>NC_045764.1:28099848-28425537 GCF_008692025.1 Phocoena sinus
ATTAAAAGGGACAAAGAAGGACACTACATAATGATCAAGGGATCGATCCAAGAAGAAGATATAACAATTGTAAATATTTATGCACCCAACATAGGAGCACCTCAATACATAAGGCAAATACTAACAACCATAAAAGGGGAGATCAACAGTAACACATTCATAGTAGGGGACTTTAACACCCCACTTTCACCCATGGACAGATCATCCAAAATGAAAATAAATAAGGAAACACAAGCTTTAAATGATACATTAAACAAGATGGACTTAATTGATGTTTATAGGACACTCCATCCAAAAACAACAGAATACACATTTTTCTCAAGTGCTCATGGAACATTCTCCAGGATAGATCATATCTTGGGTCACAAATCAAGCCTTGGTAAATTTAAGAAAACTGAAATTGTATCAAGTATCTTTTCCGACCACAACACCATGAGACTAGATATCAATTACAGGAAAAGATCTGTAAAAAATACAAACACATGGAGGCTAAACAATACACTACTTAATAATGAAGTGATCACTGAAGAAATCAAAGAGGAAATAAAAAAATACCTAGAAACAAATGACAATGGAGACACAACGACCCAAAACCTATGGGATGCAGCAAAAGCAGTTCTAAGGGGGAAGTTTATAGCAATACAAGCCCACCTTAAGAAGCAGGAAACATCTCGAATAAACAACCTAACCTTGCACCTCAAGCAATTAGAGAAAGAAGAACAAAAAAACCCCAAAGCTAGCAGAAGGAAAGAAATCATAAAAATCAGATCAGAAATAAATGAAAAAGAAATGAAGGAAACAATAGCAAAGATCAATAAAACTAAAAGCTGGTTCTTTGAGAAGATAAACAAAATAGATAAACCACTAGCCAGACTCATCAAGAAAAAAAGGGAGAAGACTCAAATCAATAGAATTAGAAATGAAAAAGGAGAAGTAACAACTGACACTGCAGAAATAAAAAAAATCATGAGAGATTACTACAAGCAACTCTATGCCAATAAAATGGACAATCTGGAAGAAATGGACAAATTCTTAGAAATGCACAACCTGCCAAGACTGAATCAGGAAGAAATAGAAAATATGAACAGACCAATCACAAGCACTGAAATTGAAACTGTGATTAAAAACCTTCCAACAAACAAAAGCCCAGGACCAGATGGCTTCACAGGTGAATTCTATCAAACGTTTAGAGAAGAGCTAACACCTATCCTTCTCAAACTCTTCCAAAATATAGCAGAGGGAGGAACACTCCCAAATTCCTTCTACGAAGCCACCATCACCTTGATACCAAAACCAGACAAGGATGTCACAAAGAAAGAAAACTACAGGCCAATATCACTGATGAACATAGATGCAAAAATCCTCAACAAAATACTAGCAAACAGAATCCAACAGCACATTAAAAGGATCATACACCATGATCAAGTGGGGTTTATTCCAGGAATGCAAGGATTCTTCAATATACGCAAATCTATCAATGTGATAAACTATATTAACAAATTGAAGGAGAAAAACCATATGATCATCTCAATAGATGCAGAGAAAGCTTTCGACAAAATTCAACACCCATTTATGATAAAAACCCTCCAGAAAGTAGGCATAGAGGGAACTTTCCTAAACATAATAAAAGCCATATATGACAAGCCCACAGCAAACATCATCCTCAATGGTGAAAAACTGAAAGCATTTCCACTAAGATCAGGAACAAGACAAGGTTGCCCACTCTCACCACTCTTATTCAACATAGTTTTGGAAGTTTTAGCCACAGCAATCAGAGAAGAAAAGGAAATAAAAGGAATCCAAATCGGAAAAGAAGAAGTAAAGCTGTCACTGTTTGCAGATGACATGATACTATACATAGAGAATCCTAAAGATGCTACCAGAAAACTACTAGAGCTAATCAATGAATTTGGTAAAGTAGCAGGATACAAAATTAATGCACAGAAATCTCTGGCATTCCTATATACTAATGATGAAAAATCTGAAAGTGAAATCAAGAAAACACTCCCATTTACCATTGCAACAAAAAGAATAAAATATCTAGGAATAAACCTACCTAAGGATACGAAAGACCTGTATGCAGAAAATTATAAGACACTGATGAAAGAAATTAAAGATGATACAAATAGATGGAGAGATATACCATGTTCTTGGATGGGAAGAATCAACATTGTGAAAATGACTCTACTACCCAAAGCAATCTACAGATTCAATGCAATCCCTATCAAACTACCACTGGCATTTTTCACAGAACTAGAACAAAAAATTTCGCAATTTGTATGGAAACACAAAAGACCCCGAATAGCCAAAGCAATCTTTAGAACGAAAAAAGGAGCTGGAGGAATAAGGCTCCCTGACTTCAGACTATATTACAAAGCAACAGTAATCAAGACAGTATGGTACTGGCACAAAAACAGAAAGACAGATCAGTGGAACAGGATAGAAAGCCCAGAGATAAACCCACGCACATATGGACACCTTATCTTTGATAAAGGAGGCAGGAATGTACAGTGGAGAAAGGACAGCCTCTTCAATAAATGGTGCTGGGAAAACTGGACAGGTACATGTAAAAGTATGAGATTAGATCACTCCCTAACACCATACACAAAAATAAGCTCAAAATGGATTAAAGACCTAAATGTAAGGCCAGAAACTATCAAACTCTTAGAAGAAAACATAGGAAGAACACTCTATGACATAAATCACAGCAAGATCCTTTCTGACCCACCTCCTAGAGTAATGGAAATAAAAACAAAAATAAACAAATGGGACCTAATGAAACTTCAAAGCTTTTGCACAGCAAAGGAAACCATAACCAAGACCAAAAGACAACCCTCAGAATGGGAGAAAACATTTGCAAATGAAGCAACTGACAAAGGATTAATCTCCAAAATTTACAAGCAGCTCATGCAGCTCAATAACAAAAAAACAAACAACCCCATCCAAAAATGGGCAGAAGACCTAAATAGACATTTCTCCAAAGAAGATATACAGAATGCCAACAAACACATGAAAGAATGCTCAACATCATTAATCATTAGAGAAATGCAAATCAAAACTACAATGAGATATCATCTCACACCAGTCAGAATGGCCATCATCAAAAAATCAAGAAACAATAAATGCTGGAGAGGGTGTGGAGAAAAGGGGACACTCTTGCACTGCTGGTGGGAATGTGAATTGGTTCAGCCACTGTGGAGAACAGTATGGAGGTTCCTTAAAAAACTACAAATAGAATTACCATATGACCCAGCAATCCCACTACTTGGCATATACCCTGAGAAAACCAAAATTCAAAGAGAGTCATGTACCAAAATGTTCATTGCAGCTCTATTTACAATAGCCAGGACATGGAAACAACCTAAGCGCCCATCATCGGATGAATGGATAAAGAAGATGTGGCACATATACACAATGGAATATTACTCAGCCTTAAAAAGAAATGAAATTGAGCTATTTGTAATGAGATGGATAGACCTAGAATCTGTCATACAGAGTGAAGTAAGTCAGAAAGAAAAAGACAAATACCGTATGCTAACACATATATATGGAATTTAAGGGAAAAAAATGTCATGAAGAACCTAGGGGTAAGATAGGAATAAAGACGCAGACCTACTGGAGAACGGACTTAAGGATATGGGGAGGGGGAAGGGTGAGTTTTGACAGGGCGAGAGAGAGTCATGGACATATACACACTAACAAACGTAGTAAGGTAGATAGCTGGGGGGAAGCAGCCGCAAGGCACAGGGATATTAGCTCGGTGCTTTGTGACAGCCTGGAAGGGTGGGATGGGGAGAGTGGGAGGGAGGGAGACGCAAGAGGGAAGACATATGGGAACATATGTATATGTATAGCTGATTCACTTTGTTGTAAAGCAGAAACTAACACACCATTGTAAAGCAATTATACCCCAATAAAGATGTTTAAAAAAAAAAAAAAAAAGATGCATATTACATAGCTATTAATTCTCATCACCTCTGAGGTTTCAATGGCTCTTAATAGAATTTTCTCTAATTTAGGAGTTTGGGATGAAAAACACTTTTTAAAAAAAATCAGAGACTGCATATTTTCTTTGACTTTTACTCTTTTGTTTTTGTTTTTTTGATAGAGTTGACTTGTCTCTCAGTTTTCCATTTATCTTAAATATAAATATATTTTATTACTTTGAATGTTTTTCCAAAGAATTTAAAAGATCTATTAGATTTTCTTTTGTTGATGATCTACTGAGAGGAACCTCTTTTTGCACCGGGGCATGCCTTGTGTTTACTAGATATTTTTAAATGCCTGTAGTCCATGTATTATTTTTGTCTGCAGCATGTAAAGTGTTGGAGGTTAGCTTTAGAAAGAGCTACTTTCCTCACATCTCCATCTCTTCAATGGGAGACTCTGTAGTTTTACAACCTCAGCATGGATACGGGGAGGGAGAGGATGTACAGTCTTAAAATCTACTTTAGAGGGGCAACCCTTTTCCCTGTGGGTTTGAGTCACAGAGTGCACATAGAGATCTTCCCCAAGAAACCCTTTGAGTTCATTCTAATATGAACAATTTGTACATAGTTTATCTGAGACCTCATGTTGCACCCTTATTTGTGGAGGTTGCAAACTGGAAACCCACAGGCCTTTCAGACTGGTCCATTTGGATCACACAGCGATGGCCTCTTTCGACAATGAAAGGCAGGTGACACTGGGCACGTGTGTTTGCACACGGACAACCAGCTTGTGTTAAGGGGACACCTCGCCTGTTCGGATTCCTCCTACACACCCAAGTGTGATCACTCTTCTAAAACTGAGAGTTTCTTTTCCTTATACATCACCAATTCCACTCACTATATCACCTGGGAGATCCCGAAGACACTGTGATTAACTATCCCTGGGACAAGTTAAAGCAGCAGGGATTTGGTCCAAGAAAGGCACACGTGAATTTTACCACTTGTCCATTTTAGCAATAAGAAATATTCAGGAAAGCAATGGAAAACATTTCTTTTTGAGGGATGTCCGCTTCTTTCATGTAAATAGTAATAACTATAATAATAATAGGAAGAATACAGAAGAAGAGGGGGAGGAGAAATAAAATTTATCCCTAGGAAACCAAGGGGACAGTTAACTAGATAGTATCTAATTAGTCATATAATATCGGGGTTAACAGAGAATGTAAATGTAATTTATGACATGTTTATTATTCTCTTCCTCCACTATTATGAAAGGGGAATATATCTATCATTTACATATATAATAAATCTGTGTGAATTTAGTACAGTCTGTTTATCACCTCCTCAGGTATTTATATTTTATTTTATCCCCAAAATTGGAATGCAAATTACTCTTCCTAGCTGAAATTTTCTTTTTCCTTTTGTTTTATTTTGTTTAATTGAATTAGCAAACAGGCACAGCAAGGGATTTGGGCTTAAACAGATACAATGAAATCACACTATACATAAGGAAACTCTTAAAGGAAATTTAACTTAATCCCTTTAAGGAGAAGGGAGCAGAGTCAGAGGAACACCATCATCTCTCCCCTTGACAGTGGGTGGCTCAGATGCAGGTCCAGCTGTGACTTGGATAACCAGTCATCTGGCCGTAAAGCAGGCGTTTGAAACGTCTGTGCCAACTTGAACTAATTCATTGACTGTAAGCCTGTCTAAGATACTTAAAATGAGATTAAAAAAATAAGATAGACACTCAGCTAGTTAAATAAACATAAATTTGTTAGGTTAGATTTGAAACTTCAGAAGGATTAAAAATAAGATACATTAAATATCATTGAGACAAAGTCCTTTTATCATCCTGCCACAAAATAGCAAACATAAATGCATTCTAAATCTTGCAAAATGATTCAACTTCTTATTTTGTAATATCCTGTTACTTGCACATGACTATTGTTCTCTTCTTATTCAAAGTAAATTTCAATCTGACAAATTCTGTAAGTTCTTCTGTCCCTAGAAATGTGTTATTAAATACAGAATTATGCCAATTCAAGTTCCCTACCTTTTTGGTTCCTTAGCCCCTTTTCTTGCATCATGGGAGAAAAATATTTTGCTTGCAATGGTAAAGATCCTGGATTTTAACATTGTGGCACAGGGCAGGTAACAGACACAGTTAATTTCAGAATTCCATGGTGTGACTTTAAAACGTGGTTCTCACGATGGTAGTCCTTATGTGGCCTCCTTTAATCAAGATGCTAATCCATTAAAAAGATAAGCATTTGATCTAAATACTTTAAATGATTTCAAATTGTTCAACTGTTAAGTTTAGGTTCACTTCCTCCTCATGGCTGGCTAAGAGTTCGACTTAAGGAAAAGAAAAATGAGAAGGAAGAGAAAAAATTGCAAACCACCGCTCTTACTGTGGGTTTACCGGTGTGTGGATGAAAAGTTGGTCATTTGGTGAGTACACCTCTGCAAATACATGGAAATTAACAGACACTTAGCCATTTTTCTAACTGCCCAGCAGGACGACTGTCCATTCCCACATTTTACAGAACAATTGTACAGACTGACATCTGATGTTCTTCTTTGGAGAATTATAAAACTTTTAATTTCCATAAACGCATTCACTCTATTTTGCAACATTTCAGTGCTACCATAACATCACCTACAGCTCTCTGTGATTCTATATTACATGCCTTCCATGGCCAAGTAGCAGACCTCGCTAGCCACAGCCTTATTTACTGCAGTTGGACTGAATAAATTAGCATGAATGTTATGGAAGCAGACCTACCTATTGGAGTCAGGGAAACAGATTCTGGGGCATAAAATGGAAAAAAGTCAAGTTTGACATTAAAAAAAGACAGATGGGGGCTTCCCTGGTGGCGCAGTGGCTGAGAGTCCGCCTGCCGATGCAGGGGACGTGGGTTCGTGCCCCGGTCCGGGAAGATCCCACATGCCGTGGAGCGGCTGGGCCCATGAGCCATGGCCGCTGAGCCTGCGCATCTGGAGCCTATGCTCCGCAACGGGAGAGGCCACAGCAGTGACAGGCCTGCGTACCGCAAAAAAAAAAAGACAGATGGGAAGGAAGATTCCAGACAAAAGATAATAATTCACAAATAATTGACATCAAAGGCTCTTGTCTTCATAGGTAGGTGGTGAGGAGCTGAGGTTCATGAAGAATCAAAGGATAAAGCATTACTTAACATACAAGTATTAGTGGTGGGTATCCGAGAGGAAGGCCAGCAGATAGAGTGGCCCCAATCCCAAACAGAATTTTAATTTCCAAGCACCCTGATAAAATAAGAACAGGACTCCACTCTTAGTGGAAGGGCAGGCATATTTCAGGTTACTAACACAAGAATTCAAGCACGGAGATTACGAAATTATGGACTAAACACGGCTGAGGTATAGGAAGTTTATCAGGACCTTTGGAAGTAAGACAGAGCAGTTAAAAGATAGACTTGGCAAATACGAGAGAACCCACAACATGTGAATGTTATGATTTAATCCAAGCGCATAAGAATTCCTCACTCTTCCTAGAGATACAGCTCGACCAGCATAGGTCAATTTCACTTAGGATGCCGTGTTAAGTACCTTCACATCATGATTTCAATGTTGATCTTTCTCAATTGTATTTTAGTTTGAGTTTGCAATTTGGTCTTTTTCCATCATGCAGGTTTCCATTTAGTTGTCTCTTCTACCTTAGCTCATATGCACTATTTTTGGTGGCAAACCTATTTTACCTTACCTCTACAAATATTTCTCATTGTCCATCCCATATTATTCACTTCACTTTTCATATTAAATATGAAACAAAATTTAGACAATATGAGAGAATTTATAATATAATCTTTGTGTACTTGGTTAATTAATTAATTTATTTATTTTGACTATGCCAAGTCTTAGTTGTGGCATGTGGGATCTTTTAGTTGTGGCATGTGGACTCAGTTGCGGCATGCATGCAGGATCTGATTTCCCGACCAGGGGTCGAACCTGGGCCCTTGGAAGCGTGAAGTCTTACCCACTGGACCACCAGGGAAATCTCAGTCAAATTTTTGCATCTGGTATAATTTTTGTTTATGTCAAGGATTGTCATCGCTATATTAAAGATTTTTAAAGCCATAGTGAACTCTTCTAATATGGACGGTACTGACTATTTGTTGATCTTACTTAGATTTTGACCATGGTGATTCAAATTCTCATAGGATTACTCATATGCTGTGTTTTTCTATAATGTCTCAAAAATCAGAGATCACCTTGGAATGGATCAACTACCTGTGGGAAGAAGCTATAAGGAAGCAATAGTGTATGACACAAATTTGAGAGAAGAAACTTAAAATTATCTTCTTAATTTTCACTGGGTGAATGAACATGGAATATATCCTTAATTTTCTTGCTATAGCCCAACTTATCCTATATTGGGGTATTTACATTTTAGATCTACTTTCCTTCAGCTCTGAAATACTGTGATTATGATAAAGGCTTTATTTTCATCATTATCATTAAAAAGAAATAAAGAGTATCTAAACCAAAGCTGAATAAAATAATACTTCCCGACTTAACACATTCAAATCCTCTCTTTGGATGGATGTCTAAAAGGATGAATAGCTAGGATGCATGTCTGCAAGCCAGTGGGGATGCTCCTCCTCTGTGGGCACAATTTCTCTGCACGGCATTGCCAACGCTCAGCTCCGGGGGCTAAATCATCCTATTCTTTCATGCCAGTTGGCTTTGTGTAAGGTCTCTGTGATCGTGGGTAGAGATGGTTTCTGTGTTGAAATATGTGTGCCTGTGTGGAGAGTGAGACTCAGAGAAAGAGAGACTACTTATGTATTTCTTCATTAAAATAATCCTCAAAAATACTAAAATATGTCCCATGTTGTTATTTACATCTGTAAGCTGACCAAGCCACAGTTAAGGAAAGCATAGTTAAGGAAAGACAGTGAGAGACTGGGAGAAAAGTAAGAACAACTTACAGTTACAGATCAAGGTCCTTGAGGATTGAATGTGATGGAGAAGGAAACAAAGTAATTTTGTCAGAATATATTTGAGGTTAGGTGTACAGTGTACTGTGTATCAAAAAAGGTGTATACTTTTACAAATAATTACATAAAATATATATCACAATCATTTTAGTAACCTTTTGCCATGTTTACTATGTATAGCACCCAACAGATTAAGTGGACATATTATGTAGTTTCTATAAATGTGTTGAATTAATTCAATTTTTTATAAGGTGATAACATTAATACATCTTTATTAGCCAGGTCGGGTCTCTCTCTGACACCATAGAAATTTTGCAACTTCACATTTTTAAAGAATATCTAGTGGATTGAAGCTTGATGTGTCAGAGTTGAATCAAACTTTTTGCCAGGTCTGATCTAGGCCAAATCTCTTAGCAGATACGTTGTGCTCTATCCCATAAGACAGAGGCTTCGGGAGGTTGAAAAGCAAACAAAAGAACAGAAAAGTGGCCAGGGGTGGAGGGTATGGATGCAGCTGCCCAGAAGTTTGTTGAAAAACACAGGGTGATAAAACAGTAGAGAGTAACTTGTAATAACAAAACTCAGGGCAGAATGACAGAGATTTTAAACTTACCCTAAGAAATAAAGTCGACAGTCACAGAGGAAATTTACATTCAGCCCTCAGTATATTCATTTCTCATTGTCAAGGCAAATGTACACGCAGAGAGGAAGTATAATTGGAGAATGGATGCTAGGCTGTTCCATATCCCAGCATGAGAGATCATTAATGCCCATATGTGCTAAATAACAGTCAAGTGAATTTTTGCTTTTTTACACTCAAGAAATTAGGAAAATACCCCTATTTGGGTACCTATTAACAACACTGAGATGATAACTCTCTCATAAATATTTCCTGAATTAATGCTATAGAAAATATTTCTCATTTCATTACTTCAATGAATTCCCATGAGAATTCCACTTTAAATAATAACCAATATAATAAATAAAATAACATTATTCACCACCAACCCACATATTCAGCACTGTCCTGGGATTAACAAATAAAACTTTAAACTTGATAATTTTCTTAAGAAATTTACCAACTGGCAGTTCAGGTTATTTGGTGTTAAATGGGTCCTTTTATTGGAATCATACATATTATTTAAGTTATTCAATATACCTAGGGGTGAACCCCTAACTCATTGCTTTTGTAAAAATATCTTTTGTATGTACAGAGGCCTGTTTTAGGCTGGGTATAATTTGAGGGCGGTGCTCTTGGGAGAGAACCTCTCATGGCCTCTCTCTTTCCATTACGGTGTTGGAACGGGCACACCTTGGAAGTGTACCTGGTTAGGCTGCCAAGCAGGGGTGAGGATGGAACTCATGCTAAATGTAAAATATCTCATCAAAATGTAGCAGAATTGTAATGACATAACCAAGGAAGAAACAACAATGAAGAGGGAGAAAAGAGTAGTTTTAAGATTATGCCCTTATCTTTTCCTCTATCAGACACCTGTAGTAAAATGAACAATTCCCAGTAGTAATTGCACAGCTGGCTGGATTGTAGTCAAACAGTAAGTCGTTTTCTTTAAGTGATAATGAAAGAAGCTGACTCAGGCTGGACTCTTGATTTTCCAGGATATTTACCTGCTTCGCCGTTGCATCCTCCCCACTATTTTAAGAGAATATAGGTGAATGAAACTGAGGAGAACTTTCTGTCCATCATTTCAGCCATATGCACCAAAACTGTTGGCAGACACTGATAGGACATGAATCCATAGAGACACAAAAATGTGAGGCTGTTTAAAAATCCTCCCATCCAGGAATTAATGCTTACCATCAAAAGCACTGCAATGGATAGTCTTTGTGTTTCCAGAAAGCTATAATTAAAATACAAGTTACCTGGGAGGAGTCTGTTTCCACAGATTGACGTGTGGGTTTCCAACTAAAATTAGAGGATTTTTGGAATGAGATTCAGGGAGAAATTTAATCCAAGCTTCGCAAACTTTCCACCAGCATCTACAAGATAGCTCACTTGTACTCAGGCAGAGGTATTTCTCTGTCCCACTGTCATCTAAAGCTCAAGTATTTTTCTATAGGTTCTGTGTCATCCCCTTTTGCCAAAATTTCCGTCACTTCCATCCCAACTATTCAAATCGAATCCTTTCTCCAGAGCCCAGCAGCCATCCTTCCTGGGGTCTGAGCCTTTCCAGTCCTACCCTCTCCCTTCCCTGTTCTTCCTCCATGGTTGGTACCTGAATTCAGCACGGTTGGCCAGGAAACTCAGAAAGGCTTTGCATAATCATTTAACTCTCACAACCTCCTCTGAGTTAATGTAATCATCCCCATTCTATAGAGAAGGAAAGAGCACAGAGATTAAATGTCATCCAAAGTCACTCAGGCATTAACTGGTCAAATGAGGATCAAAATCCACTCAAACTGGGTCTAGAACCTGCCTAGCATCTACACTCTGGACCACTGCAGACTGCTTCCAGGAGGATGGCCACAGCCTTCTCCCTCAGAGGGTGAGACGCTTGTATGGCCAGCCGTCTAACTAGAACTAAATCTAGATCTATTTGTTGCTACATAAATCACTATCTCTATAGAAAGAAATGTAAATATATTATACTTATATATGTATATATATACACATTCATGTATAGTCTATATGAATGTATATATACTTATAAACAGATACGTAGGTTTAACTATAGATAGGTAGGTAGATTTAGATATCCTTAAACACTCCCTTTCAGGGCAGGAACCTTATAGAGGTTTGTTCACATCCCACAATAGCTAGTCAAAAGGTGTTAAACACGGTTTCTAGTCAGGTAATATTTCATAATTGCTAAAAGACCAGGATTTGGGAACAGAGACCTCAGCTGGAATCCAGGTTACTGTACATTGTTCTTTACACAATGACCTTGAGAAAGTTTCTAAAACCTTCTGAGTCTCAGTTGTTTCCTTTGTAAGTAGTTTGGGCAACAGCTCCTCTCTCACAGAGCCATGGTCGGCGCTCCATCCAGTGAATGCATTGAGTGGTGCCTGGCCCGTTACAAGCCATGAGTCAGCGTTAGCCTGAATGTGGGCTGTGTGGAGTGTGATGCGATGTAAATTCATCACCAGGGATGAAACACCCCAAGGTTTCCACAACACGACCCGTGTCCACACTAGCAGATTTCTGTACTTCAGACCTATAGATTTCACTAATATCACAATTGTTCCATGGGTAAGTTCTGGCAGTAGAGAATTAACCAAAATTTCACACAAAGTCAGTGTACTCCCTTTCTAAACACCAGCCAGACGGGTTCCTTTTGGTTCTGAATCTCTCCACCATCACTGGATAGCTTTGATTTGCTTGTTTGCTTTCACGCTTGGTTTTGCTTTGCTTTGTTTTTTTGTGTTTCTTTGCTAGTTTGTATACAAAGAAGCCAAAGAAGCTAGCGATGAGAATTAAATTGTTTGAAAGGATGTAACGTGTGTGACTCAACTAGACATACCATCCACACTGAGGCTGGCTTTGCAATAGTTTTCGGTGAGACCTAAGTAGGGTCTCAGTATAAAAATCTCTCTCCGGAGGTGAAAGGTTAGCAACAGGAGTCACTAGTCCCACCCTTAGCCCAAAGTGTGTAACTGCACAAAAGTTAGCGGCTCCTTACTGAAGTGACTCAACATCTTCTTTATTGCTACTTCAGTGAAGTTTTTTAAAACATTTCATTTGTTTTAGATTTCCATCCAATTAATTCCACCTCCTTATATCTGTTCTAGTAACTGGGCAGAGTGATAAGAAAGAAATGAACTGCTTGAATATTTACTATGAATGACAAAATTCTCAACATCTTTCCTGCTTTTATTTAATTTCTTCTATTTTTCCTTTTCAATGTTTTCAAGCATCTATGAAGCTGGGATTTTCAGACCTTCTTGCTTGGTGCGTCTGTCATTTCACTGCCCACTAGGCAACGACTAACTGGAGTGGCTGTGGATTCATATCCGGAGACGAATCCCATTAGAAGCTGCTCTGTGAGGCATGTGATAAGTCGGAGCAGGAAGCTTTTCCTCTCGAGATAAATCACGAACACACTTCTCTCCAGCCCTTGTTCACTTGTCTTGCCACATTAAGAAGAGCTGGAACCCAGAACCACTTCCTTCCTCATCCATATTTATACTAATAAGTAATGAACATTAGTGAGGACCAACCACTCAGATGAGGCCTCCTCTAAAGCAAAGGACTACGAATCTTCTGGAGTTAAAAAGGGCAAGTTGTTACACTGTTTCCACATTTTTACTTTTTTATCTTGTATTTTTTTAATTTTTAAAAATATTTATTTATTTAGGCTGTGCCGGGTCTTAGTTGCGGCGCATGGGATCTTCGTTGCAGAATGTTTAGCTGCGGCACTCGGGATCTTTAGTCGGGGCATGCAGACTTCTTAGTTGCAGCATGTACATGGGATCTAGTTCCCTGACCAGGGAACAAACCCGGGCCCCCTGCATTGGGAGCACAGAGTCTTACCCACTAGTTTCCATCTTTTTAAAAGGAAGCACCTGGGCTCCTGAAGACCGAATGTCGTCTGTACAACAGAGTCAGATGAGACATGGATATCGTAAACAGAATTGTAGACATTTAAGACAACGTATAAACTCTATCAGTGATGTTGGTATTTACAAGCCTCGAGTCTTTTCACTAAAAGAGGACGTCATCGCTCTGCCGTTTGGATCCTCCCATTAACTTACTACTACAGGCGTGTTGATCCAGAGCAGCAATCTGCCTTGACCGTTGAATCTGTACACAAATCACCATTCAGCATCCGCTTACCCCGCCCCAACTTTCACCATTTCTGAAACAACTTGGGCCTGATAGTAAGCTTCAGGCTGATGCTCACAAACAATGATGCACCACGCAGCTCAGACGGTGCCACCTGGATCCCCTTTGGTAAGCCCAGCCGTGGGCAGCCACATACATATATTGTACATATTTAATGCATACCTTGTGATGAGTTTGGGCATGTACATGCACTGTGATACCATTGCTACAAAAAAAGGTAATAAACGTATATCTATCACCTCCCAAAGGTTCCTGGTGCCCGCTTGTATTTTTTTGTGCTTGTATTTTTTTGTGTGTGGTAAGAACTCAGCATAAGATCTGCTCTCCTAACAAGGGTTTTTTTCCCTCTATTTAAAAAAAATTTTTTTAGCGAAGCATAGTTGATTTTCAATGTTGTGTTAATTACTGCTGTACAGCAAAGTGACTCAGTTACACATATATATACATTCTTTTTTTATAATCTTTTCCATTATGCTTTATCATAGGATGTTGAATATATTTCTCTGTGCTATACAGTGGAAACTTGTTGTTTATCCATTTAACAAGTTTTTCTTAACTATAGGATCTATGTTGTACAGCAGAAATCTAGAACTTGTTTCGTATAACTATAATTTCATTTTCATTGGAACCCAGCTCCTTATTCCCCCTCCTCCCATCCCCTGGTAACCACCATTCTATTTTCTGCTTCTGTGAGTTTGACTGTACTAGACTCTTCACATACATGGGATCATGCTGGATTTGTCCTATGATTGCCTTATTTTCAGGTTTATTCATGTTGTTACAAATGATAGGATTTCTTTCTTTTCAAAAGTGAATTAGTTTTCGTTGTATGTTATACCACCTTTTCTTTATCCATTCATCTGTTGATGGACATTTGGGTTTTTTCTATGTTTTGGCTATTACAGATAATGCTGCAATGAACACAGAAGTACAGATACCTCTTTGAGATCCTGATTTAAATTCTTTTGGATCTCTACCCAGAAGTGGGATTGCTGGATCATATGGTAATTCTGTTTTTAATTTTTTGAAGAAATTCCATACTGTTTTCCATAATGGCTTCTCCAATTTGCGTTCCCACCAACAGTGTAGGAGGGTTCCAGTTTCTCCACATCTTCTCCAGCAGATCCTGATTTAAATTCTTTTGGAACTCTACCCAGAAGTAGAATTGCTGGATCATATGGTAATTCTATTTTTACTTTTTTGAAGAAACTCCATACTGTTTTCCATAATGCCTTCTCCAGTTTACGTTCCCACCAACAGTGTAGCAGCGTTCCAATTTTGCCACATCTTCTCCAACACTTTTATCTTTTTGATATAGCCATCCTAACCATTGTGAAGGGATATTTCATTGTGGCTTTGATTTGCATTCTCTTGATAATTAAACATGCTGATCATCTTTGTATACCTGTTGGCTATTTGCATGTCTTCTTTGGAGAAATGTTTATTACAGTCCTTTGCCCATTTTTAATGGGGCTATTTATCTTTTTGCTATTGAGTTGTAGGAATTTCTTATGTACATATTTTGGAAATTAACCCCTTATCAGATATATGGCTTGCAAATATTTTCTCCCATCTGTAGGTTGCTTTTTCACTCTGTTGATTGTCTTCTTTGCTGTGCAGAAGATTTTTAGTTTTAAAAAAACTCACTTGTCAATTTTTTCATTTGTTTTCTGTGTTTGTCGTGAGATCCATGAAATCATTGCTAAGACCAACATCATAAAGCTTTCCCCCTCTGTTTTCTCCCAGGACTTTTACAGTTTTAGGTCTTATATTTAAATCTTTAATCCATTTTGAGTTGATTTTTGTGTAAGATAGGAATCCAATTTCATTTTTTTGCTTGTGGATATCTGGTTTTCCCAATACTATTTGTTGAAGAGACTATCCTTTTCCCATTATGTATCCTTGGTGCTCTTGTCAAAGATCAATTTCCCGTATATGTGTGGGTTTATTCTTGGATCTCTATTCTGTTTCATTGGTCTATATGTCTACCTTTATGCCAGTTCCATACTGTTTACTGTGCTTTGTAATATATTTGGAAGTCAGGAAGTGTAATGCCTCTAACTTTGTTCTTTCTTATAATCACTTTTGCTGTTTTTTTTTGTTTGTTTTTCCATAAAAATTTTAGAATTGTTTTTCTTACTTCTATGAAAAAAGATCCATTGGAATTTTGATGGAATAGCATGGAATCTATAGATAGCTTTGGGTAATATGAATATTTTAACAATGTTAAGTCTTCCAATCCATGGACATGGGATGTCTTCCATTAATACATGTCTTCTCTAATAGTTTTCATCACTTTATTGTAGGTATCAGTGTATGAATCTTTAACTTCCTTAAGTTTATTCCTAAGTATTTTATTCTTTTTGATATTATAATAAATAGAATTGTTTTCTTAATTATCTTTTTGAATAGTTCATTGTTGGTGCATAGAAACACAACATATTTTTGTATGTTGACTTTGTACCCTGCAACTTCACTGAATTTGTTTATTAGTTATAACATATTTTTGGTAGGGTTTTTAGAATTTTCTATATGTAGGATTATGTTATCTGCAAAAAGATAATTTTACCTCTTCCTATCCAATTTCTTTTTCTTGCCTAATTTCTTTGGCTAGGACTTCCAGTACTATGTTGAATAGAAATGGTGAAGATGAGCATCCTTGCCTTATTCCTAATCTTAGAGGAAGCTTTCAGAAAGAGTGTACCTCAAAGTAATCAAGAACATATACGACAATTTCCTCTCGTAATTTTAAGCTCAGAGTTATTGAGCAGCAAAACTCCTCTAAGAATGTTTTGCTGTTATCTTTTTTGTTTTGTTTTAGTTGGTTTTTTGTTGCTGTTGTTGTTGTTTTTAATGCTAAAGGATCTTCAAATAATTTTTGTACAAAAGGTACTGCCAAGGAGAATAATCCAATAAAGTCTTAGGAAATATTCACTTGTAAGATGCTGGATATGAGAAAAAATACTTTTGGGGCCTGTACCCTGCTGTAACTTCTTAGAGAATGCAGAGGGGCCTATATTCAACCCTATGCTCTGTGGCCTAATTTCCTTATTACAGTCCAAGAAGAATCAATTAATACTCCCTCATAAACCTTCTGGGCTAATTATTTCAGTCTTCTGGAATATGCAAAGTTTACAGAAAGAAATTAATTTATGCCCTCAACATATTCTGAGCAATCTTGAACTTCAGGGTAAAAAATATACCAGTAAACTCTTGCTTCTAACATTAAGGATATTCCCATCCTAGGAGACAATCATGTAAGTATATAATCACATGCAGCACATTCTCACAGCCACGCTGCCCCAAAACTGTAGACACTCAGTGGAAGAGCCAATCAAGTATCAAACGATGTCAGAGCAGGTTGCACCATGGAAGTTGCAGTCCAGCTGGATCTTGAGTGACATTTTGAAACCCAGTAGATCTTGAAAACAGCAGGAGAATGTTACTGCTACAAAAAAGTGCATGTCACATTTTAGAGATGAACAGCAGAGAGTAAGAAAGTTAAGGGCTAAGATTGGGGAGGTGGGGGGAGATGAGAGGTTCCCAACAGCCAATAACTTACTCTTCCATCTATGGAGGATCACTGGAGATGGTGTATGTGCAGGGCAGTAGCATAATCTAATCTTTAGACATATGTGGACAACAATTCTGCATGGTGGGTAGAAAGCACTGGAATCAGGAACGCCCAGTAACAGGAGAACCATTGAACAACATAATGAGAAAGCAAGTGTTATTACCACGGTGTTCAAAGTCTACCCCACCACCTTGCAGTCCTGACTATTATGGGAGCCTTAAACGCTCAGAATTCCAGGCTTTGATTACTCTGAAGAGGCAAAATTATTAGATGAGACAAGGCAACACTATTAACGTACACGTAGCTGAACAAACAGCAATATCCAACCATGTTTTGAGAGGGAATAAGAGAAGAATTTCAACATATTATTTTTTTTTTTTTGGATTTCGGTAAATTTTAAATGCTGGAAATTGCTCTATAATTTTCACTGCAGGGATTCCTAAATGTTTGTTTTTAAAGCTATGCATTAAGTATTATGACAATACCTAGGTCTTTTTTTCTGGACCACAAGGTAACATAAATATTCTTTTTTTGTTTTGTTTTGTTCTTTGCGTTACGCGGGCCTCTCACTGTTGTGGCCTCTCCCATTGCGGAGCACAGGCTCTGGACGCGCAGGCTCAGCGGCCATGGCTCACGAGCCCAGCTGCTCCGCGGCACGTGGGATCTTCCCAGACCGGGGCACGAACCCATGTCCCCTGCACCGGCAGGCAGACTCTGAACCACTGCGCCACCAGGGAAGCCCAAATGTTCATTTTTTTTAATGGTGTAATATGTGTTGATTACATATTTCAAGGCTGTCATAACCTAAGTCCGTATGACCTACTGCAACTAAGATGTGGCACGTTCCTCAGAAGCAGGACTCACTAACAAGCTCTGCCTACAGTCAGGGTTCAACAGTAAACTTAAACTAAATTTCCTGTTAAACATCTGCACATTACATCCAAGGAAGACTCATAAGACTTACCCCACTTCTCTATTAAAATGAAACTCAGTTTTGACTTAGCTTAATTAAATTATTCACAGTCCATTGTATAAAGATATAAGTAATTAAAATCTCTTTCTCCATGGTTAACCTGAAACAACAACAAAAGCATAGGTACAAATATAACAACAAAACTTTCAAAGCAATACAAGAAAAATGTTTGTAGTAGTACAAAAAGGAAAAAGCATGCCTTAGGGAATGTTTGAAACCATCTCTTTCTGCTTAAGTCTTATCTGAACTGGTTATGTGGAGGTCTTTGTGTTCTAAGCAAAGTCAAAGAAACACACTCAAAATGACTCTTTTTACCCTAGTACTATGGCACATAGAAAGTGCAGACTATACTGTAGATGCTAATTCTTTTTTTTTTTTTTTTTTTTGCGGTACGCGGGCCTCTCACTGTTGTGGCCTCTCCGTTGCGGTGCACAGGCTCCGGACGCGCAGGCTCAGCGGCCATGGCTCACGGGCCCAGCCGCTCCGCGGCATGTGGGATATTCCCAGACCGGGACACGAACCCGTGTCCCCTGCATCGGCAGGCAGACTCTCAACCACTGCGCCACCAGGGAAGCCCGATGTTAATTCTTAAAAATGCTTAAATGATTAGTCGTTAGGATGCACTAGAGTTTATAAACTCTTCTTCTCTAAACCTCTTGATGCTAAAATTTGCTCATACAACTAGCTCTTTCCTTCAACTTTATGGCACTTCTGTCCCAGTGATACCTCACACCTAGGAGACACTTAAAAATAATGGTCACCTGAAAGATGAAGTGTGCAAGTGAAATTTCGAGAGGGGTCTAACATTCTTTGTGGTCTGAGACCAAGAAAGCATTACTCTCTAGGAATTCAGGAAGGGCAAAAACAAAACAAAGCAAAACGAACCTTGGATCACTTATATTTGCACAGACCATGGGCCTGGTAATTTGAACACAATGTAGTTAATGTATGAAAGGTTAGGGTTCCCAGCTAGTATCTGGGTTTATTCAATGATTTCCTTGATGCCTGTCACTCACTTCTGTCTCTGTGCCTAACTTCCTGTATTCACACCATCAGATGTGACCTTCTTGAATTCTTGTGGTGTCTTCATATAAGAATCCTGTCCGAAATTGTACTATTGGGACAACTCAGAAAGTTTACACTGAGGATTATGAACTTGGGCAATAAATCCTGAAGAAACAATAGCCATTAGGTTTTCTTCCACTCTTGGTATACATTGCCATCTAAAATATCCCAAGCTTTGGAAGCAGCAAGAGAGGAAATCCTCTGGGTCATGTGGACGTTCCTGCCATGCTCCTTGCTCACAGGACTGAAAGGAAAGTCTCCATACTTGATTTGGACCAGAGTTTTCCAGACTGTGCTGACCCCGATCCATGTATCTATAGACAGAAAAAGCAAGTCTGCAATGTTTCATCAGTCATCCTGATGATTCATGCGTTTTAACCTTGTCCAGTGGGGTGGCATTTTGCACAGGGGTATTTTCTAAAATTGCCATATGTATTTAATATGACTCAGCTGCTCTCTGTAACATACAATGTAGAGCACAGTGGCGTTTCGACAAACAATTCCTAACAGCGTACTTAACATTTATCAAGTCCTACTCTGTGCCAGGCGACTTTAGAAGCAGAAGCTTATTTTTTCCCCCATTTTACGGTTGAGTAAATGGAACCTGGCAGAGGGGATGAGATCCTGGGGTTGAGTCACACAGCCAGTCTCCCGACTGCAGGATCCCTTTCCTAACCACAGGGCTGTTGATAGTAGTCCTCCGTGCAGTGTATCACGCTGACTGCAGTGAGGACTTTTCTTCAGTGACCCTGGGGCGAGATCAGTCATTGCATCACCGCCTGCAAGGCTTATCCCAAATATGGTTTAGATTCTTTTACCTATACTGCCAGGCAGGACACCTGACATTTTCTTGTTTATAAAGATTTTGAGAAGTGCATATTTATCATGTTGCAGGCTAACTTCTTCCATCTCACATCAAAAGGTGTCTGTTAGTGAGTTTAATAAATACATCAAACCAGTACTTTGTGAGCCCCAGGCACTGCAGGTACTACAAAGCGCACTTTCCTACTGGGACTGGGGTAATGTTTACATGCATGATTTGAAAAATAGTGCTGTGCTCGAGAAAAACAAATCAGTTGCTTATTAAGAAAAATTTTTAATGAAATTTTTAATACATCCCAAAACCGTGTAACGTATCCACATAATTTAAAGAATGGTAATTTACAAATATCCATAATACCATCCAGCTTGAGTACACATGTCTTTCTTTAGAAACATTTGCTAATTAAACTTTTCTTTGGCCGTGGTCATGAAGGGTTAGCCCCCCTCCCTTTCATATTACTGATGAAAAATAAGACCATTATAGTTTGACTCTTCAAGACGGTACTCCCAGACACAAGCTTGTTACTTATTCAAAACTATCTGAAACCAAAGGGTATAATGAGTCAGGTAAGCTGATTCTTCATTTTTCAGGGAAAAGTAGGAAATTCTGAAAGAATGACTTTTTTTAGGGGAGTGCCATCATTCTTTAGGAGGATAAAGAGGAAAAAGTGCTCTGTTTTATTTCCCCAGGGTGTAAACATTATCTTCATGCTAAAAGAACTCACGGAAAGTCATGAGGACAGGTGCAGTTCCCTACAAAGTAACCCAGGAAGTTAGGGAGTTTGGTCACCTCACATTAGACATTGCCTCCTAAGTGAATCACCAAAGGAATCATATATATAGTTATATATAGTTTTATCTATAGATATCTATATATATTTGCCATCATCAGGGTCTGGCTCTTAGCTTGACAAACCCAAACCCAGAATGCTTCTTGTAAGCACATCAAGAGTTATTTTATTTCTCAGTTTTGGACTCACATTCACCAACCTTGCAAGAATAAGGTATAAGCCCACGATGCCAAATTATTAACTGATAACGTTAAATGTAACTGTCCATATAGATGGGAATACACATGGTGCCATTTTCTTTATTTTAATAAGTTTCCCAAATAATTACCTATATAAAAAGCCAGTAAAAACAAGAATGATAAATTAATTTTCAATGAAGAATGTAGTAACTCACAGATAGCAAACATTTCACGTCACAGTGATCAGCCCACTCTCTTGCCAAGGCACAAACTCACGTTGGATTTTACCATCATGATAGCAAATGATGAGGGACATGCAGTCAGAATGTGGAGAGCTCAGTCTATTGAGTTTGCTCCCTCATCTGTCTCAAAACACATACAAACATTGCTATACAGCCTGAAATATTCACCATTCCAGACACTCCTCTTTTTGTTGCCCGGAAATCTTCAGTGAAACCACACATTTACTTCATACTAGACCATACATGTTATCTGAATTATATTCTAGTACTCATAATCCATAATGAGATTCATGAACATTCTGTGCTGTTAATTTTGGGCTGAGCATCACATCTAGAGAAGCAATGAGTGACAGTAGAGGATGGAACACAGAACTGGGAGCTGGATGTCCCAGACATTAGACTCAGGTGAGTTTCAGACTGAGAGGGTATGCTTGGGAAGTTTATCTCCCAGAATCAACCTACTCCTCCTGCAAAATAAAAGAAACAGATAGATGGTCCCCAATAACTGTTCTAGCTTGGGGTCTTTGCTTTCTTTCAACCTTTAATCCTTGTTTCTCTTGCCAGAATATCAACTCACAGATCAGATCCTCCTCTATAAACACCAAAATACACTCTCAGTGTACTTTGACCTCCATGTTTGGTACACATTTAGAGAAACTTGTCCAATTATTTGTTTCATTCCAGGTGGTGAAAAAACTATTAAAGATTCATCACAAGTGTACCTAGTGCCAAGAACATTGCCCTATGTGTTCACATTTACTACTTCACTTTCTCTCCTTAATGATGCTGGGAACTAAGAACACTGATTTATGAGGAATGTGGAAAGCAGTGGTTCTTGTTGCTTGCATTCTCTCTACCTTGACAAGTTTTCAAGAATTTTTAGATTGCATCACCTAAGAAAACGTGTAATCTGTGGAATGCTTCCTGCAACAGACTCAGGGTGGACCACGTCATCTGATAAGGCATGCCCAGCAGACTTAATTCAATGGGAACAACCGAGGTGTCTGCTTTCAGTAGTTGGATTCATCTCCTCTATTTTTCCCCAAAATCATTGCTTAAACATGGTCTCTATATATCATTATTCAAGCTCAAATCATAATAAACAGAACACCACATTTTAGAAGACCAAGTGTTTTTACCACCCACCAACTTAAATAAATAGTCCCTCCGTCAAATTACAAACTATGAAACACTTGACACATAAAAATCTATTTGTAATCTCCATACATGTTTTCCTACATCAATTATAATTTTGACAGATATTAGGTGCTCCATAATCTTCAGGGATAATTCCTAGATTAACTGTCTTACCAGCTCCACACTACAAACTCAGAACATGTACACCTCACTATCATTTAGTGTTTAATCATTCTGCATTTTAATAAAATGTTTTATGTTATTTAACATCTTTTCACATCTGGCATATATAGACTGTAAGATCCTTGAGTAAAAGAATAAAATTTTCTTTCATTTTATTCTTACATAGTACATAACACCATGCCTTATTCAATAAATATTTTACTTTATTTTAAATAATATGTCCACTTTTCACCTATAAGATATTCAAACAGGTCGGGGGGAGGGAGTTTGGGATTAACATGTACACACTGCTCTATTTAAAATGGATAACCAACAAAGACTTACTGTATAGCACAGGGAACTCTGCTCAATATTATGTAACAACCTAAATGGGAAAAGAATTTGAAAAAGAAGAGATACATGTATATGTATAACTATATCACTTTGCTGTACACCTGAAACTAACACATTGTTAATCAACTATGCTCCAATATAAAATAAAAAGCTAAAAAAACCCAATACACGCACACACACAGATTCAAATGTCAGTCATAGTTAGACATGATACCCCTTACCCAAATTTCAAAATCACAGCTCAGAAAATATCTCTTACCACATCTACAAGTGGAAGACAAGAATTAAGTGACCTAAATAACCAAAAAAAAAAAAAAGAAAGAAAAGTGGTTTAGATGTCTGGCTATCTAAGAAATGTTGCTATAAGCATTTCTAATAAATGTTCAGATTATTAATGTACACGAACTGCTGAGCATAATGGTATTATTACAAAGTATATGCCGTTCACAAAGGATGGTGATTATAAAGGAGAGCACCGTTCTACTTCTATATTGGTCTTCAAATCAACAAATCAAGGACATAACTGGAGAACAGACAGTAAACTTTCCATCTTTTAATTTGAATTTTTAAATATAAGAACTGAACTAAAAGTGTACTCAGAAAATACTATGCTGTTATTGTTGATAGTACTTGACATACAACATCTGGTCCAATTCATTTCAGTTTTCCTTGAATTCCCCTTCCTCTCTTGCTTTTTCCTTTCTTTGATATTTTAGTACATATTGTGTGCAAAGCATTGTAATTGGTGAACGAAAGTGAGCAGGACAAAAAAGTCATGTATTACATTCTAGTGGGAAACGATGATCTTTATTTAAAGAAATCATTTTCAATTAATCAAAAATGTGTCCTCTTCCTTTCTCCTTTCTTTCCTGCTTTAATCCTTCCTTCTATCCCTTTCCCCTTTTGTTGAATTCATCTTTTCACTCTTCCCCCACCAAACCCTAATGTAGACATAAAAACAATAATAAATGCTTCACTTCCTTCAAAGGAAGGACACCTCCTTTCCCTTGGGAAGACTGAAGAAGGTGGAGACACCCGTGCCCTTGAACCTTAGGTTTTACAGGATATTCTGTGGAGGCTGATGGTGATTGCTTTGCTGAAGCTACACTTTGTCTGACATTTCACCACCATTAGGCAAACATTATTCTTTGGTTGGTATTTGTTTAGTGAGCTACATACTCAGGGGTGTATGATTTATATAAGTCACCATCTCTTCCTGGTGGCTTAGGCTAAATTATTATCCAGGCATTCGAATTTAGACACACAAAAAAGGACAGATTACTAAGTCCCTGATGCTATACCTCCACCAAACAAAGCCTAATTCTTTATTCGTCATGTCGTGCACAAAATTCATGTTTCTAATGAAAACGTGGGCTGATCTGTTAGCTGAAATAGCTTTAGGGCTTTTTGCGTACCTTTTTGTTGTTGTTGTTTTTGTTTTTGTTTTTATTTTGGTGCGCGGGCCTCTCGCAGTTGTGGCCTCTCCCGTTGTGGAGCACAGGCTCCGGACGCGCAGGCTCAGCGGCCATGGCTCACGGGCCCAGCCGCTCCGCGGCATGTGGGATCTTCCCGGACCGGGGCACGAACCCGTGTCCCCTGCATCGGCAGGCGGACTCTCAACCACTGCGCCACCAGGGAAGCCCAACTTTAGGGCTTTTTGGTATTTCCAATTTTATTCTCGGAGAATACATATTTTTTTAAAATTTAGAGACCGGTGCAGGTAGGACTATTTAGATGTTATTGCTTAAAAAAATATACTGCTGCTTTCAATTACTTTAGATGAGGTGACCCTATTCCTAGGTGGTCCTGGATGGTCCCGATTTTCTCCTATTGCTCCAGCACAATTGTCTACAGCACTCCTTTCACTCTGAAATGTGTCCTGGCATGAGAAAATGTGTTATATGGACACTCCAACTTTAAAGGGTGGAAGAGTGAGCTCCCATCTAAAATTCCCCTGGAAGCTTTAGAAAATCCTGGCAAGGGGGAGGTCCTGAGCTGGCAGGCAATGGGTTGTGGGGATGGGGTAGGAGTTCATACCTCCAACATTGTTCCCACAACAGCAGGAATTCCCACAGAAAGTATGTCTATCGAGGCCAGCTGATTCTGACATATATCAATACATGTTATAAAGAAGAATTCAGAGGTTAAAGCCATTTTCAAAAGCCTGAATTAAGGATTAAAAAGTTGGCTGTGAAGGGAGGGGTAAAATTCTCAGCGCTTTTGTTATTCTAATGTGTGTGAATTTCAAAGAGGAGTTTGTCCTAGGAAAACTCTTCTAGGGGTCACTTCCCAGAGTCAGGGTTCAAAGAAACATACTTTAGGGGGTGTTGCCAGGTAAAATTACAACTTCCCTATTCGGACTTAAAACTCTGGAGCCACATAATTCTCCCTGTTAAATTCAGATGCTAAGGAAAGAGAACAAAGCAACTGATCATTGGCCAGAACCACTTTGACAGGTGTCAAGAGAACTTATACGACTGCGGTTTAGAAACAGAGCTCAGATTAGAGTGGAGGACCAAGTTTTAATCCAAGTAACAAGCAAGGGAAAGAGAAAAGGCTTGGGGCTCTGCTCTGGAAAACAGACTGAGAATGAATACCTAGAGACAAATACGCTCAGACATTTTGGATGGTACAGGAGAGATTTCTGAAGATAGCCTAGAATCGTGGAAAGAGGAAGTAGACGATGTCTACAGCTGAGACTGCCACTTTCCACACAGAGGCATAGTAAAGAAACAGAACCTAGAGGAGGTGAAGAATAAGATTTATTGCACGGAATTGGTTTATGGGATGGTGGAGGCTAGCGAGGCAGGTCCATGGCATCAGAGAGAGCCGGCCGGAGATGCTGTCCACTGGTGGATTGTTTTCTCCAACGAGGAAGCTCAGAGCTCCTCCCACTGACTGAATCGGGCCCACCCATACTCTCCAGAATAATCTCCCTTACTTAAGTCACCTGATTGCAGACCTTAATCATTAAGATACCTTCACAGTAACATCTACATAGTGTTTCTCTGATGAATTGACCATTCTTCACTGTAAAACAGGCCCTATTTTTACGTGATATTATTTGTTTTGAAATCAATATCACCCAATATTAGTGTAAACATTCCAGCCTTCCTTTGTTTACTATTTGCACATCACGTCTTTTTCCTTTCATTTACCATTGAACCAAGATCCTGAAATGCAGTGGGATAATGAGATCCCAAAGGGGAGGGTCCAAGGGGCAGCACGTAATCACGGACGGCATTTCGTGGCTACCGTGATGCACAGGGGGGCCAAAACAACAATCAGAGTAGTCCACTCGAGCAGACCTGCGGGATTGGCTAGTAGATCACAGGGTTCCTAGAACTGAAATAGGAAACCTGCTATATTCTTACTTGATCTGATCTGTATAAATAGAAGAGTTCTAGGTCAAGTGAAGAAAGTCTAACTTGGATCACAAAAACAGTCACAGCCTCTCAGTCAATTCCCAGACTTGAGCCAGTTTACAGACCCAGAACCCCTTGAATGAAGGGGAGGTTGGGTCCCCTCAAGGAAGGACCCTGGTACACTGCCCAAAATCTGTACTGTTAATATTTCTCCCTGACTTCGCCTGCAGCCTTTCACCAGGGAGACTGTGCACTGGGGAAATGGAAGTAATCTTTCAGACACCACTGGATACTGGCTCTGAACTGACCCTAATTCCAGGAGACCTAGAAAGTCACTGTGGTCCACCAGTAGGGACTTTTGAGGGTCAGTGATCAATGGAGTTTTAGCAGAGGTCTGTCTCGCAGCTGGCCCAGTGGGTCCCCAAACCTATTGTGTGGTTATTTTCCCAGGTCCAAAAGGCATTATTGGAATAGACATACTCAGGAGCTGGCAGAATCCCCACATTGGTTCTCTGACCTGTTGCCTGAGGGCAATTATGGTGGGAAAAGCCATGTAGATACCACCAGAATAGCCTCTACCTAGGAAACAGATAGATTGTTTTCCCCCGTCCACATCCCTTAGTACAAGTCGCACAGGTTAGAACAAGAAGCAGACTTAATCCATTGGGAATATAGGTTGGAGGTGACACATTGAGGGCCCCTAGTTTCTTAAGTTTCTTGTACACATTTTTTTATTCAAAAGTTGTTACAATTACATTTTTTGTTTGTTTTCTGTGAGATGCAAAAGATAGGATGGGGGTCAAGATTTAGCAGACTATCCAGCTCCAAATAAGATAGATAAGAAGGGGACACAGAACAAAAGATGCATAAGGGCCCCATTTTGGGAAGAGGGGCCCCGAATGTCACCTTTCAGATCCTTTAGCCAAATTGCTCTCTTTGTTAGAAATATATTGGCTGTTTTCTGTCGATTGAAAAGCAGAAACAATAAGAAACTCAAAGGACCAAGAAAAAAGATCAACACTACGTATTTACACGCACTAATCCACATGGCAATAGTCAAACCAGCAATTTGTGAATTTCCTACAAAGCTTAGGCAAATACAAAGAATTTAGGGTAAAATTTAGGAGAGAGAGGAAGGCAGGTTCCGAAGCACTTCACCTAATTCATTTGCCCTGTCTCAACGCATACTCAGTGGACCATTAGCTCTGCAATCAAGTTACGCAAAATCTCATTTCTCCATTAGCTCCTGGGTTACTGTATCCACTACTGCAGTAGGAAAGAAATTGTCCTCTGTAATTCCATCTGGAAACCAAAAAGAACAAGTCCAAAATTTTGAAAGATTAAATATTTTAGTCTTTGCCTCATACATAAATCTGCATGCAGCATGTGCGTGGTGCAGAAAACTCTTATTTGAGATATAAGCATATCTGATTTTACTTAAAATTCCACAAAATAACTAAGTGCAATATAGGTCTCCTTCAATTCAATGAAGGTAGGATATGCTGTGAGCGTAAGTGAGCTTAGTGTTCTGAGAAAAGGTTTGGGCCCAGAACCTTCTATCCCATACGGCCCCTGCTCAACTGCCCTAGTGCTCAAACCCTGTGTGCTCCTACTTCTAAGCTTCCAATGAAAGGGACTGAACCATAGAGTAACTCAGTTAAATCTGGGTCCTTCCTTAATCATTTTCAAGGTGGGAGAGAGGCCTAAAAGAACGTTTTGGTAAAAGGATAGTGTGGGGATGAGGGCTTCTTTGATTTAATGTACAAAAACACAGAACCAGGATAAACATCTAGAAAGCTTTAAAATGGCAAAGGGACTTCATTCACATACAGTTAACATCCCAGAGGCAGTGGCTACCTAGGTGTAAAACAGAGAAAGTAACTTTCACTAACACACTGTCCTTCTGGAACCACCTCCTGTTCCCTGCCGCGGAGAAAAACAAGCCAGAATTGCTTTGAAGATTAATCCAGATCCTTGTTTATTTTTTTCTTCTATGAAAATATTATCATTTTCATTTGAGTGCAATACAGGGAATTTCCGATAACAGCTATTACATCTGAGAAGTAAAATGCCCACTCCCTTCTAAATTTGGGGGAGAAATGTTTAACTTCCACTTGCTTTAAATACTTTAGATATGAGTCAAATTTCATTTTATCTCGGAAGTAGATGCATTTTTAATATTTTTGAGAATATAAATATCTGGTTTCAGAAAAATCTAAAAATAAATATCAAGCTTTTACATCACTTGCAGAAATGATTTCAAATATTGAAAAAGAAGTTATTTCTGGGTTTACTGAGAAAAGTTAAGAGGAAGAAAATTCTGTGATAGCTTTTAAGGACTTATAGAAGGAAAAATACTAACATTTAAAAAGCATATTCTCTAAAAATGCTGACTTCATTCTCAGATCATTTTCTATACTTCTCTACTCCTCTGGCTGTGCCAGAAACTGTACAGTGAGCTTTAGATGAACTGTGAAAATGAATCTGGGTTTTTTTTTAAGGTAACAAGTCTCTACCATAAAAGCAATGTCTACTTAACAAAAACAACAGAAAAAGAATGAAATACCTGCATTGACACTTTATTCTGCAAAATTGCCACATGGAAATGAGTATAACTATTACGTAAACATTTCAAGAAATGCACAGCTAACTTAAATTTCTGGGAACTTTTTTACATAATGATAAAATTATTGTTTAATTCACATATAAATGATGTAACGCGTGCTTATCTTACCCGGAACAATATGCCTACTTTTTATTTAATATGAAACACTGTTAAAAGCATCAGACGTGCACTGGTGTTCTGTGAAGATGCATTTGATTCCTGACCTTTAATCTAGGAAAAATTTAAGGGAAGGGGTCCTGATATATGATCATGTACATAGGGACGAACAGCAGCAAAGAACAATGTATTCATTATTGGGATTTATCCTTTAGTCATCCTCAAGAGATGATTAGAATCTATGAGAAGAGAAATGAATTAGATATATAATTGAAGTGATGAAACTTCTAGTTTGGAGATTGGAGGCTCTCTGAAATGATCTGTGTTATTTTGTTGTTTAGATCAGTGATTCCTATACTTACAGATGAGTAAACTTTAAGACAAAAATATATTCAAGTAACTGTCATTCAGTCGCCCACCTTTTAATCTTAAATAAAGCATAAATAGAACAATTACTGTGAAATGTCAATATCATTTCATCTCAAGATGAATATATAAAACTTTTGAAAATCTATTTCATTCATATTGAGTGGTTTTGGAGACTAGCCTTTTTAAAAAACCTCCCCAAAGGAATTCCAATGGTTAATAAGAGTTATAGAGACAATCTAGGTATGCTTCCTTTATGATTCTGATATTCACATTCTATGTATTCTCCATCACCCACAAGGAAACCGACTTTCTCTATGGAATCTATTTTCTCTTTATTGTTGAAACTTTATGGGCTACAGTTTAAGATCTGAATATACACTCTTGCATTTTTCTTCCTTTTTTTCACATACAAAATCCTGCGCAGCAAGTAGACTGTAATTCCTCAGGTGCTTACTGGGGTTCCATACTCTGTACCAATGCCTTCAGCATCACGCCATGTGCCTGCCGTGTCTAGCGGGCAACATTCTGGTCCACGTGCCCTCAGACGCTGGGGAAGGTAACGGGCCTGTGCACATTCATTCCCAGCATCCATATAATTGGCTTTAGTTAAATCCTCCGTCACTGTTACTTCAGCTTTTGGATCCAAACATCTGCTGTGTTTAAAATTGGGGATTGTAAAAATCAGTAAACATTTACCAGTCTTAGCTACAGCAATCTTGATGGTATAAACGGTATTTATTGTGGCTACTTACTCTTTGGAAATATTGTCTCTGTGTAATTTTGTATTAATGTCTAACCTTCATTGTTTTTCTGTGAAGTACTTGCCGATGCTGTCCTAGGACCACGACTCAGCTGTGTAGGGTTGCACAGTCTCTGCCTCATTCGACTCTTTTTAAAGACTATTGCTCATTCTTTCCTATTTGTAGCAAAGCCACGTACTACTGAACCACCCAAACCGATGGGCTGCACTCATTTCTCTGCAGCTAATTTGCTCTTCCTATGAGGCCTCTCCTCCAGTGCTTTGGGTGTGGGGTCATGTTAATAGACTCCACAGAGTAATCTGGTTTTTGTTTGGTTGGTTGGTTTTTGTTTTGTTGGGGTTTTTTGGCGGCTCCCTGCGGCTTGGAGGATCTTATTTCCTGGACCAGGGATTGAATCCGCCCCCTCGGCAGTGAAAAGGTGGAGTCCTAACCACTGGACCTCCAGGGAAGTCCCCAACAGAGTAATGTGAATCTGATTTAATATTTTAAACTGAGCTTATAGGTAAAATGTTTATCTCTTAGATGCCATGCTAATCTAATCCTTGCTAAAGGAAAAGCTGGAGCGTGGGATGCTAGGAAGAAACTTTCAAGGTGCGGGAGAAAAGTGCCTCGTCTCTGCCCTTGGGGCCCTTCCGCTGCTGTCTCAGTTTTACTGGCCTCTGGAACAATGCTCTGGGTGACTTGCCTAAGACCTGGCTCACCTCCATCAAACCCCCTGCCAAGCTCTGGTGCTCAGGGGATATACTGTGTGGTGCATTCGCTGTTGTGGGTTGTTCAGCTCCGTGTTTCCCAAATGGGCGCTCCGCAACTCCTGCGACTCTTAACTTCATTTGGGCCCCCGTCTCTCTGCCTCATGAATCCTGCCTGCAAAGCCATCTCAACCCCGGTTCAGCGACCTCTTCTGGCAGGATTCCCGGCTAACGGGTCCGCTGCCTTCCTTGGTGCACACGCTTATTTCTGAGTCCCTTTCAGCCCACAGGAAAGAGGGCAGCTGCGGAGAGCTGTTCTCAGGAACCTTCTTCCCTGCTTATGTCACCGCTGAAACTGAAGTGGTCGAGGTTTGTCTGACTGAATGATCTCGGAGTCCTGCTTGGCAACGGGGTGGAAGCCCCACTGCCGTTACTCTCAAATTATTTCATACAGGCTCATCTCCAGAATTTAAGCACAGAGAGGGTGGATCAGGGCGGACGATGACCACCTGAATCTCTATCTCCTTCTCCTCTCCCCCATGATCCTGCTTTTGGCACAAGCCGTTTGGGAAGTGCTGGGAGGCAGGGTCTCTCCTAGAAGAAATTTCCGGCGGCCAGGCAGTGGGAATGTGCTAGTAGGCCCTGGGGTCTCTGCTACACCCCGCACAAAGGAGTGCTTCTAAAGATACCTCCTGCCAATTTGACACTGGGGTGGGGAATGAGGCCCTTGGCCCTGATCTAATCACCACCCCCCTTCTTCATCCTAGCACTCTTGCAACCCAATGGAATAGAGGTAGGCATTTTCCAGATTCTAAATATTTCCTTTCATAGTTAGGGCTAAACCCCATGATGTAACAATAATAAACAGATATAGTATCTTCTCTCCTTTATTTGAGAAAATCTATGATCTGCATCTTCTTGCCTTGAACTTTGATATGCTAGCCTCCCACAGCAAATTCTCGTTTTAAGCCTATTTTTCCTGCTGAAAAAATACGATTTTTGAGTTTCAGAAGCTGATCATCAATTATGATTTTTCTGTGTATATTATTTGAAACACTCCCTTCTACTCTTTCAACTCCACATGGAAAGACAGAGGCTGGAAGTAGATTAGGGAGAATATCATGAGTGTGCCGTGGAAAAATGCAAACGAGAAAAGGATATCAATATTCCAAATATAATACTCTGATACACATGAATTCAGGAATTATTAATTAAATATTTTTAGTACAATCCTCATGTCTAGATGCTGTATAACAGCGTTAAAGAGAAAAGAGTAGGCGATTAAATAAGCAAATAGAAGAGAGAGAAACCATGTTTCCCAATAGCCTCATTCCTGTCTCCTTCCCCAGTGTATATCAGATAATTTTATTAGATTTAATTTATTAAAATAGGGAACAAGTTAAAGATAAAAGTAAAATACCATCACCCAGAAAAACACATCAACATTACCAGAGATCAATAAGCATATCTCTGTGTACTTATATACTATAGATATATAACCATATCTATATCAAATTGATCACACTAACCGTCCTGTTACCAACTTGCCATTGTTAATGAAAACTACCATGGGTATCTTTCTATTTCCTGACAGTTTTACTCTCAGATATAATTGCACGTTAATGGCCGCATCTATTCTTTTGTATGATTGTTCTCTAAGTTACTGAGCCAACCCATATTGTTGGGTATGCAGATTTCTTCAACATTTTTGTGGGTAAACATTGCCAATAATTATAATTACTTTTTTGAGATTGCTTTTTAGAAATACTATTGTAACAGTTCACATAGTTTTATTGAAACAGACACATTATGATTAAAAATAAACATCAAGGGCATTCTTGAAGAAGAAAGAGTAATTCAGGCCAACATAGATTCTGAAGGGTGTAAAGAAGGGAGACAGGACGATTTCACACTTGGTCTTATAGTTTCCTTACACTTTCCTTACACTTTCCTTACACTTTCCTCTTGGCAGAAGAAATAGTTCTTATAGACTGATTTTATCAGATCCTCTCATTTTTTTTACATGTTTCTCATTGATTGATTACACTGCTGGCTGCCTACCCAATATTCTTTCTTTCCCTCTTTATCGATAACCAAACCTTAATCTTGTTGAAGGATGTAACATTTCTAGATAAAATTCTCCTTTTATTGACTCATTTACAGAAAAGAGTGACCCTGGGCCAAGGTTCTGGTCAATTGAACAGGAGCCAAAAATTCTAAGGATTTGGGGGATGTTTTTTGCTAGCCTAATGCAGACATCGACCTTCTTTGTTTCTTCCTGAATATGAACAAGATGTTGGAGATGGAATGGCATATTGAAATCTTGAGGACAACAAACATGAGGACAAAAGCCGCACCAAAAAGATGGTGGAGAGAAAGCAGCAGGAAACTGGGATATTATTGCCATCAATTCCAGGTGAATATATGACCAGACATGTCTGGGGAAACGGCTATTCCTCGTTCCTGGGGTATTGCTGCACCAGGATCAGACCCTAAAACGTAATAGGAACACAATAAATGTTTGATGAGTAAGAAAATAGATAATTCAAAATTTTAATTATTTGTAGATTTATTTTTTCTACTTTTAAGATTATTTTCAGCCTGAAACTTTTAGTAGTTAATTTTAAGGAAGAATAAGCTGCATTTGAATAACCTCGAATTTTAAGTACGAGTTAGTCTGATAGTTCTAATATGGATTCCCTTTGTCTTCAAAACATGTCAGGCTTCTCAAGTGCATTGAGAATGAATGGTGAGGTGTTTGGCAAAATATATTTTGATTTTAATTAAGAATAAGTAGACAATGATTTTGAACTCTTCAAAATCTCCATCCAGAATATTAATAACAATTTCTATTCCAAATTTTCTCAAAGTAGGCAACTAACTTAATAAATTAAAATAAAATCTATGCCCCTAACAATTAAAATTATGTTAAAATATTTATATTATGCAAAAGCAAAAACTTTCACATGGCTTATAAAATTACATACTATTTATAAGCACAGTTAAAGCAGGTATCCATTTCAATGAAATATGATATAAATCACACAATCAAGAAACAATACCAAGCTTTTTTACAGGAGCTTTGTCTAAGATTTTTCAGCTTGGGTCTCAGGTGTAAGACTTCAGTATTTTTTGCAGATTTTGATTATCTTTACATTATCTCTAAAGAGTCTCATATTAGTGCAAGTTTATGTTGAACTTTGCTGAACTGCGGTAATTATTTTGAACAATATTAGAATCATCATAATTATATTCTCTCAGTATGAGTAATCAGTAGGGTAGGTTCAGAACATTCTAGGCTATGCAAACTTAAAATTAGTTCAGAAAATTTTCATTTGAATATTTCTGAAGAAATATTTCATTTCATCTGCTTGTATGATCTTGAGAATTCTAATCACCTCTAATTACTCTTTTTACTTTATTCTTTGCAATTGTTATGAATTGCTATCGTGAATAGGAGGAGCATCAATGAATATTTATTAAGCTCCTATTTATTCTAAGGAACGTGGCTTTATGTATCTATCACATTTACTGTCTTCCACTCAATCTCTCATTCTCCTTTAAGGTGGAGAAATCTTAGCATGATTGCTTAAATTTTAGATCACTAATGGGGCCCCGTTTGCTAATGGTGGCATTAAAAGATGTGTTGATTGGAATAACTCGACTCTACCTATGGCCCAGAATTCTGTGTTCTATTGGAATAACAACGAAGGTGATCTATGTCTCATATTTTGGGAACAAGTTCGTTTGGTACACTTTCAACTTACTAGTCTCCTCCACACACACTGATAAGATAAAGGTCACAGCTGCTTAACCCGTGGCACTTTGCTTCCTATTTCTGGTCCACTGTGTTCATCTAACCCAGCAGAACACTCAGTGAGATGGATGGCTGGGCTTGGGGTGCAAGTGGGCATCTGTGAGTCTTCCAGCCCCGTTCTCTGAACGTCGTCAGCTCATCTATTGCATGCAGAGAAAAATGTCCACACTCTAAGTTCAGAAGCTAGCAATATTTTTTTAATTTTTTATCTATATTAGACTCACTCACTTTTTATTTTTTGTAATATTAAACATGCCACTAAACAGCATATTTTTTGTACAGGTGTGGAAAATGGAGAATGTTGTGGATCCAAAGGTAAGAGATGTGAGCTTTGATCTTGTTATTTTAAATGACTCTGGGCATCACCTAACAAGTAGAGACATGGCCTGGGAGCCTGGATTCTGTCATCAAGGTGTGATGTGACCTTGATCAAGTGGCCTTTATGTTCTGAAATGCCTCACCTACAGAGAAGATGGGACCAGATATTCTTTAAGACCTTAACCAGGTTAATGAGACTGATTACAAGCATCCGGGTCTAATATTACAACTTAACACGATGATTGTACGAACTAGAATAAATAATGAATGTAGAAATTCATGGAAACAATAAAAATGTACATACCAAGCAACAAAATATTAATATCTTTAAGTTAAGAATGATCTGCCATTTAAATTTTTTTTTCTAATTCAATATGCAACTCCACCTGTTAAGGGCTCACTACATCCTACAGTTGTTTTTCATTAAATTAGCATAGATGTTGAAGCACAGATCATTTTATCAGAACTAATCACTTTTCAAAAATTTACTAATAGCCAAAGATTTCAGGTAAAAATTCTCAGGCCAAACAAAAAATGATTTGGTATAACTGGAAAGATAAAGCTTTATTGAAAAGTACACTATATGTTATTATTGTGAAAATAATTTTTAAAAATCATAAATACATGAACAATTGTATCAGTTCTAGTTGTAGTAGTTCAAGAACAGCTAATCAAATATCTCACCCAGTTATTAACAAAACTAAATAAAATTTCCAATAGTCATAAGGCAGTTAACATAAACAGAAAGGCAAATTATTATGAGGTTTAAAAGTGCAGTAAGTCAGCAATTCTTTCTGCAAAGTAAAAGAGCATGGATTTTCCTTCTATGTGTCTTTTAATTGCAGAAATTAGGGCGACATCTGTAGAGAGGTATTCTTGAATTCATGAATGAATTCATTTATCCTCAAGTATTCATTGAAGGCCCATGACATTTCCAGGCTTGTACATTCAACAGATGTTCATCTCCTAGCACCCACGGGTCACTGTTCTACTTTTAGATGCATCAGTAGACAAATTAGACAATGTTTTTGTCCTCATGGACCTTGCATTCTGGGGAGAAGGCAAAGAAAATATTAGTAAATTACCTGAAATATGAGTTTTAGAGAAAACCATACATCCAGAGCAGGTAAGTGGGATATAGCAGGGGTTGCCGTGTTGGGTAGAGAGAGTTTGTGAAAATGACTGGGCCATCCGGGGAGCTCTAATGGATACGGTCACTTTTGAGCAAAGTCTTGAGGCAGGTGAAGGTGTTGGCTTGGCAGGTACGTGAAAGAAGAACTGTTTGTGTAGAGGAAATTGGGGGGCAGAGGCTGACGTGGGACTGTGGCTGCATGTTGGCCTATGCAGGGTAGGCCTCTAAGAATTCCGGCTTCTACAATGACACAGTGAGGAGGACATGAGGTTCTTAGACTCATAGAGTATAAAATCAAGCAGATAAAAGAAACATTGAACAACTAAAAATTTAAAGTACGATAAGTGCTCTAGAGAAATACAGGAACAATGGTGACATTTAGCAATGGCCTATCACAGGCTTAGGTAAGGAAAAGCTTCCCCTATTTCAGTGAGGTTTAATCCAAGACTTACAGGATGAATAGAATTAGCAGGAGAATGAGAATGTGGGTGGAAGAAGGACCTTTGGTGGTGAGTGTGCATCAACCAGCAAAGGAAACAGCAGGAGAAAGGAGCGGATGGGAGGTCAATATACCAAAGACACTAGCATGTTCGGTGTAGGCAGGAGGAGGTCGGAGAGAAGATTTCTAAGATTCTCTTCCAAAAAATACATTGGACTGTAATATACAGTCTGGGGATGCCATTCCTAAACACCACCTACCTTCTCCCCAAGAAAAACCTCTTCCAGCCAAACACGGTCCAAATACATTTTCTCCCTAAACTACAGACAAATGTGAGAGTAAAGACGAGGTGGCGATTTTTGTTTGTCAGTAATTCCACATATCTGGTTAGCCTGGAGAAACATTCCTGGTTGAGCCCATGCTTTTTGGTGACCAAGATTTTGCTTCTTTAGAGAAGCTGGTCTTGGGCTGTGACTCACAAACCCAGTCTTCTCACGGCTTCCATATGGTGTTTCCTTTCCCTTCCTTGGTACTTTCTAAATACTTATTTCATAATGCATTTTATCTATTGGTTCATTCATTTTCTCTTGACTTTTTAATTGTGATAAGTGTAGAAAATTTGAGAACTAAAGAAAAATAGGATTAGAAAATGAAGTATGAAAGAGAAATAAGGAACCTATTTGTAGCATATTACAAAGTGTTATAGCCTTAATGTGTAAAGTACACAAATTGATAAAAAGAACACCTTAATAGAATTGGTTAAACAATTCAATAAAAAAATTCAAAACAAGAAAAATAAATAAATGCACCCACACAAGAATATTTTTTATTAGCAAAGTAAAAAAATATCATTTCCTTTATAGAAGATAGAAACTTTTTGAAAAGAATAACAAAACTAAGGATTGTTATTTTTGATAAAGTATTAATGGGCATACAAATAGATACAAATGCTATGTAAAACAATTTGGTAAGATAAGTTGAAAATTCAGTGAGATAAATTGAATCAGAAATGTCACTTTAGGAAATTTTTTCCCAAAGGAATTAACAAACATTTGCACAAAGTTGCAAATGCAAGATCTTTATTTTAGTGTTTTCACAATAGACAAGAATCAGAAATGTCCTAAATGTCCAAAAAAAGTAAGGTCTTCATTGATTAAAACAATGTAAATTCCAACATGGAATGTTTAAAAGACATTTAAAGATATTAAAGGTATAGTCTCAAAAGGTAGTTAAAGATGCTGCAAACTGCTGATCATATTGTGAGAAATAAAGCTAAATAATAGTATTTAAAAATTGTGGTTTCAATATATGCTTTCATATATATTACATCATTTATTATATGTTAATTTTTATATTAACTAGTATTCTTAAGTAAAATAATAAGGATTTTATTTATATATATTTACTTATATTATTATTAACTTATAGTGCTATACTAAGCATATTTCTGAAATACATCAGAAATATTTTTTCCAGTTTGTCATTTATTTTTTGATGTTCTATACAATTTATTGTGTGCGGTTTCTTTTGTTGTTTTTTAGGGAGTGCCTTAGAAATTTCGTCTCCATGTCTTGATATTATATAATCACCTTCATTAAATAATAAGAACTGAATGCAGTAATTTAATTTGTATAAATCATAGTCCTTGATTTTTTTTTCAGATGGTTAACCTGTTGCCCTGTAGCTGTTAAATAATCTGCTCCTTTCCACAGTAATTGGAAATGTCACTTTTATCACACACTGCCTTGCAAATTCTTGTGTCTGTTCTCTCCCCATTCAGCTTTGTAAACTTGTTTCTAATGGTTGCTAAAACAGTTTAATACATGTTACAAGGGGTAGGAAGATCCCCTATTTTCTACTAAATTTTTTTTTTCTTATGTGGCATTCATTCTCTCCACTGTGCTTCAGAATAATTTTTTTTAATATGAGAAACATTGTGGGGAGTGACGTCAACAAAATGTCAGAGTAGGTAGCTCCAGGCACCTGCCCCTCAAAGGAAACATTGAGAAACGAGCAGAAACTGTCGGAACCAAGATTGTCAGGACACTGGAAAATGGTCAAGGGCTTACAGTAATCAAACAAAAGCTCAAGGAAAGTCAAATTTCAATCGGTAGGAAAGCATTTTGGTGTTTTTATGGTGCTAGCCCTACTTCCCCCTGAAGACAGCCACTCAAGGCTTCTGTGTGGGACCCTGGTCCTGTCTCTAGAGAGAGCAGAGCAGACTTATTTGCAAGTCGTTGTGTTTCTGTTCTAACTTGTCTGGGCTCCAGAATGACTGAAGAAAGGTGCTGTCTCTGTTTCTTCTAACTCGGACCTCACCCAGGCCAGAAAGTTGTGAGTGCTACTGGAAAACATTGTTAAGGTGCCCAGAGGAAACCCTTGCACGTATGGTCAAACAATTTCAAAAAAGTGCCAAGACCATTTGATGTAGAAAAGGGCAGTCTTTTCAACAAATGTTGGTGGGGAAATTGCAAAATAATGAAGTTGGACCCTTTATTGACAACATGTACAAAAAAGTAACACAAAATAGACCAAACAGCTAAAGGTAAGAGTGAAAGCTATAAAAGTCCTAGAAGAAAACATAAGGGCAAATCTTCATGACTTTGGATTTGGCAGTGGACTCTTACATATGACACCAGAAGCTTGTATAACAACAACAAATATATAAGTTGGACTTGATCTGTCAGCTTGCACGGCTATGTTGCCACTTTGAGAACATTTGTCCCCGGAGAGTTTCCTGGACCGTGGCAGATGTTATGAGAGGAAGAAATAAGCAAGTAATTGGTTACGCCATTGAGATTTGGGGTTTTTTGTTAACATACGTACTCTGGTCATCCTACCTAATGCACTACTCCAAATTCATAGAGAGATTGACCTATATTTATAGAAAATAGTTTAAAATTCTGCCATTTACATTTAGGTTTTTTATATATCGAAATTGAATTTTTAAATTAATTTTCCCAAATCAAAAACCTATTGTCTCTGCTTCCTTTATTCAATGGTCCTCATTCTACAGCAGTCTGTATTTTTTCATAAGGCTTTTCAAATGTGAAAATCCAGGCATTTTGTGTAGCATATGCAGTTGAGGCAGAGTAATCCAATTAGCACCAAAACAGGAGGCTAGAAGTTAGCTGGAAGCCTGGGTGGTGGTGGCAGACAGATGATTGCTGTGTTAATGATGCCATTGGCCAGGTGTAAAGGTTGCTGAAGAGACATTTCTCGCCCGGTTCTCACCACATTTTGTGCTTGGCTGTTGGTGACACTTTCCTATATTCTGATGATGGCTTCTTCACACAAATAGCTTTTTTCTCTGCAGCTGACATGTTCCAGAACCCTCTGTCAGCCTCTGTTGACACCCACATCCCTTACGTGGTCCATAGGATGTGAAATGCCACTGTGACCTGTGGTTACATAACTTTAGCCTTTTTCAGACCCCCTCATCTCCCTCCCACCTCATCCCACTGACTTGAAGCACTTCTGGGTGCACATACTTGTCATTGCCTAGTTCCCAACCATCAGGACAACTGGGAGAAGGGCTCTGGGGTGATGGGTCCCCCTGAGACTGACGATTGCCACAGGTGACCAGGTGACCACTGACTAGCTTACCCATGACCCCTCCAAGGTGACAGAAAATCAGAGGGAGCAGGGTGGTCGGGATAGAATGAAGGACCCTAGAGACCAATGTCACTGTATTAACTCATTTTACAAAATTAACATTATAATGATTTTATGATATTAATAAAATTTCATATTATTGAAAAATGCAACTAGTAACTTTATTATGGTATCCAGAGATAATATAGAATAATAATAAAGTCAAACAGGGCATATTCTCACTTCAATATTATTCTAGTTGTAATGATTTACAGAAGTCATTATTTTGAGTAAAACTGCTTATTAAGTGGTACATTTTTATTTCCAAATAGACTGGCTTGTATCTATACGTTTAACTAGCTTCATGGCCCCAGGGCTGGTGCTGTGTCAGGGCTTCTGTGTAAAACAGTTTGTCTGACTAATTAAGATGTGATTTCAAAGCCTATCTGTTATTACTTCTATTATCTTCTTGTAGGGCCCTAGAAAAACATGTTTATGGCTTCTTCAAACTCAGTTAATTTAATATTTGCTTAGTAACCCAAATGTCCCCATTTAACAGCAGCTTCCCTTGGAATACAGATTTTTTTTTCCACAAGGCCAGCTAGGTTTTAACTAATTGTCACTGCGATATTCTACTGTGGTACACGAGCCTTTCTGATGGTGAAATTGGAATTGTTTAATGCAAGCGGTTATTAATTTGTTCTCAGTACAAAGGATGCAATTATTCATCTAAAAATAAAGCTCTTAGGGTTGGGAGAAAAGCAATGAATGGAACAACTCCTCATAATTTAATATTCTTCGTTTTGATTTTCCTAGCAGATCTTCTGAGTGACATTTAGAGGCCAGAACTGAAATTATTAGCCAGCATGACCAAGAAATTCAAAGGACCATAATAACTTCTACAAAAATTATGAAATGATGACATGTTTCCATAGTAATATACCTTTCCAGCTCAGGAGGTGCTGCACAGCAGGGCTTCTCAGGGTTGGCTGCACCCCCAACCCAGGGGTCTTGTTACAGGTGGATCCAAATCTGGGGTCAGCAGAGGAGCTGAGTGTCCGCATTTCTAAGTCAGCCCAGGGTTGCCGAAGCTGCATCCTGGGCTCCGCACTTTGAGTGACAGGGAGGCAGGATTATCTTCCAGTTTTTACTCACAGGACTTGAAGGTAATTTAGACTGAAGACTTTAAGGTTTTCCAAGTTATTTCCTTACATAAGAAACCGTTTAAAACATTTAACTGCTGGCTCACTAATTAAACAGAAGGAAGCAGAGACATCGTGAAGCCTCGAAGTACACAAAGCAAACACATACATTTTTCTGAAATACATTGAAAATACTCCCTGAAACTCAATCACCTCCCAGTACTTGGCTTGGTCCCACCTCATGGATCACTCCTTCCATGGCCGGTGTGTTGCTTTTCTGATCAGACAAGGAGAATGTTTATGAAGGGCTGTTTTTAAATGATGTATTTCATGTCTGTGACAATGCTTTACACCGAGGCACAGAATGCCTCACCCTGAAATTCTATCCAAAGGTTTTCTAGAGAATATTTCCCAACTTGTGTCACAGACTACTGAACTTTTTATACCTGACCCTGGAATTAGAGAGACAGCATGGGGACGGTGCATTGTCCACTGATGCAAAAACAAGTTTCACCATGATTCAGGGAACCTGGGGAGGATAGTAATCCAGAGGCCAACTCCTTGCTCCTACACTGCCTGTTTTCACTGGGCTGGAGAAGCACACTCAACCCTGCCACCTGGTCTCATATTGGCACAGGATGGCAGAAGGTGTGGCACAGGTCGAAATGGCCATGCGTGCTTCCCTTTCTCATCCTCTGTGCTCTGTCTCTCTGCATGTGACACATAACCCAGGCCTGGTCACTCTGGGAACACGGACATGTCCATCCTCAACTTTCCTCTTCCTGTGTCTTCCCACAAGTAAGTCTCAATTTTCCCAAGAGTTCAGCAATGATTCATTGAACACTTGTATATTCCAGGCACTTTGCTAATCACAGTGGATGTAATATGAGGAAAGTCTGTAGAGCATACATGTTTACGTAGGAAGCAGGGATCAACGTAATCATCACAGCCACGCACGATTGCAAACAGTCCTCGGTGCACTGGACTTAAATTGCAGGGTGATGGGCCAGCGTGTAAAAAAGGCAACCCAACTTCAGTTATGCATATACATATATTACAATAAAATTAAAATAAAAAATAAATGGAATTGTACAAGAAAAACAAACAAACAAAAAAGACAACCCAACTAGAGAGTCAGAAAAGATTTCCCCCAGGGAGTGACATTTTAAATGATATTCAAAGGATGAAGAGAAGTAATTAGTTGAATGCCTTTGAGATAAGGGAAGGTGCAGTGCCCCGGAGGAGGAGGAAGCTGGGGTCCTGTGGACTTGATAAAGGGACAGAGATTTCCAGGCTGTCAGAGTTTCTACCCCTCCTGGAAGGGATAGCCCTGAAGGGTCAGGCTGGCCACAGGGCTGTGCAAAGCCGCAGTCAGCCAGGAGGGTGTGGGTCTCCTGTGCCAGAACAAAGGGCACTGATGAGTGGTGTCAGCGGTAGAGGGGCCCCGGGGACTTTGATTACCTTTCTGCTGCAGAATATTGAACCATCTGTGAAGGCAACTGTGCCTTTGCCTTGGCGAGCACGCTAACAAGAGCAGGGATCCTTTTGTGCAGTGATTCTAACTGCGGGGATTTTAGGTCTCAGGTACAAAGGGAACAGCTTCGGAGAGTGGCATGTTTGGGTCACAGGTGCCAAGAAATGTCTTGTTTGGGGAACTTCAAGCAGATTGGAGATCGGAACAGAAAGAGAAGTGGTGGGGCACACGGTGGGGCTGCGTGCTGAGAAATAAAACTCTCAGTGGTGAGAGGATTCTGCAAAATGAATGTGGAGAGGAAGCAGGGCGATGACGTCCTCTTTCTCTGACTGCGTTATCCGGTGTAGGATGTGGCATTTAACATCCTTTGGCCTTTCTATACCCCACGTGGCAGCATTTTCTACCTACAACGTGCAGGGAAGTGAAACTGTGTCCTCAGGAATGTTCGTTGTCTGTGTTTTCTTGCATTTAGAAAGTCATGAAAGCCTAACTATAGATATCTATCGCCAATTTTTCTTACTGGCTCAGTAAGTGGTTAAAGAATTTTAGATGTCACATTTTAATATTTCCAATGTGTAAATCAGACCCTAGGTCACACAGGTTACCCAAACATAGACGGGTGACCATATAACTGCGTTAACAGAATTTTTTCAGTGATTTGAGATATATCTGCAGCTGGAAAAAACATGGATAAGATTGATCTCTGTAAGGTCGGATCTTAACAAACGGCACCGCGAAACAGAGGAAAGCTTCAAGTGAGCTTTATTAGGGAGCGCTCCCGGGCGAGGTTCACTGGTCCGAGAGAAAGGGGCCAGAGAAATCGCACCTGGGCGAGGGTTGGGCAAGACTTTATAGGGGAAGAAGGGAAAGGGGTGTGGTGAATCTGGGAGGGCGCAGGGTATTCCTTATTTGGTGGTCTTTTCGGATATCCTGGGGGACCGTTAGCCCCGCCCCTCGAAAGGCGGGAAGGCTGGGCTGGGTTCAAAGTCCCCAGGTCAGTTCCTGGAACTGGGTGGTCCGGAGTGTCTCCAGGGCAGTTTCTGGAACGGGGTGGTCCGGAGAATTTCGGTCTGATGCAACCTGTGAATCTGATTGTGTTCCCCTGCCTCGGGCCAGTTGGCCTTACAATCTCACGACAGCCGCTTGGATGTGGCTATCTTTTGACAGCCGCTATTATTTTGAACAGTCCCTTTTTATCTATTTTTTAATTACATTAGCATTACAGCTCTAGTTACCAAATTTCTCAGGAAGATCGTCAGTGAGGTAATGTTTAGTGTAAGTGTTCTTTTGGGTTATATAAAAGGTTTGTTCCAAAAAAAAATTAGTTCCATATACATGTTAAGGAATGATAGCAAATACCTAGTTACAGGACGATGATTACCTTGATTTCAAGCGAGGCAGTGAAAGGGTGTGTGTGCTTCATGCTGCAAAGAAAGCATTGATAGAATAAATGTGTTCATGCCTGGAACTGGGGCGGCAAAGAAAGAAAGTGAAGTCATGAGTTACTTCCTTGTTTAAGCCTGAGTAACTAGGACTATGATGATAGATATGAGGGTGATTTGGTGAAAAGCTCGGTTGGGAGATATAAAGGTGAGATTAATATTAGATAGACTGAATTTTCTTGATTTGGGAAAGGAATCATTTATCAATGCCAAAACCTTGTGGATTGTTATTTGAGAAAATCAAACCAATGTGTACCACTCCCTCCTTCTCTTTCTCTCTCTGTCTCTCTCTTTCTCTGTCAATAGATATAGCAAGAAAGAGACCCAATTCTATGCAAAATAATTTCGGTGCCTGAATGATGTCTAATAAGTAAATCATTCAGTTGTTCCGAATGCACTGTGGACAGACGTGTGAGATAAGCGTCCTAATATATATAAAATCTACTTTTAAGGAGAGACCAGACACTTTCACCCTGAGATCTCTCCTGCTTCCATCTTTCACTGAGACAATCTAGGATATCAAGTCCGCAGTGTTCCTCACCCAACATCTCGAGGGAGGGATAGCTGGATGCATGGTTGAATCTGTTGTCCTGGGAATAAAGTCAAAGGTTGCAATGTGAAACATCTTCAGGAAAAGTGCTGCATGAGGAATTACCAACTAACCCACAGCCTGCAGTTAATGGAACACTGCATGCCCAGTGTAATTACAAGCTTGGCTCAAGAGTTCAGTATTATAAGGAAGTGAAATCCCTTAATTATCTAGGATTAAAGAGGAGACAAAGTTAAAAGACATAAGGACAGACAGAAAAAGATGAACTATACTCAGAAAAGTTTTTAAATGACTAGCTTTAGGTTGTAAATATCTTTCTCAAGATTTTAAGGTTGTTTAGTCACGTATCTCACACATTACCATACAGAACACTAGTTAGAGTCACTATGCTAGTTCTTTAATATTTCACACCTGGTATCATATGCTATCGGGGTATAGGCAAAGAATAAGCCATCTCCAACAGAGTTTACGAATGAATACATAATCCAAGCCAAATTAGGATAAGGATGAACACCTATCTGCAAATTTTATATAGAATACTCAAATGCAATGCAATAAAAAATTTCATATCATAGTGTTTCGTGTTTTCACGTCATTTCAGATGTGTGACAGTTTGTGGACCCGAGGTGCCTAAAATCCAGAGATTTTTGTTAGTGATATATTATCTAATGCCATTTCATAAAGCTGAACTCAATCGCCACATACTGAGAGAACAAAAGTATCATCCCATTAATGTTACAATACGTGAGAAAGATTTATTTGTAAGCCATCAATGTTAGAACATGAGACATTAATATTTAACATCATGACTAAGTAGTAATTAAATACCGATGTTTCTATTTATTATGGTCTTCCCATATTGTAGCAATTTCCCAATTGGTTTCAAACAAGAATGCAGAATTGGATGTTTGTAACTAAACTGAGAGCTGGGGTCTCTCTATAAGCTCCTATTCGGGGACTTTCTTTTCTGGAGCAGTAGAGAATACTTGATCAAGGAACACCAGTGGATGAGGAACTCCTGTGAGATCCTTTGTGGGAAGGCGAAGGAGACCCCAGCCCCAGGGTGCACAGGGCCAAGGGGAAGACCCTTCTCTCCAGCACCGGCAGTCTTAGGGTTAAACTGGTCTCTTGACTTGGAGGTTTATTTTCACAGAGGGAGGTAGCATGTGGGGCAGAGCTGAGGCACCATGACAGCGTCAAACTTTCAGGAATTCCTGATAGATATGCTGAACGGAATCTGAGCTCTTAGAATCATACAGCTGGAATGTAGGAACACTGGACATTTGTGTCAATGAAATTTAATCTCACTCAAATGAAGCTGAACCTCCCAGCATTTCATTTATAAAACATATACAGGGATAGTAGGACCTGAATGCATTTTTTTAAAAGTCTGACATGCTCTCCCATTAAAAGAAATGCATTTAATATTTTAAGCATTTTCAAGATGGATGTGCATTATTTGGGTAAACACAAAGCCCTAAAGGGGTATGAGATGACCTCCTTCTAGGATAGAATAACAATAATAATTCTTATTATTATTATCATAATTGTGACATCTGTCTATATCTATAAAAGTGTTTGGGATCTGATTGGGATTGTACAGAATCTACAGACAAGTTGGGAATCCCGCCACATTCTGGAATCTCACCTCTGCCCCCTGCTGATCCTCTCGACCCTGGCCCTGCTGGAGTGCAGACTTCTGCCTAGAGATGAAGCCTGCTCTGCAGTGTGGTCCTTGAGCAGAGTGGAGACCAGAAGTGGTCAGACTAAGACAAGGAGTCTCAGAAGGCTTCTCGAGGGAGATGAGAGGCTTTGATTCAGGACCCTCCAAGGGCCCAGGGGCACTGTGATCCACTGGCGTATGCTATCCTCTCATCTGAGTGCAGCCAGCCCAGCCCAGCCTTGCTTCGCTCCAGCCTGATCCTACCCTCGCCCTGCTCAAATGAATTGAGAGGACTCATGCCAGGGCCTGGGTTCCCACCCCACCTACCTGGGAAGTGGCTCACACAGGGCCCTGTGGAGGAGAATTCCAGAGCCCTGGCTCCAAGGGAAAGTCCTTCCCTACCCCAGAAGCCCAGGGAGGAACCAGAGTGGGTGTTTCCAAGCCCCTGACCCTGGAAGAGTCCTGATGCCTCCAGCACGGCCCTCCAGGCACCAGAAGCTTCAAAGATGCTGAGCCATTGGTCCCTAAAGACCTGGACTCTACTTTCTCGATGGTGGTTACTGGTTGTGTTCCGAATTTTAAAAATGGACTCTGATGACTTCAGAGAACCTAGAGCAATGAAAACGGCAACATTAGTTAAACTTGCTGGTTGACCAGCTGTTCACATGCTTTATCTCCTCTGAATGCAAAGAAGACCCCTGAGGGTAAGTACGTTTACTGCTTCTTTTTTACATACAAAAAGTGGGGTTTAAAGAAGTTAAGTAACATTTCAAATAGACAGATCTAAGCTCTAAAACAAGTCCTCCTTCAATATCCTAAGTTCTCAGCCAGCACATAACACTGTCTACTTCAGGAAAGTGCCTTAACATTGCTTCCAGTTTCATCCTATGACAAAAATTATATTTCTCACAAAACCTATAAATTTTTTTCTAACACTATGATGGCAAAGAATTTTCAATAAATGTCTATGCCTTTCTCATCTCTCCTATTCTCAACAACAAGGCTTCTCTCTTCTTTCGTCTTCACTCTTCTTTACTCACCTTCAAAGTGGACTTAATAACGTTAAGGATATTTAGGATCATTTCTTTTGTAATGAAAAAAATGCAATCTCAGAAGCAACAGGTGTCATAGGGTAAAAATAGCTCATTGTACATTACACTCTCGCTATTCATCAAACCCAATCTGCCCAAGTCTGAAAGAAGAAGAAGGTAAACACAGCCTCTAAAATTATTCTTGTATCTTATCCTTGAGTCTCACATATTAATTAATAAGGAGAAAATGGAGTGCTCCGTATTTGATAACATGGAGGTTCATAGACCTCCATATTCAGCCCTTATTTGGATCTTAATTCATAGAAACCAAATATTTACAAAAATACATTTATTTGAGACAATCAAACATTTGAATTTGCACAAGTTATTAAATGACTTTCAGGATTCTTTTCAAAATTCTCTCACAAAATATGTCATACATACATACGCATCTTTTATCGTTTCCAATTAGAAATACAAAGTAAAGTAGTTGTGGATTAAATGATATGTCTAATATTTGTTTTAAATACTCCAGCAATAGAGAAAAAAGGACAGAGAGAAGGGAAGAAGGGAAGAGGGGATAGGAGGAAGGAAAGACAAGTGTGAGGTGCAACTTATCAAAAAAGACTGGGAAATGTTGATAGAAGTCGGTGCCGAATGACACACACGAGAGTTCACTATACTCTTCCTGCTACTCCTGTGTACACTTGATATGATAAAAAGTTAAAAATCAAATACTTTATAGTGGAAAATAAGATCCAATCGTTTGCTTTCAGAATCTTTACAAGCAAGTACACGTCTTAATTTTGATCCTACCTCCCTTTGTGAGGACAGCGCTGTAATAAAATAGAGCCCATACAGACTAACAAGTAGTAAACATCTCAAAGAATGTGCAAGCCAGTCTAGCCTGTAATAGCACAGGTCGGCTCACTTTAGTGCCAAGGCTAGTCACGGCTTTTGGGTGCTAATGAGAAGGGAGAAGTCAATTTCTCTGAGGCTGCCCTCAGACATATGTGGCTTCTGTACCTAATTAAGAGCTCCTTTGTGAGGGCAGGAAGTGGGGGAAGAGGCCGATGAGAGTCACAGCCAATACACTAGGAATTCGGCAAAGTCGCGTGTGGTGAGAGAGCTCGATGCCTTGTGGGGTGGATCTACAGAAAGGAAGGCAGAGGAGGGAGGAAGAGAGAGACAGAGAGAGAGAGAGGAGAGAGATGGTCTGGCATTGCTTTATCCCATGCGACAGAAAGCGATTTTTCCAGGTTTGGCCATGGTCTCTCCAATGATGCAGACATCCTTAAATGCTGAAAGAGGTGGCAGTAAACATCTGTTGAGTTCAGTTAAAAAAAAAAGTGCTCATTATCGGTCCACAAGGCGAATATAATCAATGAAAAATAAGATTCAGGAGGTTCTGAGTTCCACATTTACCTTGAAATGATCTAGATTTAAAGCAGAGTTGAATATTTCATAATTAATTGATAAAATTCCCAAGAACAGAATGATGATAACCTGAAACTAAATTTATCTACTTAAGACTCTGAAACTGCCTTGTCTGTCTGTCTGACTGGAAGAGAAGTAGATGCCAAAAAGGAAGCTGTAAATCAAGAAGGCCATGAAGCATTCTGATTAGAGAAGGCAGTTCTGTTTCTAGCCTAGCTCCCCCAGCGATTTAGTCAGTGTTGTCTGAGGACTACGTGTGGTAAGAAGTGCGTCGGCGAGAGAAGCTGGTAAGCTGTGTTACAGCCCACACGCTTTCCCGAAGTCATGAAGCACGGTTCACATCGTTGCAGAGGAGCCTGTCCTTGGGATTTCAAATGACACGGTGACGCCGCCCTAAAGTACGAAGCTTCTTGCCATGTCCTGAGCTGGTAGGGTAGGCGTGCAGGCACTAGGATGCAAGCGGACTTCTTGTTCTATAAAAACATCCTATGGGATGCGAGATGCCCTGAGTGGTGTGTACGTATTCATTCTCCTTACAATATCAATGTGGTCTTGCTTCATTCTCTGACCTAGATACCGTGCCACAATATGTCTACATGTCCTAATTTCCTTTCTTTGTTTTTTCTATTTTCTTAAGTTTATCTTTTGAATTTTTTAAATAAACTTTTCTTTGAGAGTAGGTTTAGATTTACAGAAAAGTTGAGATATTACAGAGAATTGCTAAACCCCACACCCAGTTTCCCTTATTACTAACATCTGATATTAGTATGATACATTTGTCACAATTCATGAACCAGTATTAATCCATTGTTACTCATGTCCATATTTCAGATTTCCTTACTGTCACTTTTGAAAATTAATTGCATCACAGAAACAACCTACTTGTACATTATCTTAAAGTCTATTAACACTTGAAGTGTATCATCACATTTAATAATAGTAAATAAGGCGGGATCAATATTATTAACCCCATATTTTTTAAATGAAGAAACTGAGGTTCAGAAATGACATGACATACAGAGTTAAATAATGAGAAAGAGAACAATAAGAATAAAATTAAGAATGTCTAACTCTTTCTAGTCTACCTTGATGAGAGTCACTCCTCAATCACAAAGAAAATGTGATTTAATTGGAAGCATGGTATATTTACATGTTACATATTACCTGTCATTCTTGACAGAAAAGACCCACCCATCGATAGCCACAAAACTTTTTTTTTTTAACATTGTGGGAATTAAATAAATAGAGAGCAGAGAAAGAAGTCTACGCTAAAAAAAAAAAAAAAAAAAAAAGAAGTCTACGCTATAAGAGGTCAGAGATACCGGAAATATCATACTGAAACAAATTCCTTCCTTGTTTCTAGTTACCTGCTCATTTATTCCTGAGCTACTTATCGATTTTTGTATATATCGTGCTTATATTAAATTATGCCCATAATTATGTACTCTGTACACACAACAAAGAAGTGTTCATTTTCCCAGATTAAAGAATTCAGTGTAAGCCAGAAAAGAAAAACGTTTCAACCACCTCAGAGAACGTGATCATAATTATTTAATGGTTTGTGGATGTCTGTCCTCTCTTATTATCTTTCTCTTTCTCTGCCTCTTCTTTCTGAATCCAGGTGTGGATAAGTATAGAAATTAATATTAACCTGAATCTGATTAGTTAGCTCTTCAGCATTTCATTGGATTATGTTGACTTGGAAATTTGATTGCTCTGCAGATGTGAGTCTCGCTGATTGCATTAAAATACGGAAAGGAAATGAGGAAATATCACCAGACAGCATGGGAAAAGACGCATGGTTCCCCACGTCCTCCGGGGAAAGAGGTGGGATGGTAAGTAACACGCCGTCCTTCCAAGTGTCTTTTTGCTCTGAAGAGTTTCTCCCTTATTAAGACAAGGTAACCCATTACTTTCCACTAAGGTTGTGAATTTTCACATGGAGTGAAATCTTCTAAAACACATCCCATGGTCTTATTAAAAATTAGGTCTTGGCTTTCCTGCTGGAGAAAACTATAATTTCAGGGCTACTGGGGAGCGGGTGCATTAGTAAGGAAGCAGGCACAGGGTTCCAAGCCACAGGGCCCGACGGAGAGGCAGACTTAGAGACTCGAAGGAGTAACCATGGAGACAAGGAAGCAGCCCTGGAAGTGAGACTCCCATCCCATCCCAGAGCAGGTCCCACCGAGAGGGAGGGGCAAGCCAAGTGCTGTGGCTTCAGGGTTATGTGGCATCAGGTGTCTGACCTGGTCTGCAAGTAACTCCCTTCCAAGACCTGCAGTTGGTAGGCTGAGATAGCACACTTGCCCTGCTGGTGGCATTGACTCAGAAACTGGAAAGAACCAGAATTTGCACAAATGGTCTGGCTTGAGGCTGCAAAGGTAGAAGGTTGAAGACCAGCTGTAGCAGCATGAAACCTTATAATCCACCAGGGGAATGTCTTTAATATCTGGAAACTGATGGGGAAAAACACTTTGCCAGATAAAATATACAGTATCTGGTTAAATTCTCATTTCAGATAAACACTGAATAGTGTTTTTTGTTTGTTTACTGTAAATATATCCCATGTGTGCCCTTCTAGTTTTATTTGACAAATGTGACAGTCCTAGATTAATACCACCTATGGTTTCCAAGGTTCTTTGGTAGGAATTCCTACAAAAATTTAGACGCAAGAATTTCCTGGGAGCTCTCACAAAGCCCCCATCTGCACAGAAGTAGCCTGAGAAATATTTCCAAACAGAGAGAATATTGTCCATGCTGACCACTGTCAATCATGTCTTCTGCCTCTGAGAGCCATGTTTAAAGTGTAAGTGCTATTAACAACCCAATTCTGATGTCCACTCTGTCTCATGTTTCTTACTCAGAACCTTTATTTTTGCTACTTATAAAGTATTTTTTGGATGTGGGGTAATACTAGAGCCACTGGCACTTGTATTTGATGGTAATTCATGTAATATACTTCCATAGATTTATTTTGGAAATGCTTAGGTATGTTTCAAAGTCATATTTATAGTTTTTTACAATATATTCATCACAATTTAGATTAGGAGAACAACCCATAAGCTTCTCTGAATAATTCAGAGAGCAGTCATTTGATGCTCATTTATTAAATATGGTGGACGTGGCATTTATGTGGTGCTTTTAGAGCTTCTGTGTACATAAATGACAATTGTCAGTCTATTCTCAAATAAAATGCACAATCTTCCATTGACATTACATTTTCATGGACAGTCCGCACGTCGTTCTTCCTGAGGTTATAAATTACAGTATCTCCCTCCTGAAACATGGCAGTCAATCAACCGCTATCTAACTTCCAAACAGCCAACTCACTCCCGAGGGGGGTTTCTAGATTAATTCGGCCATTCAGCCCATAAGCAAATTGATAAAGATTTTTTTTCTCCATTGTAACGGAATTTATTAATATTTTAACTTTGTTTTTCATTGAGTATACAATTACCTGCACTGAGAATTCATAATATCTGTACTTCCCAATCTGTATCCGCTGGCTACATGTAGCCATGAGTACTTGAAATAGGTCTGGTCTGAACTGAGAGGTATGTAAGTACAAATACACACCAGAGTTTAGAGATTTATCATGAAAAAACTGTGTATAATATTTTATACATTGATTACATGTTGGAATGATAAAACTTTTGAAGGAGTGCATTAAATAAAATATATTAGTAAAATTTCACCTCTTTCTTTTTACTTCTCGATGTAGCTACTAGAAAATCTTCTATTGATGAATGCAGCCCACATAATGTTTCTGTTGGGTAATGCTGCTTCAGACAGCAAGCTTCGTGGGCGTGGGGACTGAGCTGCCTCTTAAGACGGTTTATATTCTTACGACGGCTCTTTGAACAGTAAGCATTTTCATCATCTCTACTTCCTCACTTGTGCTGACTGTGACATTCACTGAAACCGGGCTTCTCTTTTTACCCTCAGTAGTGCATCTTTTCAAAAAAATATTCATAATCATTATTCATATTGGTTTCACAATATACAACCTTCAGTCTTCACTTAACAGACCTTTATACTTGACTGAGCATTGCTGTCAGCACTCTTCGCAAAGCTCTATTTCTCTGGGTTCTGTGCCACTACTCTGTTGATTGTCTATTTATTTCTCTAACGTCCTTTACTCCATCCTCACTGTGGATTCCATCATTGTCCCTGCCCTGAAGGGTGTTGATTGTTTTTTCTCTAGATAAATTGTCTCCTGTTGTGACCCCATTCGATCTGATGGTTGTAACTACCACCTATAGACTGATCTGTTTTTTTTCAAAGAGAAAGCTGAGAGTTAATTCACCCTGTGTGTGGGCACAAAGGCCAGATTCAGCCTGGGAGAAGGCTCTCAGGTGACCAAGGCAGACACCAGCAGTTGGAGTTTAGCTTTCTGAAGAGATAAAGCCTGTGATATACGGGCAGGGAATCAACAGCCTCTTCGACCCGGCTCACAATCACAAGGATCTATTTTTTGTGTCTGCAGATATGTGAGTCAACTGATGTCTGGCTGAGGTACGCTGGGCTCAGCTGAAAGTCACAGGCAGCTTGTCTGCTGTCCTTGGCTCCAAGCTGTGGGTTTGATTCCAACCTCTTGTTTTCCGGGAAGGTTCCAGGTGGATGGGGTTGCGACTACAAAGAAGCGTTTTCGAGCAGGTCACCAGAGAACACACTCTATAAACAGCGCACGCCACCGACAGGGCAGCTCCCACATCACATCAAAACTCAGCATCCATGAGGAAGTGGCAAGGTACCCTCCGCCCACAGTGGGAACGTACCCTATGGAAATCAAGTGTTTGATGATTTTAAACCTGTCCTCAAGTGTTTCCTTATTTTCAAGTATTACTGTCGTTATTATGTTACTCAGGATGGGCTACAGTGTAAGAAATGACCTCAAGGGGCTTCCCTGGCGGCGCAGTGGTTGAGAGTCCGCCTGCCGATGCAGGGAACACGGGTTCGTGCCCCGGTCCGGGAAGATCCCACGTGCTGCAGAGCGGCTGGGCCCGTGAGCCATGGCCGCTGAGCCTGCGCGTCCGGAGCCTGTGCTCTGCAACGGGAGAGGCCACAACAGTGAGAGGCCCGCGTACTGCAAAAAAAAAAAAAAGAAGTGACCTCAACATCTCAGTGGCTCACAAAACCATGTGCTTTATTCCTCCCACTAACGTTCAAGGGACTCAGTTATGACTCTGCTCATAACACCCTCATTTTGTGAACCTCTCTGAGGCAGCAGTCCCCAGCAGGAGCATTGCCAGTCTTGTGGCAAAGAGAAAAGAGAGACATAGTCAATCCCAAATTGGCTCATAAAGCTTTTCTTTGAAAATGACATGCTTGATTTCTATCAACATTTCATTACCCAGAGCACAAGTCCAGCCCTTTCTAAACTCAGCAGGGCAGGGATGTTTATGCGTCCCACAAGAAAATAAATAATTGTGAACAATGCAATCTGCCCCCGAATTCAGGGATGGATCATACTTGCAAACTTCATAATTCTTTTTGCTTGTGACACCATTGGAGTGCATTGAACATTGTCCCTGAATTTAAGAATGTTAAAAAAATATGTAGTAATCTATGGGTTTGTGGAGCTAAATTTCTAGAAAAGACTGACAACTTTGTTTGGGCCAATTGCCTGCAGTGTATAGTTCTGTAAACTGGGTTTTTTTTTAATTGTGCAATTTGTAAATAAATCCTGGCCACAAGGATTTGCAGAGGCAAAAAGTCCAGGACGTGAACTAAACATCTGGCATTATTTTTCCCACTGAAGGATTGTCCAATTATAAATGTGTGGAATGAAAGACTGAAAGGCTGACATTGGGTTTCTTAGGCAGAAGCAGCATGGACTTTCTACCCAAAATTTGGTTGGATATTCAGAGACTCCTGAGCCACACACAGAAGGCTTATTACTCACTCAATGAGGTTTTCTGGGAAGGTTCCCAAGCAGTTGTGAACAGGGCTTAAGGAGAGAAGGTCGGGGACGGGTTGGGTTACATGGTAGTTTGTGGGCAGGGATGGGACTGCGTCTTGTGTGGTTTGCACTTCCCGCCGATGCCAAAGGAGGGGGGTCTTGGGTATCAACTTGCACGGATGGGGAATGGGAGAGAGAGGGGAGGAGAGGGGCTTGAAGCCATCAACAGTCAAATGTCAAAAGTGAAGTCAGGGGCTTCCCTGGTGGCGCAGTGTTTAAGAATCCACCTGCCAATGCAGAGGACATGGGTTCGAGCCCTGGTCCAGGAAGATCCTACATGCCATGGAGAATGCAATGGAGAAATTAAGCCCGTGTGCCACAACTATTGAACCTGAGCTCTAGAGTCCGTGAGCCACAACTACTGAGCCCACATGCCACAACTACTGAAGCCTGCACGCCTAGAGCCCATGTTCCACAACAAGAGAAGCCACTGCAATGAGAAGCCCCTGCACTGCAAGGAAGAGTAACCCCCACTCACTGCAACTAGAGAAAGCCCACATGCAGCAACAAAGACCCAAACAGCCAAAACTAACTAAATAAAATAAATAAATTTATTTTTTTAAAAAAAGTGAAGTTAGATTTGTTAATACAGCCAAGCACAGCTTTCAGCCTGGAAACCAAATATTAGGGCTCAGAATTTCCAAGATACATATTCCACGAATTGGGTTGAATTTCTAAATTTCACCATGTAAGTAGAGTAAAGCAGAAGAGGCTAGTCCCACACTGAACAGTAGCACTGAAACATCTTCATAACTATTTGGAACAAGGTGATATAAGATATTTAGAACACATAGCCTTTAAGAAAGAAAAATAAATAGATCCTCTCTGAAGGAGAGATAATCTCATTCATCATCTCAATTTATCTCTATATTTATTCATAAAAATATCTGATATGCAATCACAAAGAAGCACATATGCAGCAATGCACTGTATAACACTTGCAAAAAGAAAAGATGAGCCACTGACAGCTGCATCTCTGTCAGCTTGGGCTGCCATAACAAAATATCACAGACTCACAGACTCGGGGCTTGAACAACATAAATTTATTTCTCACATTTCTGGAGGCTGGAAATCCAAGATCAAGTTTCTCGCTGATTCCATTCCTGGTGAGAACCATTTTCCTGGCTTGTAGATGGCCTCCTTTCTCTGCATCTTCACATGACATAAAGAGAGAGAGAGTGAATACTCTGGCATCTCTGTTATCTTATAAGGACACTAATTCTATTGGACCATGGCCCCACCCTTATGACCACATTTAACCTAGGTTAGTAAAGACCTTGTCTCCAAATATAGTCACACTAAGGACTGGGGCTTCACAACATATGAATTTTGGGGGGGACACAAACATTCAGTCCATAATATATACAGTAAGATCAATAGCAAATCAACATAATGGGATTATCAGGCATAAACATTTTTAAATAACTATGATTAATAAAAAATAAAATTCAATGACAAAGAAAGAAGCCACCCATTTATAAATGAGCAAAGGACTTCCATAGACATTTCTCCAAAGAAGACACATAAATGGTCAATAAGCACATGAAAAGATGCTCAATGTCACTAATCCTTAGGGAAATGGAAATCAAAACCACAATAAATATAACTGTACACACACTAGCATGACTACTATCAAATAAGCAAACAAATCAACAGACAGACAAAAACAAAACAAACAAACAGAAAACAAGTATTGGTGCAGATGTAGAGAAATTGGAAGCCTGTGCTTCCAATGTGCAGCCACTACGGAAAATGCTGTTCCTCAAAATAAGAAAACTAGAATTATTGCATGATCCAGCAATTCCATTTCTAGTTACACAGCCAAAAGAATTGAAAGCAGGGACATGAAGAGATATCTGCACCCATGTTCACAGCATTATTCACGATAGTCAAAAGGTGGAAACAATCCAACCGTCAGTCGATGGATGACCCATGAAAGGATGAAGAAAATGTGGTCTATACATATGGTGAAATATTACTCAGTCTTGAAAATGAAGGAAATGTTGACAAAAGCTACAACAGAGATGAAACTTTAAGACATTTTTTCTAAGTGAAATAAACCAGTCACAAAAGGAAAAATATCTTATGATTTCACTTATATGAAGTACTTAAAGTAGTCAGATTCACAGAAATAGAAAGTAGAACATTGGTTGCCAGAGGCTGGGAGAGAGGGGGATGGGAAGTTAGTGATTAATGGGTGAGGGGTTTCAGTTTGGGGTGATGAAATTTTCTGGATATAGATGGTGGTAATAGTTGGAAAACAATGTGAATACACTTAATGCCACCGAATTGTACACTTAAAAGTTGTCGAGACTATAACTTTTATACTTTAGATGTTATACCACAATTAAAAATAAATAAAACTAATAAATTTATTATGGATAATTCCTGTAGAGAACTGAAAGTGACATAAAAGAATCACATGAAAAAAAAAACACCAACAACTCCAGACCTTAAAAACACAATAACAGTAATTTTAAAAATTGGTGGATTTAACAGTACATTAAAGGTAGCTGTATATAGTTCTGAAGAACATTTTAAACCTGAAGCATAAGAAGTCAGAAAATAACAAAACAAAATAGGACCTATTATCTAACTTGCTTGTAAAATCCATCTTCTCTATAAAACTTATTAAAGACTTCAAGCCACAGATTTGAAAACCTTCTCAAACTCCAGACAAGGAAATAAAAATGAACCACCTGGGTTTATCCTCATAAAACACAGAAAGAGTCTTACAAATATCCAGACCAAAAACAGTCATTAACTTCAAAGGGCAATATAACTGACATATGACATCTCAACGCAGCCAGAAAACAATGTGATGACAGTATACATGTTGACAAAAAATATGCCAACATAGAATCCTGTGATAAGGAAATATATTTTTCACAAATGAAGGTAGGATAAAGACATCTTGGAAAAGCCAAAATTAAGACAATTGTACAAACAGACATGCACTATAGGACTTTGGAGGTTTTTTTGTTGTTGTTGTTGCGGTACGCAGGCCTCTCACTGTTGTGGCCTCTCCTGTTGCAGAGCACAGGCCCCAGACACACAGGCTCAGCGGCCGTAGCTCACGGGCCCAGCCGCTCCGCAGCATGTGGGAGCTTCCCAGACCAGGGCACGAACCCATGTCCCCTGCATCGACAGGCGGACTCTCAACCACTGCGCCACCAGGGAAGCCCGAGGATATTTTTAAAGTAGAAAGAAAATGATCCAGGATGGAAGGAAGTGATAATTATCAATAGAAAGAGCAAATAGGCAAATCTAAATATATATTGATTGTACAAAATAGTAAAATAGTGCCTTGTGGGATTGAAGCTATATATAGAATTTAAATACATGCAAAATTTCACAAAAGTTGGAGGCAGTTGATGGTGTTAAACGTTCCATGACTTTGGATTATCTGAGAATTGGTAAAGATTATTTTATTAACCTTTGCGTTAACCTTTGTATTTAGCCATTTTTCTAAAAGAGTATGTAATTAACAAGCTAAAAGAGTAGAAACTGAAATTACCAAAAAGCAGTAATTCAAAAGAAAGACAATTCAATTAAAAAAGACAAAGTGAAATCAAATAGTCAAATAGGAGAGGTAACTAGACTAGCTATCACAATTAAGATGAAGGCTGGAAGGTTGGAAATAAAACAAAACACAACTGCATTTGAAGATACACAACATTATATATACAAACAAAAAGCTGAAAATAGTAGGGTGGAAAAAGTTAAACCATGCAATCACTATCAAAAAAATTTTTTTAGTATGTAACTACACTAATATCAGACAAAGCAGACTTCTTTAAGGAAAGATGCAATATGAGAGATAAAGAGAAAACAATTTTAAAGGTAAAAGTTTTAATGTCCCAAATAAAAGTTTTCCCCTTTAAAAATAGTTTTACTATCACAATTAAAATCTGTATGCAATAGACTAATTTATATCTTAGTGGTAGACAGGTGAGTAATAAAACGAAGAGATACAATTCCATAAGAATGTAAAATATTTGGGCAGCATGATGAACTAACATTGTCTCACTGAACATAAAGAACATGGCACCCATCAGCTCCAGGGTACACATTTTTCTCAAGCACACAAAGCATATTTACCAAAACTGACCACAGGCAGGGGCAAATATTAAGTGTCTACAAACATCAAATAACTCAACTCATGCAAAGAATAGTTTCTCAATACAGTGGAATTAAACTACATAATGATGATAAAAACATTTACAATTCCACATGTATTTGAAAATTAAGCAATGTATTTTTTGGATAACTTATGGATGAAAGAATAAGTTATTGTATATCAGAGTGTGTATAACTTATGATAACAGAGTATGTTTTGAACTAAATGAAAGTAAAAAATATACGACATTGAAGCAGCTAAAACTGAGTTTTAGGGAAAATTAAATCTTTAAATACATATATTAGAAAAAATATATAGCTTATAAACAAGTATGTCAGCCTTGACCTCAAGAAGCTATAAAAAGTACAGCAAATTAAACCCAGTATAATTTATGGAAGACAGAAACTCATATTTTCATCCAAATAATGCAGGAAAACATTTCAGAAAATGAAAGAGTACTTTGTGATAAAAATCTATCAGCAAATCAAGTAATGAAAAGGAAGGTCTTTTTTGTGATAGATGAGCCAAAAAATATTATAGCAGGCTTCCCTGGTGGCGCAGTGGTTGAGAATCTGCCTGCCAATGCAGGGGACATGGGTTCGAGCCCTGGTCTGGGAAGATCCCACATGCTGCGGAACAACTAGGCCCGTGAGCCACAACTACTGAACCTGCGCGTCTGGAGGTTGTGCTCCGTAACAAGAGAGGCCGCGACAGTGAGAAGCCCGTGCACCGCGATGAAGAGTGGCCCCTGCTCGCCGCAGCTAGAGAAAGCCCTCGCACAGAAACGAAGACCCAACACAGCCAAAAATAAATAAATAAAATAAAATAAATAAATAAATATATATATATATATTATAGCAACTATAAGAGTTAATAGTGAAAAGCGGAACAAATTCCTTCTAAGATTAGAAACAAGACAAAGATGGATTGAGTTGATTCACCAATTTGAGAAATCATTGTTCTAGAGGTCCTAGTCTGTGTAGCAAGGCAAACAAAAGATAGCAAGCATATATAGATTATAATGGATAAAAGAAAACCAACATTATTCACAGATGTCATGTTTGTTTGGGGGGAAAATCCAAATGTGTTTCAAGATAAGCAATTCTAATTAAGCAAACTTAGCAATGGTACTGAATATAAGCGGAATATATGAAAAATGAATTTCATTCTAGAAATGCCAGCACGACCTAAGTAAAAATCAATTTTTGGAAAATAAAAATTTTAAAACTACCATTTACAGTGACACCCGAAGCTCCAAGTGCTTATGAATAAATGTAATGAAAGATGTGCAAGAACCCACAGAAACTAATATTATTAAGACAATTGAAGACATACTTTAAATAAAATGACTAATAGCCCATGCACATGTTTTAAGATACTTTATATTGTAAAAAGTGTGTCTCAAAATTATGCATAGATTTAAGGAAATCTCAATCAATATCCAAGACAGTTTTTTTTTTGGTATAGTATTTGATAAGCCTACTAAATATATAAATATCTATATGTATTATATATATAGAAACAAATATATATAGAGAGAGAGAAATGTAAAAGGCCAAGATATCAAAGAAACATTTTAAGAAAAAATGGTGGGGAAACTTTACCAAGTATCAAGACATTTTAAACCACATTCACTAAGTCAGTGTGATGTAAACATGAGGATAAGCAACTCAACGAATGGAACAGAATATGTAATACTAAAAATAATTAACTCAAAGGAATAAAACACTAACTTTAATTTCTGACAAAGTTGAGACCCAACAGAATAGTGAATAAGGAGTCCTTTTCAGTACTTGGTGCTTGGTCAATTAGTTAGATACCCATATAGAAAAAGAAGGAAAAAAAAAAAAAGAAACTTGACCACAACCTTACCTCATAACCCAAAATAATTCCAAATAGATTGTTGACGAAAGTGTGAAAGATAAGCATTAAACATTTTCTGTAAAAGTCCAGACAGTAAATAAACAAGATCTCTTGCAGCTGCTCAACTATGCCTTTGCAGAGCCAAAGCTTCCTTAGACAGGCTTTGTGAATGGGCGGGGCTGGATTTGGCCTGCAGGCTCTGATAACGGAGAATGTACTCATTCTAAAGTAATTGTAACTTAATTGTAAAGAAAGTTTTGTCAAACACAACTTAAAAAAAATGTAACCTTAGGGGAAAGATGAAAAATATGGCTACATTTAAATTAAGAACTTCTATGAATCAAAGGGTGCAGGTAAGAGATAAAAAATGCAAGTCACTGGCTGGGAGAAGTAGCTGGAATTCTAGTTTCTATCAGGAATGCACATGTAAAATCACTTTCGAAAATAGTTTATCATGATCTATGAAAGAGGAACGTGCTCTGTTGCCATTTCTAGGTAAATCCTTGCAGAAATGTACATATAGGGCTTCTCTGGTGGCGCAGTGGTTGAGAGTCCGCCTGCCGATGCAGGGAACACGGGTTCGTGTCCCGGTCCGGGAAGATCCCACATGCCGCGGAGCGGCTGGGCCCGTGAGCCACGGCCGCTGAGCCTGCACATCCGGAGCCTGTGCTCCGCCACGGGAGAGGCCATAACAGTGAGAGACTCGCGTACCCAAAAAAAAAAAAAAAAAAAAAAAGGAATGTACATATAAATATATATACTAAAATGCACGTGCAAGAGAGTTCACAACATTATCTTTATTAGCAAAATCCCTGAAACAGACTAAAATCCTTCTCTTACAGAATGGACATTCAGAAAAAATGGAATATCATACATACAGAACTGAAAAGGAACACAATGCTGTATGAAGGAGGAAGAATTAAATATGAACATATTTAATGCTGAGTGAAAGAAACAACAAGCAAAAAACACGCATATTATGATTTCAAAACAGGCCAAATTAATCACTAGCTAATTTTGGAAATAAGTTGGGGTGATGATGGGGAGAAAATCGGGGTGTCACATACATTATCTCTGGACCTGTAAGGTGTTTTCATTCTGTAGTCATTCCTCTAGCTGTATATCTTGATTTGTGCACTTTTCTGTAGTTAGGTTAAATGACATTTTATTCTTTCTTTACGAGGAAAGCATATATGTTATTTTGCTAGTCTTTCAGGGTTAAAATACCCAGCTATTTCAGCTGTGAGGCTATATTTATAGCGCTTTATCGTGGTGTTGAGTACAGTCTCTAAGCCAGAATTCCTGGGTTCACATCATGGCTCTACTTTGCACTAACCATGTGACCGTGGGCAAGTTAACTGATATTCTTGTGCTTCAGTTTCAGTTGTACTACAAATAAGAGAGTGCGTATGTCATGATTTCTGCTGAGAATTGCACACGACAGTGTATGGACGTCACTTAGAGCAGGACACCTAGGAAGCACTACACTTTGCTAGATTTTTCTGCATTTCAGTTCTAACATTTAATCAGACTGTAATCCTGAACATACTGAAGTGTTGTCAATTTTTGCAACCCTTTTCATTATAGAAACTTTTTCCAGCAGTCACTATCAAAATGTGCTAATTATTGAAACACTGACAATGAAAAATAATGGACACCAGCTTGCTACTTCATAACTTGCAGTATTATCCAAGTGTATTTGCATAAATAGGCACATTTTCATGTTCCATTGTGGACCTGTAAATCCCTAACATAAATGAGAGCCAAAAACAAGAGAAACTAATTCTCTTCCTTTTTTTGTCAGTCTTTTGTGTGGAAGTACAAGCAGATCCCTGCAGGAAGCAGCACGTGGCAGGGTCGGGGAGAAGGGTGCGCAACAGCCTCCACTTCAGTTCTGTGGTCCAGCAGGGTGTGTCTGGCAACTCAAAGCTTTCTTCCCTTGGGTCACTCTGATCCTGTTCAAGGAATCTAGAAGAATATTCTCCCTCTCCTGCTTGGATAAATTCAGTTTTATTTAACAGGAGAAAGGGTACTTCACTTTCTTTGTCACTGGTGAAAATACAATGAAGTGTCAATTGTGTGAGTGCAGGAACTACATTAGTAGTAAAATTATAAGGATAAAGGGACAGTTCACCCAGCAGTTTACACCCTGTGGTTTACTAGGATCTGCCAGCTGCCCGTCCCATCTAGTTTGTGTTGAATGTGCCCTACATTCTCTTAAGAGCGTTTGGTCAACCTACAATAGAAGCAAGCAAAACAGGCAACTCCCAAGGAATCGGTGAAAGGGAAACTGAGTATTCTGACCGAAGAGGAGGTGGCCAGGACAGTGTGAGAAAAAGCAGTATCTGCAAGCCTGACCCAACTCAGGGTGCCTCGATCCAGACTTGGGAAATCGGTAATAAGCAGAGAAGAAAGGATAGAAAATAAGAAAAGCGAATTTAGTTTATGTCCCCATTTTACCTAGGATCAGCCCTGGCTTTGTGCCTAAAGCTTTTTGGAAAGATACAAAGCATTAAAATTACTAATTATAAGCACACTTTAAACCATTCCATAAGGCCTTTATGATTACATAAATGCAGACAAACTTTCTAATTGCTGCAATGGGATCCCGTGGTGTCTAATATTGTATTAAACCATGGTACTAGCATTTTAGTTACTTATGCAAAAACCACATCTGCAATTGATAGAAATATTTATCAGTGTGTTCACTAAAATGAAAAAGCACTGAAGCAAGTAATAACATTTAAAACAAATAGGAAGGCCCAAATGAAAATGAAGCATTTGAATAGTTACACAGTGTGTAGCCCAGAATAAATGATATCAAAATCCACTTGTGTTTCAAGTCAATAACATTGAAATGTGACAGAATCTTGATGCTAGTGTATGACAAAAATTTAATCCATAAAAACATACTTGTACAACATTTCCAGACAATGGGATACTTGCAATTTTTCTTTAGTGTAAAACAATTGGCTCCCGGAAGTGTTTCTTTTTCCTAGTTTACTATCATGTATAACTCAGACATTCCAGATGAAGATTCTAGTGTGGCACATTTATTTTTTAAAGACTGTAGAGGATCGTTACAAGTTTACATTGATTTTGGTGGACCATTAAAGATATTTTCAGAGAGGTGAAGTCAGATGCACAGTCAGGTGTTCTGTGAATCCATTGTTTTGTTCAGTTTTGACTGTTTATAAACCACACGTGTAAACAACCTCTTCCTGGTTGCACCTCCTAAGGTGTTGTCAGCAACTTCAATTTAACCATTTCTAGCCTTCTGAGGTCCTCATGCGTTTATCCAGCCCTCGATGAATGCACAATCATGCATCCACAGAATCGTAGAAGGTTTCCTACTTCCTCTCGGCCCCTGTGTTACGAGTCACAGGAAAGGGTAAGGAAAAGGCCATGTCCTATCCATCGTACCTAGTGGGGAAAGCAAGCTTGTGAGTTTGTCTAAATATTTTCAGGCACTCATCTGCACCCTCAAAGAGAGTTCTCAGATTTCGGAGCTTCACGACACATCTCCATTTTACCTGGCACAGACTATCATTGAACACGAACTGGAAGGGAGTGTGGGTCTTGGGAGGGCCCGCAGGACCGGGATGGGTCAGTTTGCAGAGCCCAGACCTGCAGGGACACGACAGGCTGTCCCAGAGCATCCTGTCCTGTGGGAGCAAAGAGAGCAGCTGAAGCATCTAGTACCTGGCTGCCGGCGACGTGTAGAGTGTGGACAGGCCTGAAACATGCTTCAGCCAGGCCTCAAGTGTGGGGTGGGCATTGGTATGTTGGGTGTTTTCAACTTTGTCGAGGTATAATTCACAAGTAGGCACTGTATTGATATTTATTTAAGGTATAGGAGGTGATGTTTGGTATACGAATATGTTGTGAAATGATCACCACAGTCAAGCTAATGAACACATCCGTCAATCCTCCTTGCCCTTTGTGAGCACGTGTGATGCGAACACCTAAGATCTACTCTCTTAGAAAATTTCAAGTACACAGTACAGCATTAACTATAGTTTCCACACTGCACACTGGATCTCCAGAACTTGTTCATCTTATAAGTAGAAGTTTGTGCCCTTTGACCAACATCTCCCCAATCCCCCCACCCTCTAGCCCCTGGTAACCACCACTCCACATATAAGGGAGATCATGCAGTATAAGTGATGCCTTCAAATGGCAGTATTTCCTTCTTTTCTATGGCTGAATAATATTCCATAATAATATTCCATATATATATATATCACATTTTTCTTTATCCGTTCAGCTGTTGACAGACACTTAGGTTTTTTCCCAAATCTTCACTATTGTGAATAATGCTGCAGTGAACATGGGAGTACAGATATCTCTTCAAGATCCTGATTTCATTTTCTTCAGATAAACACCTAGAAGTAGGATTGCTGGATCACATGGTAGTTCTGTTTTTAATTTTTTGAGGAATCTCCATACTGTTCTTCATAGTGAATGCACCAGCTTATATTCCCAAGAGGAATAGAGAGGTTTCCACTTCTTCACCTCCTCATCTACATTTGTTATTTCTTGTCTTTTTCAATAATAGACATTCTAACAAGCGTGACGTGACATCTCACTGTGGTTTTCATTTGCGTTTCCCTGATGACTAGTGATGTTGAGCACCTTTTCATGTACCTGTTGGATAGGCTGTACATTTTTTTTTTAAATAAATTTATTTATTTTTGGCTGTGTTGGGTCTTCGTTGCTGTGCACAGGCTTTCTCTAGTTGCAGTGAGAGGGGGCGACTCTTTGTTGTGGAGCACTGGCTCTAGGCCCTCGGGCTTCAGTGGTAGTGGCATACGGATTCAGTAGTTGTGGCTCGTGGGCTCTAGAGCGTAGGCTCAGTAGTCGTGGTGCACGGGCTTAGTTGCTCCGTGGCATGTGGGATCTGCCCGGATCAGGGCCCGAACCCGTGTCCCCTGCATTGGCAGGCGGATTCTTAACCACTGCGCCACCAGGGAAGTCCCTAGGCTCTACGTCTTATGATTAACACTCCATTGGTAGTTTTCCCTACACTGAGCTTCTCTTCACACCATTATTTCTTCATTACATTAAGGACTCATCACTGTAAGAGCCCTCAAGCCAACAGATCCTTTGCCTGTATTTGTGTAGGTAGGTTATTCCCATTTGTCAGCCAAGGCCTTTGAGACCCACAGAAGTTGCGGGCATCTCCTGGTCACACAGCCAGGTTCTGAGAATGAGGATTCCAGAATCTAGGTCCTTAGGATAGAAGTCTACTACCTTTTTTTTTTTTTGCAGTACGCGGGCCTCTCACTGTTGTGGCCTCTCCCGTTGCGGAGCACAGGCTCCGGACGCGCAGGCTCAGCTGCCATGGCTCACGGGCCCAGCCGCTCCCTGGCATGTGGGATCTTCCCGGACCGGGGCACGAACCTGTGTCCCCTGCATCGGCAGGTGGACTCTCAACCACTGCGCCACCAGGGAAGCCCTGAGAAGTCTACTATCTTTTGAGATGAGAAGAAATGGGTGGGAAGAATAAAAGGCATGACTCTGGAGAACTTTGCCTGGTGATCATAAATCAGGAATGGGTGTGAATTAACCTGCAAAGTGGATGAATTAAAGCAACAGAAATTTATGGTCTCACAGCTCTGGGTGCTAGAAATTCGAGACCAAGGTGTCATCAGGGTTGCTTGCTTTGGAAGACTTTGAGGGAGAATCTGTCCAGGTCTCTCTGGGCATCTGGTGAGGGATGCAATCTTTAGTGTCCATTGGCTTCCCTCGAGAACCCATCTCATGAGGTCTTTTCCCTTTATACCTGTCTCTGTGTCCAAATGTCCCTATAACGGGACACCAGGTATACTGGATTAGGGTGCACCTTAATGAGCTCACCTTAACTTGATATCTCTGTAAAGACCCTGTTTCCAAATAAGGTCACTTTCTGACGTAATGAGAGTGAGGACTCCAACATATTTTTTTAGGGAAATAATACAACTCACAATAATATCTGTTCCATCTCGATCCTTTAAAACTCTGGAGTTCAATGTATGCTTTCAAGTAGTCTTAGCTGCGGCAGAGAAGTTGTGCCACTCTGGCACCTACTGTGTGGAAATAGCTTGGAGTTTGAACACACAGACACAGGACACACACACACGAGTAAACACTGTGAGCTCTGGAGGCACTCACATGTACTTTGGTTTTCAGTTCTCAGCTCTCTTGCCAAATCGGCTGCTGTGCTCGGCCCCTTCCTTTTGTTCAGCTCAGTGGCCCTTCCACCCTCGGTGCCAGAGCCCTGGCCGATTCCCTGGAGCAACAGCTCAGCAGGGCAGCAATGCTCTGGCTTCAGCTTTGGGGTCTCTATAAATGTTTTTCTCAGGACAGAGGAGATGCAGCAGTAAAAATAACCCAACTTCTTAGGGGCCAAAAGGGCTTCACTACTGAGGCTAAAGTAGCTCATTGAGAAATGGGTGGAAGAATTTAAATTTCCAGATTTGGAAATTATTTTAAATGGGAGGTGGTGGCATGCATTCTAGAGGGTATTCTAAATGCAGAAGTGATTTGTCTCTAAATCCCAAAGATGGTCATTCAGCCACCAGGATCAAGTGGCATCCAGTGGTCAAAGCTACCCAGAAGTATTTTATTTATACACAACTCGGCTAGACAGTCTTAGGAATAGAGTAAAAATATATAAAGCACATATATGCCCTTATGGAGCTTTGATTCTAGTTGATCATTGCACATAAATAATTGGTGAGCACCAAAAAAACAAATTTAAATGCCAATTTGTGTTACACAGCCTCTAAGCTCTGAAGTGTTTTGAGGAAGGGGTCGGTTGGTGGTGGCAGAGGTGAGCCTTATCGGAGCTCTGAACAATGGGTGGGTTTGCGGGACGCTGAGGAGAAGGGCTGTGGAGTAAGAGAAGGTGCTGGTGAGGAGAGGAGGGGTCTGACTTTAGGGATTTATATCTCAGGTTTTCCGAGTTCTTCTCTGCTTGCCGCTGGAAATGGCACAGAAGGTATTCTGTATTCTACTGGTATTTGGGATATTTTTCTCCTTAACTTGCCGAGAAGGATTATGTCCTAGTTTCACTTGGTAACCCCCCCTTGGCATATGTTGTACCCTGTGTTTATATCATTTTCCAGTTGTAAGGAACAGGTGTGTACTCTAGCATTGTATAGACTGGGCATTCTATAGTTCTGCCCTTTCCTGGGCTGTGTGACCTTGGGTAATGAGCTTTGCAAACTTGATCTTCAGTGCAATTAATGCTGTATTCATACTCTCCAAGATGAGATGTATGGGACTTAGGTTAGAACTTACCACTTCCAACCCCCATCACAGATGCCACGTCATAATTTTCTTGCATTGACTTGAGTGCTGTGTTAGAATAATGGCTAGACAAACCAGTAGGTGTTTTCCATTGGAAAGCCCTTGGGATTCAAATGGTGAGCGAGATCTTTCTGAGGCTTTTATCTTCTGGTCTATAATTTTTAAATTTCACTAATATTAATAATCACTTATGTGCAGTTGCAAAGTCTAAATATTTCCAAAAAGCCAAAAGTTTTCATTTGTTATAAGTTGGATTCCAAACATTTTTAGAGAATAAACCTGACCTGACGTGAGACTATTTATAGTCTTTTTTCTTTAATCTTACTTTCTGTAGTTATTCATATATTCCACTGCCAGTGCAATATATATTTGATCTTGTGATGCTACTTTATGCTGGGATTATAGATGGTCTATGCACATATCTTCTTTCTAAAATTCTGACAATTCTGAATGCCAAAATATATATGGCCTGAAGACTTTCATAATATGGATTGTGAAACACTAAAACTGTCTTGTATTATATTTCTTGAAACAACACATTTTAGCAAAGATGAGACTGGCGAAAGCAAACCAACCAACCTGAGTGTGGTAAGATACTGACCCAGCAAATGTTAAGGCCTCTGGAAAATTGTGGGGAAAATCTTTGCAATGTTTCTTCTTATCTGTTGTAAGATCCCATCCACCTTCAAAACTCTACAATTTTGTAGAAATGAGCTGTCATCCTCACTGCAAGTAAATGTTACCTATAATTAATAGGATGAATGGTGACATGATATAATAGAAACTTGAATGTGTAGTAAATATGGGCATCTCCAAGGGACTCTAAGGGAATTGATTATCCTTACTTTGTCTCAAAATGCAGTCCAAGAAGTTTTTGTCAAGTTGGTGACAGAAAAATGGCAACTCCCTTGCAGAATTAGTAACCAATTGACATTTGGCCCCCACTTCTCAGAATGTGCCACCAGTATCTGTGTGGCAAAGCTTCATGGGTTTGATGAAAGCTTACTATTATCCATTTTATTCATAATTTATTAAACATTTAGTTAGTTCACTTAAAGTGAAAAATAAAGTACACAAAGACTGGAAAAGGAAGATATAATTTTATTAACAATTAAAAAACATAGATTTTACAAATACATTACCAGAATTAATGACATTTTAGTGTCATTCTTATATCGAAGTTTAATATTCAAATTAATAGCATTTGTATATAACATTAACAAACAAAAATTTAAATACTTTTAAAATATACCACTTACAATAGCAAGAAAAATATAAGGAACTTAAAAATACAAATATGTACAAGATATTGATAGATAAATATGTTCGCCTTTATTGAAAGTTGTTAAAAATACTCATTGGAGCAGCAGGTCAATGCTCATAGATAGAAAGACTCAAAAACAAACGTGTATTAGTTTTTTTAAAGCTGATCAGTAGATTCAATGCAATTTCAAGCAATAATTAAACTTGTTTCAGAGAGATTTTTAGATGGTACACAAAAGAGTCTTGCTTGTATGAATTAGCTTACACTGCCACAACAAAATAGTGCAGACCAGGTGGCTTAAATGACAGACATTTATTTTCTCGTAGTGCAGGAGCAGGGGTGGAAGTCTGAGATCAGGTGCCAGCACAGTTGGGTTCTAGTGAGGGCTCTCTCCCTAGTTTGCCAGCAGCAGCCTTCTCACTGTGGCCTCACATGGTGGAGAGAGATCACTGGTGTCTCCTCTTCTTCTTATAGGTCCACCAGTTCTATCAGATTAGGACCCAACCCTTCTGACCTAACTTGACCTTAATTACCTCCAAATAAAGTCATACTGGGGGTTTGAGCCTCAACATATGAATTTCGGGAGGACACAGTTCAGTCCGTAGCATTACATATGAGAAGCTGCTTGCTTACTTCTCTAATTATGAGTTACATAATACATATAGTAGATAAAATTGCCTACCATATAACATTATGGTGAAAATTGCAGTAAGAATTAAATGACCTAATGTTCCATAATCATTACCTCTTTCTATGCGTCTAGAAATCATTCTGTTTTTGTTTTACATAAAATACAGTGAGACATTGCACAAACCCATGTTATTTTTGTGACTCACACTATTACAAGAGAGAAAGTGGCAATTATTAGAAAAGAGGTATGTATGTATTGACAAAAATTTTATACCATTTAATATCAAAGATTGACATAAAAAGATGCCCTTTTAAAGAAAGGTAACAATTTTAAAAGAAAATATGACTTACTCTTAGTGTCCCTAATCAAATTATAGGGTACTGGCAAACTCCAGACCAATGCTAGGTAAAAGTTTTGAAAGATACCTTTATTCTAAAAAGAAGCGATGAGATGTAATAACTATAGTGAAAGCCTGAATTTTAAATAATATATTGGAAATCTTGAAAATTCACAGTAGTAATGTCAAACATTTACCAAGTTCAAAAAACTTAAAATGTTTGTATATATTCAACAATGATTTAAAGAGAGTGACATATATTTATATGCCATATGTGTTCATTCTATTCTTAATTACTTAGGGGGAATATTAGTATAATACTTTGCCTATGACAATGGAAATATCTAATTTTCAAAGCGGGAGCACCATTAATTGGTCTTAGGTTCTCTATTTAGACAGAATAGTATCTCAAGTGCCTGAAATGAACAGGCTCTGGGCAATCATCAATGAAAACCCAAGATGAGTGCCAAGTATTTGCATATTTTAGTCATTGTAAAAGGTTATATAATTTAACAAATGCCTTCTATGCAGAATACATAAAGACAAGCCAATGGAAAAAATGGATAATGACTTGAATATACAGTTCATAAAAAGGTTATTAAAATGGCCTATAAATATATGAAGAGGTGCTCAATTTCATCAGTCCTCAGAGAAATGCAAATTATAATCATGATAAGATATCTCTGCATACCTACAAGAAAGACTAAAGAAGAAGACAAAGGATTAATGAGCATATGGAACAGAGCCCTCCTACACTGCTGAAGTCAGTGTAATTTTGATTAACAAGTCTGGAAATCTGTTTGACAGTATCCAATAGAACTTAACTTATGTACCCCAATATCCCAGCCAATCAAAGACATATATAAGAATGCTCATGACATCACTACATGAAATGTCTCCAAACTGCAAACTACCTAAATGCCCATCAATAGTAGAATGGATACATGTTTCATGGTATAGTCATGCTATTGAGTGAGTACTAGACAGTATTGAAAACAAAAGAAAATTCCTTGATCACAAAATCTCTTATGAATCTAACAAACGAAATGTTGAAAAAAGTCGACCACTTTTAAAAAGGTATACTGTAGGTTTCCATTTATAAAAATGGTCGAAGCACGCACTATAATCTATGATGTTAGAAACAAGACTGGTGATTCTTGGCAGAGTTGGTGACTAGATGGAAACGCAAGGGTTTCTTCTAGAATACTGGTCTGCTCCACACCCTGTGTGGGGCATGGTTATGCTGGTGTGCTCATTTTGTAAATATTTATCAAGCTGTCTGCTTATGATAATGTGCTGTTCTCCAAATGTATTTTATACTCAAATAAAAAGACTTAGAGAGATTGTGTGCCCTGAGAAATAAACTACCTTTGAAACGATTGAAACTAGGTATCATTTAAAAGTCAAGGACAAAGTGAGAGAGTGGCATTGACATATACACACTACCAAATGTAAAATAGATAGCTAGCGGGAAGCAGCCGCATAGCACAGGGAGATCAGCTCTGTGCTTTGTGACCACCTAGAGGGGTGGGATAGGGAGGGTGGGAGGGAGACGCAGGAGGGAGGGGATATGGGGATATAAGTATACGTAGAGCTGATTCATTTTGTTATACAGCAGAAACTAACACAACAATGTAAAGCAATTATACTCCAATAAAGATGTTTAAAAAAAATTAACCCCCCCCAAAAAAAAAGTCAAGGAACATTTTCCACTTAATAATATAGTCAAATGACGGTTTCCAACCTGATTTCTCAAACAAAGGGTTCTCTGCCCCCTATAGCACAGAGATAAGAGTACCTTTTCCTCTTTTTCCCATATTATGACAATAATTTAGGTCTGACCAACTGAGCTTTGGTCGTTATGAAGAAAAAAGTTAAAATACAATAAGATTATTTTTATTACTACATTTAACTTAGTTTCCAAGGAGTCTGTCTCAGAAGTTATTACACAGATTGGTGATGCTTATCACAACAACTTTACAGCAAAATCACCCACCAACACAAATCTCACTTTGCAATCTGATGCATGCTTTTCTGAAACAGGTATTTTGAAGACATGAGATCACGTCTCCCCTTTATTTTTATGAACTGAATCTTGGTTCCTCACCTGCCATGCATGTTGATGGCTAAAAAGAGAGGAAGAGGCTTATAAACCGTCACTTTTCACCCAGTGAAGAGCCCCTAGGTCTTTCTTCATGCCCATTATTCTTAAAGATTCTGGAAATAGTTTGCTCAGTAAGCTTTCGGCTCTGTCTGAGCATTTACCTCTGTGGTCACATGTGTCTTCTGGGTGTCTTTCAATGCTTTGATCAACTCGGTGTATGAATACAGTGTTTAAGTCATCATGGTCACCACCCTCAACTGGAGGATTCCTCCAAAACAAGAATGCCCCTCTCACTTTGACACCTTCACACTTTCTTAATCTGCCCAGTACAGTCACGTATCCAAGGCCTAAAATGCGGAAACAAAGCAACAATATGGTGACTAATTACACGTGTCCAGTTTGCAGTAATGAGTTGTGAAGGGCATTTATTTAACACGCCCCCTCTGAAGCATTGGAACATGATTGCAAATGACACATCTGACATCCAGCTGTGTTTTTTTTTTTTCCCCCAGAATGTTTGCAGATTCTACTGGGAAGAGGGAACTTGGAGGCAAAGTGACAGCTCCTGTCACTTAATGAGACGTTTATTAAGAAGCTAGGACTGATGATAAGCTGCAAATTAGCCATTATATAAGTGATCAGCAGAGATGTCACATTGGTAGAGGAAAAGTGATAAACAGCAAAATGCCCGTCCCTGTGCTCATCAAAAATACCTGCAGTTCATTACAGACGGTAATTTGCTGGAGTCCCAAGATGTAGGTAGAAGAAGTAAATGCTTTTTCCTAAGGTGAGTTTATCAGAGCTAGTCTATGTTGTTTCAACGTGGATTTTGTAGAGTCCCCTAATCACACCTTTGAGGTTTATAATTTTACCTAAGTATTATGGATGTATGTTATAAAGTATCAGTAGACTCTGAGATTTCCGATGTGTCAATAAAATTTAAAGAAGTAATATTCTCAGAAGAGAATTCAATAACATAAATATTTTCAACTACTCTCACTGGGCACATAAACATATTGGGAAAGAAATCCCTAATTGCAATTATAAAGGATTTCTAGACTCTACGTATGCCCCAAATAGCAGGAGGAGACATATAAAATGAGTGACTAAAATCCTTATTTCATCATTAAAATGAGTATTCTAGAATGATGAAAAATGGCACAGGAAAGGTTCTTAATTTCATAAGAAGACTTGATCAATACCTTTGAAACACAGATGTTTCCCTTGCAGGGGCTGTGAGAAAGCATTAAAATTGTAAGTTGTCTTCACACAGTTTCCGGTTGTAAAATCATGTTATCCATACCACGCAAATTTCCAATTCGTTCGGACTACGCGAGAGAAGTATTGTTATTTGATCCTTTTCATCCCTCCAACCTAAGCATTTGGCACAGCGTCAGAAACATAGAAATAAATTAATAAGTTCATTGATCTGTCCTATTTTGGCATAATATTATGGATATGGAGACTAGAGAGTGCTTTAGTAATCACGGCATCCAGATTTTTAGCAAATTAAATTTATGTTCCTAGAAAGATATTTACGTTAAGTTGAGCACTCCCCAACTATTCCAACACAAAGATATCACATAAATATTAATTTACTAAAATAATAAACAAAGGAAGGAAGGTAGGGAAAAATAAGGAAGAAGAAACAAACATTAATTAGGTGAAGTAGTAACCCCAGAACTATATTTTGTCTTAAAAGATACCCAGAATCCACGTAAGCGCAGCAGTACAAGTATCTGAAACCAGCTTGATGCATTTAATTACTTTGCATATATTTTATAAGCCTCTATCTTTAGTCATTATTGAATTATTACATACGATGTAATCGTCATAACAAATTCTTTAAAATTCTGTTTAAATTTTCTGTGTATTCACTGATCAGTATTTTCTTCTTAAACCCACCTGAGCAAAACATTCAAAAGGTTTCATGCTAAAATTCCACCTTTCCTTCCAGTGTTGACTATTACAAATGGGGAGGGGATTCTATAATAAAACACAGATGAGAAATATTAACGTATTATATGTCAAACACATGTAAACACATCATATAATATCTTATACGTGACGATATGATGCATCTTAGATAGCTTTCATCTGAAATCAAACTGAAATCATTTTCAGGTTTGCTTCTTTCACTTAGTAATGTGCAGTTATGTCTCCTCCACGTCTCTTCACGGCTGACAGCCCATTTCTTTTTAACATTGAATAATATCCCATTGTCTGGATGCACCACAATTTATTTATCCATCTCCTTACTGAAGGATGTCTTGGTTGCTTCCAAGTTTTGGCAATTATGAATAAAACTGCTATAAATATCCATGTGCAGGGCTTGTGCGAACATAAGTTTGACTGCTTTGAGTTACTACCAGGAGCATGATTGCTGGACCGTATGGTGAGAGTATGTTTAGTTTTGTGAGAAGCCACCAAACTGTCCTTCAAAGTAGCTGCACCATTTTGCATTCCCATCAGCAATGACTGAGAGCTCCTGTCGCTCCATTTGATGATGTGAGTGTTTTGGATTTTGGCCCTTCTAATAGCTCATTGTTGTTTTAAGTTGCAATTCCCTGGTGACATAGGACGTGGAACATCTTTTCCTGTGCTTATTTGCCATCTGTGTATCTTCTCTGGTGAGGTATCTGTTGATTTATTTTGCCTGTTATTTAACTGGGTTACTTGGTTTCTTATTGAGTTTTAAGTGCTCTTTGTGCATTTTGGATAAGAGTTCATTGTCAGTTATGTCCTTATGAAGATTTTCTCCCAGTCTGTGGCTTGTCTTCTGATTCTCTCTCTCCCTCTTTTGTTTGTTTCCTTTTGCTTTGGACAGTTATTATTTCTTTCATGGATTATGTCTTTGGTGTCATTATCTAAAAACCCATTGTCTTACCCAAGGTCATCTCAATTTTCTCCTTTGTTATTGTCTAAGTATATTACAGTTTTGCATTTTACATTTTGGTCTATGATCCATTTTGAATCAATGTTTGTGAAGGGGGAAGGGCTGTGTCTAGATTCAACGTTTTGCTTATTGATGTCCAATTGTTCCTGCATCCTTTGTGGAAAAGGCTACCTTTTGTCCATTGTATTGACTTTGCTCCTCAAATACAGACTTCTAATACTAATGTACCAATATTGGTTGAGCAATTGAAACAAATGTAACACACTAAAGCAAGATGTTACTAACAGGGGAAACTGTGGGGAATGGTAATATGGGATTGGTTTGTACTTTCAGCCAATTTTTCCATAAAACTTAAGCTGCTCTAAAAAATAAAAATCTTAAATTTAAAATATGCTGGCTGCAACATTCATATTTCCATCTTCTATAAGATCATTTACAATAGTGAGAGTAATAACTGACATGGATTGAAGGATGGAATGATAATAAGAAAGTAAAATGTAAGCTTAAACCACATGACCAAATTTTTATCAGTGTTTGTGAGATTAAACAGTACAGGAGCTTATGAATCTTGGGATTTATCTATAAATACCTTACATACAGAATGTATGTTTTCCCAAGGAAATAAATAATAATATTAAAAATAATCAAAAGATAGAGCATTTCAATAATTCAGGGGCTTGGGACAAGGTATGTTTGAATTAGCATGAGCCTTTTCATGCCAGAAAAGCTTTATACAGGAGAGAAGCACTGACTTTCTACAGTTTTAACCTACAATATTCCTCACTCTCACTCATTGCTATAATTCACGTAAAACACCAGCCCTCCACCACAGAAAAGAAAATAGGAAACGGCACCAAATTCACAGACTTTAAAGGTGCTCAAGAGTTAATAAGTAAATTAATTTATCATCTTCAACTAGAGGAGCAATTAAACTCCAGAAGAAATCTGACTCATAATTGAAAATGAGTAATGAGCAAGCAGGATGTGAAGAAAAATAACTAAGTGTAATCATTAAGAGAGGAAGTGAGTCTAACAAGAGGGCATAATGTCGTGTGTTTGTCACTTACAGCATGGTGACATCCTGCAGCTGTGGTGTGGGAAAGTGAAACTAAAGCTGCACGTATCAGGGCGTGGTTAAGATTCCATCAGGTCAGAGCAAGGCTGCTTTGGTGAGTGGGGACAGGTCCAGAACCGCACTTGGCCTTGACAGCACTAGGACCTGTCCCACACAGCGATGAGGCATTTTGTGTAAAATTGTAAGGAGCTACTATGCCAACAAACTGTACTGAAGTTTCTGAACTTAATGATTTGAGACTATTGCCCTGACTCTGCCAAAGATCCCATCAGACTCATGGAAGATGACTTTAGAAAAGGAATTGTATAAATCTGAAGTTGAATCTGGAATTTCCTGATATTAATCAATCATTTCTGGGTGGAGACTTTAGGGTTTTTCTCTATGAAGTATCATGTCATCTGCAAATGGTGACCATTGTACTTTCTCCCTTCCGATTTTGACCAGATTTTACATATCCAGGGATGAAAATACGTAATCTGAAAATGTCTGCCTTTTTCCCATCAGTTCATGTTAATTTAGCAAGATGGATACGGTCTGTGTGCATAGCACTGTACAAGAACCTTGCCATTCTAAGGAACTGCAATTAAAAGGGAAGAAATATTTGGGGTAAATTAAAAGACAAAACTGAATAAAGCACCAAAATGGTAAGCAGGTAACATATTTCTTGCCAGGTAGAGGGTAGATTGGGTCAGCAAGGATTATTTGGGTAAGCTTCTTGAACAAAAGGAGAACACGAGAGATGCTTTAGGGGGCAGAGGCGGTAAAGTTATGATTTATGAAGCTGATTTAATAGGAGCAGGCGCACATAAATGCAGTAAAGACCAGCAGTTTGCGTGGGCAAGGCTGGCATGGAGACGGTGTATGCAAGTTATAGGAGGAAGTAACAGTGATCAGAAAAAGGAGACGTGAAAATGGGGAGGGGGTCTTCCCTTGAACTGACAGAAAAGGCAATGCCACCTAAAATCCGTTGTTGCTTTTCTACTTGTCTTTTCCTAACCCAGCAAGAACATAACTTGTCTGTCTTAATTAATTGATTTTTGATTGTATTACGATCAGTTAACAAATTAGTTCAGAGATGAATAAATGTCTGATAAATTATCCTATTTACTCTGTTGATCAAAGATATGTGACTTTTTCATCCCAGGGTTTCTGTTCATCTGGAGCAAACTGTTGGCATCAGGGAGCCAGCTGCCTGATATTTTTCCTCCAATTATGCCTTCGAGACTCAGCAAAGGGGCTAATCCTCTTTATCGCATGACAACTTTGACCTCCTATAACACAGGCTCTCTTTTCTTACTCTTTTGTGTTGAAAGTGGGCTGTGTTTTGAAAAGTCATTAAATTATTCATTTTAGTTTAAACTTTTTTATTCACCACCTACTGCCCTATGATTTTTTTAGATGTAGATTTTAACTAAGCCTTTTCTTTTAGCATTGCTTTAGATTTATAGACAATTCCAATGATGGTATTTCCATCCCATCGTATCAAGGTATATACGGTCAATACAACCATCCCTGCTGACGCTGACTTAATCACCTGACTGCAGTACTGCGTGTCAGCTTTCTCCGCTGGGAAGTCGCTCCCCAACACTTTCACACAGTAGATCTTGGCAGGATGGACTGCTCATCCCACACTCATCCAGTGGGGAGTTATGCTCCATCTCCTTGAAAGTGGATTAGCTACATAAATTATTCAGTATTCTTCCACACGGAAGATTTGTTTAGTCTCTGTCATTTATTTATGCAATATTTATTTATATCTGTATGGGCACATGCGTGTTTATTTTGTATTCTGGAATACAATCCAGTACTACTTTATTTTGTGGTTCATATTATTCCAACTTTGGCCACTGGGAGCACTTTCAGTCGGCTCCTGTGGTCTTTTGCCATATCATCATCGTTGCTTTATTAAATTTAGGTTTGTTTTTTTTCTACTGTTTTTTTTAAAATCTGGCACTACAAGATACTGCAGGCTCATCTTCTATATTAAATAATGTTATTATTAACTAAGGCCCAGCGTTTATTCAGATTCCTTAGTTTTTATGTAATGTCCTCTTTTCTGAGTCTTTATATTCAAAGTGAGTTTCTTACAGAAAGCATAGAGTTGAAGGTTGGTTTTTTTTTTTTATCCACTCCTCCAATCGGTTCAAATTGGTATGTATAAACTGCTCACATTTAAATTTTCACTGACATAGGTTAATATCTACCACTTTTATAACTTTTTTTTTACCTGTTGCATTTGTTCTGTTTCCTCTTTTTCCCTTTCTTTCTGCTATATCTGGATTTAATTGTCACTGCATGTGATTCTGTTTTCTCTCCACTTTGTGCTTTAATAGCAAAATATAATGAGCATCTCTCTGTTTTCTGGTCAGGCTAAACATTCAGACTAACTTTGTTCATAAAATTATCCCTAATACAAGCGACCATTTTGTAATTTATTTCCTCCAAAGATTGGCTTTTTTAAGTATTTGGCAAATTCTTTGAAATATTAATTAAGAAAAATTCTTCTGAAATGTTCTTCTTCGTAAAATGGAAGAAGGAAAGCCAACACACACAGAAGTGTCAGCCTTAACATGAGTGGTAGTCCTATGCCACCTCTGTCTTTGTAGAATTAAAAAAAGAAAGAAAGAAAGAAAGAATAGAGAAAGTAATTAAGAAATTAGGTGAGAGTTACAAAATAATGGTTTCCAGCTCTAACTTAGTGATACCCAATTAGCTTCTGTAAAAAAGGAATCATCATAAAGGATCGAGTTAAGTAAAGAATGTAAATTTAATCGTGCCGGATACATTGTAAATGCTCAATTTGTGATCATTATAGCCCTAATTCCAATTATTATTATGAGGGAATTAGTAATTGGCAGGTTTTCAATTCCTTATAAATTGCTTTTGGGCAAAATATTTTTAAATCTATTTTACTTAAAAAATGTATGTGTTGGTTGTTTTGATGCACTGAGAATAACACAGCATCACTTTTGTCAAATATATGTGAACTCCTGAAACAAAGACAGATTAAGGATATTCTCCAAAATGGTTAATATGTTATCTTCCAACACTCAAAACAGGAGAAGACAAGCTGTTTTGGGTCAAAGGAAGTTGGAGAGTTGTGAACTCTAAGTGGGATGTGTGGCCTTGGACTGACTGTTTGAAATTTTTTTCCTATAAAGAAAATTATTGGGGCAGTTGGCAAAATGTAATTAAGGTCTGTAGATTAGATGATAGTCTTATGTTACTTTCCTGATTTGGCTTATCGTGTGAGTCTACAACTTCCTTTTAATGATTCATAGAAAACACTATGGCTATATAGGAAGAGAAATGATAAAGCAGATATGGGGGTAAAAATACTATCAACTCTAGAATTTGGGTAAAGATATATGGGATTTCTTTGTACCATTTTCGAACTTTCTAAAATCTAAAGTGATTAGAGAGTAACTAATAATATAGAAATATGCCATAATGCTAATGTGTTCTTAAATTCTAAAATAAGTGATCTTCTATTAATTACAGATGGCATGAAGATACCATAACTCTTCATTTTCCCTTTGATAAAAATACTGTTCTCCTCTGAGTTTCTGAACACTGCCTATCTAAAAAAGAAGCGTATTTTAGGAAGCTGAATTTTTTATGATAAAAAGTGTTCTCAGAATTTTTCTAATAACTTTGTTGATTATAAGATCATGGTTCTGCATTTACAAAAAGAGTCAATAATTTCATTGTGTTCAATGTGCTACATTCAAACAGGGTGGCTTTGGTGAGACGACTTGTTTTGTAATATATAATGGCATCCTTCAATTCTGCATTTGGATCACTCTTTTGCTTGGCAACGGCACAGACACAGGTGTGCAGACCCCCAGTTCCTCCTTGAGCCTCTGATAATGACTTTCTTGGCCAAAGCACCTCCAGATCCCTGTTGTGTTTATATTGTATCATCGTCCCCTTGAGTGGCTTTGGCTAGGACAGCACATAATTAGACAGTATATTCTAAATTATTGCACGAACACAAAAGGTGAAAATTACTAGCCTTCGAGCCAGTTGGAAATTTTTTTAAATAGATTTTTTTCCCGTAGATTCGATGACCTAAAATGTTTGTTTTAGTAAGATGGGTTTGAGCTGTATAAGGATGGAGCCAACTGCATAAAGTAGCTCTAGCTGAAAATTCATGGTTTGCTAACTCCCTAAATTACCTGGCACCCTGTGATGCTGGTCTCTGCTACTGTACACACTGGAAAGAAGCAGGCTTTAGAAAAGCAATGTGGGTTTTTCAGCAATCTGAAAATGCAACAGAACCTGCTTTGAACATAAGATTAATCCTCCAGATAATATCAGTCTGTTGGCAAAACCCAAACTTTTCTGTGCTACTATGAAATTTTAAATGCATAAATAACAGCATGCTAGAAATGGCCTCAAAAACAAAAAAAAAACGCATTTGCATTATACCATGAGTAAGAGAGACGAGCACCCGTGCACAACATCGCACTTTACAGCATCTGGTTTCATCTATTTGGGGGAGGGTTCAACTGTCTTTTCAAAGTGGCAAACAAACATGCCTTTAGTTTTCCATGTCAGTCATTGAGAGGATCACAGTGAAAATCTAGCTTGATAATAAGTCTAGGAAATTACTCTTAGTATAAAAAGTAAGGCATTTGGGGGCTTCCCTGGTGGTGCAGTGGTTGAGAGTCCGCCTGCCGATGCTAGAGACACAGGTTCATGTCCCGGTCTGGGAAGATCCCACATGCCGCGGAGCGGCTGGGCCCGTGAGCCATGGCCGCTGAGCCTGTGCGTCCAGAGCCTGTGCTCCGCAACGGGAGAGGCCACAACAGTGAGAGGCCCACGTACCACACACACACACAAAAAAAGTAAGGCATTTGGAAGATGACTGAATCCTGGTTTTTGTCACTATCCGGCTACGTTACCTTACCTCGGGTAAGTTACGTAACCCCTCTAACTTCCGTTTTCCCATATCTATTACCTGAAAATTTTGTAAACACACACACATGAACAATTTAAAGATGAAAGCATTTTATACCTTGGAAATAGTAACTACATGCCAATCAGTATTACTCAGCCAAGGAGAACGGAGCTTCCTACTGTTTTATGTCTTTTGAAGAAACATAAATAATATTTTTAAATTTCAGATTTTGCAGAGTAGCAGAACCAAGAGGAAAAAGAGAGTTTGGATTCGTACTCCTCATTGGGTTGTAAAGATTCTTGGTTAGGTACTAGAACCCTACAAGCTCTTTCCTCCTCTTCAGCCCCCTCCCCAATTGGTTGAAACAGTGGCAGTACTAATTAGTTGGCAACTGCACTGGCAGCCAGTCCAGAAAGTCTCTCTCCAAAACCTGGAGTTTTCAAATTCACTGTCAAGCTTTGGGAGCACTTCATCTACGTAGCTGACAGGAGTATGAGAGTTGATTCCAATAGATTAATATCGCAAGGCAGCTAAGAGCAAAACAAACCTCAAGGCTGCAGGGAATCTTTGAAGACAAAACCAAAAAACAACACTTTTTTCTTGGCTATAGGGGATAAACTATTCTTAGGTTACTTAACTGTCTCAACTGTTAAATGGCATTAAACAAATTTTATTAAAATGCTTTCTGTAATTATTTAGAAGCAACAAGGTATCTACAGAGTCACTCCTGTATTTAGAAGCTTAATTTTCCTCTGTGTATGTTTTGAACTATTTCACTACAGCCAGACTAAAGAGTCACTAGAATAGACAGGAGTAAAATAAGTGAAAAGAAGGAGTGGAACCTCTGACAAGGTGAAGAAGCACATCCTATTTCACAGGACAGCCTCACTACATAGATAACAAATGTATTAACCCAGAAATGATGGCTGGTCTAGGAAGATCTTCCAAATTTTCAAAGACAATAAAACCATTAATTTGTATGTGAATTCGTAATGCTTAAATGTTAGAAACGAATGTTTAACCCTATTTGCAATAGCAGTAATGATTAAACTGAACAATTTTAATAAAGCTACTATTTGCAATAGTTATATAAAAATAGAACACTTCCAGGAATAAATTTGAAAAATATGCTGAAGACTACTTTGAAAATTATAAAACTTTTCTAAACAACAATTAAGCCTAAATATATAGTTACATATTACTTGCATGGATACAAAATTATAATTCCCTAAAGCTGTCATTTTTCCCAAATTGACATGTAGATTTTTTATAATTTGAATCCTAAATTAGCCAAATCTAGTTTGTGTACATGTATGTCATGATCTGTGTGTATGTGTTTATGTGAAACTTGACAAGTCATTTCTTAAATTTATATATAAGGCCCCAAATTCAAAAATAGTAAGACTCTTCGAAACAAGTTGAATAAAAGCAATTACTTTAAAATGATTAGTCATACTGATTAGACAGTGTGGTATTAGTAACACAGGGATACACATCATAGAGACCAGAAATATATCTGAAATTTTAATGTATGACAACAATGATAAGAAAGATTACTAAAGAACAGAAGCTGTTGAAAATAGAGGTGGAAAAAATAATTATCCATGTAGAAAAAGTAAAAATGAGACTCCTACCCTGCACTATAAATATCAATTCCCACAGGAAAAATAATTTGATGTCAAAAGCAAAATGATAAATTTTAAAGACAAAAAGTCATATATATTACATGTAGGTTATATATGTATATCATATACATTATATATATAATCTTTGTTAACCTTTATGACTTCCTTAAGCACAAGTGTATAAACATCAAAGACTGACCAACACAAATCAATTATAACCAAGAATTTCTATCTATAGAACACATTCAGAAAATGAAAAGATAAAAATAAATTGATATGGCCACTATGCAGAACAGTATAGAGGCTCCTTAAAAAACTAAAAATAGAACTACCATATGACCCAGCAATCCCACTACTGGGCATATACCCTGAGAAAACCATAATTCAAAAAGAGTCATGTACCACAATGTTCATTGCAGCTCTATCTACAATAGCCAGGACATGGAAGCAGCCTAAGTGTCCATCGACAGATGAATGGATAAAGAAGATGTGGCACATGTATGCAATGGAATATTACTCAGCCATAAAAAGAAACGAAATTGAGTTATTTGTAGTGAGGTGGATGGACCTAGAGTCTGTCATACAGAGTGAAGTAAGTCAGAAAGAGAAAAACAAATACCGTATGCTAACACATATATTTGGAATCTAAAAAAAAAAAAAAAAAAGGTTCTGGAGACCCTAGGGGCAAGACAGGAATAAAGATGCAGATGTAGAGAATGGACTTGAGGACATGGGGAGGGGGAAGGGTAAGCTGGGACGAAGTGAGAGAGTGGCATGGACTTATATATACTACCAAATGTAAAATAGATAGCTAGTGGGAAGCGCCACATAGCATAGGGAGATCAGCTTGGTGCTTTGTGACCACCTACAGGGGTGGGATAGGGAGGGTGGGAGGGAGATGCAAGAGGGAGGAGATATGGGGATATATGTATATGTATAGCTGATTCACTTTGTTATAAAGCAGAAACTAACTCACCATTGTAAAGCAATTATACTCCAATAAAGATGTTAAAAAAAAAGTCAAGAAGACAAGAAGGTCTTTGCCAGATGTATAACTCACAAAGGACTGGTATATAAAATACAGGAAGAACTCCTAAAATAAATAAGAAAAATCAAAACCAAAGTGAAAAATGGTCAAAAGGCATGAATAGATATCTCACAAATAGAAATGGAGAACACAATGAGATATTATTTACACCTTTTTCTTTGGCAAAGTAACAAGTGTGATGATATTAAGTTATAGAAAAGATGTGAATCAGTCAGGTCTCATACATCACTAGGGATAGTGAACTTTTTTGAAAGCATTTTGCAGTAAAATGTGGTGCTGTCTTGTGAAGTTAAATATATGCAGATTGCATGGCCAGGGAACCTCACTCCTTGATTACTTACCCAGAGTAGTAACTGCAAAAACCCGAAAAACTTCCACTGAGAGGAGAATGGACAAATCAAATATAATCACATTATAGGATACTATAGAGCAGTTTAAATGAGTAACTGTGCAAAAGCTTGTATAAATCTTACTGGCACAGTGCTAAATGAAAAAGCAAATCCTAACAGATAATACATATATAATATGTTCATATATAGTATCCCATCCTTTTTAAAAAGCTTAAACATTTGCACAGTTTAATAATACTATATATTTTTGTTACACATTGAGTGTTAAGAGAGGGCTTCTTGGAATAGAAGAAAGTTACGCGGTGACCTGCAAGATGAGAAGGAACCAGTCATGTATAGAGAGAAAGAACATTCTAAATAGAAACACACACACACACCACTGGACACCTTGAAGCAACTGAGAAAAACCCTTTAAACAGCATAATGATGTTTAAAGGAATCTTTCTCCTACAGGAACCAACCGTCATACTTCCAGTTGCCTTCCCTCCTTTTGTGAATAACACTATTTGTCTTCTCTCTCAAGGGTGAACTGGGAGATTGGGATTGACATATACACATTACTATAGATAAAATAGATAACTAATAAGGACTTACTGTACAGCACAGGGAACTATGCTCAATATTCTGTAACAACCTCTATGGGAAAAAAATCTGAAAAAAAAAAAGGATACATGTACATATATCATATATATACATGTATAACTGATTCACTTTGCTCTACACCTGAAACTAACACAACATTGTAAATCAACTATACCCCAATTGAAAAATTTTTAAAAAGATGCCAGATCTGATATACTGTGAGTTATTTCTGAGCTTCTATTTATATGTATAGAGAAACTGTGTGGGTATCTGGGGACCTACTAAACCAATATTTTCCAGGCTTTGCAAAGGTGTGATCACATTGATGTGGGAGGGAGAGCCAATCAGCGGGATCCCTAATGTTCTAGGAAGCCTAAAGTAGGAACCTGTCCAGCATGTGCTCACCATCCAGCCAGGAGGCTGCGGGCTGGGGGAACAGGTACACCCTTAGAAAGCCTTTGGGACTGTGACACTGGAACTGCTTGTCCATCTTCTCTGAAACAGTCAGCAGTGGTTCCACTGACAAAAACACAAATCCTCCCAGACTCACCCTCCAGACTCTTGGATACAGCCCTGGCCTGACCTGAGACCTCAGAACTCCTATAAAATTCCTCGGGGAACATACTCATTGACTCTTGCTCTGGACATTGCACATTTCCTCTACTTGCAGTCCTAGCTGGGGTCTGGCTTCCCCCCCCCGAGGACAGCACTGCTCTGTTAGCTCCTGTGTCAAGATTATGTTTTCTCCCACATCTTTTCAAGAGTCTGATAACCCCTAGATCTTGTTCTACCCAGACACTCCATGAAAGTACCTTGGTAGTGATTGGCATGTATGCTCTATTTCCCTCTCTTGGTAAAAGCATCCACTTTCCTTTTGAGGAAATGTCCATCCTCTAGCTATGTTATTGAGAAGAAAACTCCTTCTCCTTTAATACAGTTTTCTAGACTCTTCTGAATAAAAATAATTGCTTCATTCTCCATATCACTTTGTAAATATAGGCATAGTATCTTTTTCAGAGTTGTAAATCCAAAGTAATTGTGCTGTACGTACCAGGAGCTGTACTTAACTGATTCCACCCAGTAGTGTCATCTGCACTGAGACCTGACTTAGATGATGAGATTTTGGATTTTGAGTTGATGCTATAGCGGGATGAAACTCCTGAGAACTTTGGGAGGAGAGTGACTACATTTGCATGGGGAAGGAAGTAAATCATTTGAGGCAGAAGGTGGACTGTGGCAGACAGACTTCAAGGTGGTGCCCACGATCCCCACTTCTCGGTGTCCACGTCCTCACATCATCCCCTCCCCCGGAGTCTGGGACCAACCTGTGACTTGCTTTCAACCAATAGACTATGGTGGTAAAGGTGATGAGCTGGCACTGCCGTGACAGCATGATTTTACGTAGGGTTCCATCTTGCTAGCAGGCTTACTCCAGATTCTTGCTCTGCATTCTGGCTTTGAGAAAGCAAGGAGTCGTGAGTCCTATCATCTCAAGGACATGAATCCTGCCAAAATGACTGAATAAACTTGAAAGGGAACCCTTCCATCATTGAGCTCCAGATGAGAACCCTGTCCTGTCTACACCTTGATTGCAGTCTTGGAGAGAACCCAGGTAAGCCATGTCAGGACTCCTGATGCAGAGAAACTGTGGTTTGGTAAATGTGCGATGTTCTAGGCAAGTCCATTTGCGGGACTCCGTTGCACTGACCACTATTACACTCTCTGCAGTAATGCAGTGAATAATACTCTTCTCTGTTGCTTGCTTGAGCCTGGTGGACATACATTGCCCAAGGCTAACCACAGTTAAGAGGCACTATTTTCTTTCTGATAAGTTTTCTATATTCCTCGGAGAGAAATAAAGTGCTGTTCTGATTGATTTCTGGCTATGAGTTTGGGCTTACTATAAAGAATCTCTAGGAAATCATTGAAGCAATCAACACATGCAAAATGGTGGCAAAAACACATTAGATTAACTGTTCATCTCCTCCAAGGATGCTATCAGAGAAAACAGCTGTAAACATGGCATAAATTCGATTCAAGTTAAGCACAGCAATCTAGTTCAGGGTATTGATCTTGTCCCTAATAAATTAGTGGGTGAATGCCTGGCTGGGCAGAACAAAGGTGGTTGAAAATTCCTTACCTGTAAACACTCTTGAATGATTGCTTACCCTGTTTTCCTCCACCTGGTTTTATAAAATGGAGCTTAGGAACGAATTCCCTGTTATCCAGGCAAGGGTTTGGTGTCAGAAGAAAGCAGTGCTTTTAACACCAATTAATGCATGGTTTATAGGCTCTCAGATGGTGAACACTGACAGAAGAAAGGCATAGATTAAGACAGAAATGAGAGTCAATGACAGGGATAACGAGGCAACACACTTGCAAAATGCAAGTGCTTGTGTATTTGTTTAGCACTTTGAGGCAGGGAGAAGTTTTTTTTAATGTGTATGTTTCGCTGGTTTATTCATTACAACAATAAATTTGGTAAACCATCATCAATGAAGTGATCTGGTAAGTAAAAATAATACCTCCTGGTCTATACTAAGTTCTTCAAGAAAATGGGCAAATTCTGCTGTAAATGAAAGAACAATATATAAAGTTAGACGTACAACAGTACTTACTCTCCAAATGTTGCCTTCAGCAATTTATTGACTACTGAAAAAAACATATGACAGCATGAAGCCAGCAAGCCGCAGATAATAGACTATCTTGAAAGAGGATCCTTTTATTCTACACACAGCAGTAGGTGATAAATGGCTCTCATGTCAGTGCCTCCTATTTTCCTCTCTTTTCCCCCCAAAGTATATCTCAGATCAGGGACTAATAGCCCCCCAGGAGAAGATATCCTGACACAACCCCTTCTCAGCTGTGATAGATGCTGTTATCATGCATCTATCAGAAACTTCCAGTGGGGACAGGCTGATAGCTTGTTGTTTGTCTACCAAAACATGGTATTTTCAGCTATAAAACAGGAGAAAGAAGCATAATGTAATTTATTTCTGTAAATGGGAGAGGTTTTATGATCCTACAACCACAGTTTAGCCAGAGGCCTTTGCAGTATTAACTATTTCTCTTAATATGTACCTCGAACAATAATATCTGTCACAAAGGTTTCCCACAGTGAATGGGAAACTCATATTTAAGCTACCTTAGAGCGAAGCTTATTTTAATCTTGTGCTTTGAAAAAAGGAAAAAAAAAAGGAAACATCAATTTCACAATTTCACGATGACATTGAATCCTATGAAATTTCTGGTGTTCAACATTGCTCAGTAGGTATGTATTTAATTCAAATGGGTTTTAATGTCACTTTGAGACAGTTGCCTAAAAGTTATCATCAGTCTCTGCGGGTCTGCCTGATTGAAAATGGACACACCTCTTAAGAGGCCGAAAACAAGGCCCCATTCAAAGCTATCAGCACAGGAATGCAAGTACTGAATCCCCTCTTATTAAAAAAACATATAACTGTAATTACAACCTACTCTTAGTTGTTTTGTTGTCTTTAAGAGAAGAGTTGCTGGCCTCTTTTAGAATGTAATGGTAAAATAAGGTGATGATTCTTGGAGATGTGCTGTGAGATTTTAGAGAGAAGCTGTGAAACCATTTTGAGGAAGGGATTTAAGCGCCATAATGAAGACAGATAGCAATTAAGGGCTCTGGAATCATTTAATAAAGAGAAGAGATTAAGGGCGGCTAGTATTCCTAGGAAATCAGTGAAGAGTGGTGAGATAGTTAATTAGTAGCAGCTACCGTGCACTTTGGTGGTTGTGGGAAAGCGCTGTCCAGATTCGTTTTGGGGGATGATGGACTTGTTATTACCTATCTGCTGGGAGCGATGCCTACAGACAGCCATCGGCCGTCAGGCCCTAGATGGGTCTAGCAGGTGAAGACCACGCCTCTTCTGGGCAGTTCCCGCTCTCTGATTGGTCAAAGGGAGACTAAAGGCCTGGCCCCCTTCCTCCCACTCAGGATGGTGCACGTAGCATGTTATCCCAGCTCCAGTACTCCTCGCTGGCTCTGCCGAGGAGTCCATGGATTGCTTCTTGCAGAGATTATACCCATCGGAGCCATGAGGCCGAGCCAACATTGACCCGTAGCACCCAGATAGGTACACATAGGACTGGATTCTGAACGTGCTTGACAAAGGGAAGGAAATCATAATATTGGGTATGAAAGATTTTTATATATTGGGAGAACTCTTCCAAGACAGAGGATTTAACACCCCAGCAAGGACCCCAAGAGACGGGGAGTACCCGTCGTGGAAAACAGTGATGGCATGTGCTAGGTAAGGTAGAAATGCCTGGACCCACCTGTGTGGGAGGAAGGCAGTAAAGAGGTTCTCAGAAGCAGAATTGGCTGAGCAGTTAGACTATGGCCAGACAACAGGCTGTGGGCCTGGAGGTGCACCGCATAACAAAGCAAAGAACACACCAATGAATAGGGTCCAGCATCACCAGGAAGTGCTATGGAGGGTCTGTTCCGCAGGCTGGGCTAATGGGAGGAGGCGCAGTCTTAAACCAGTCTTATAGACAGCAATAGGATGACTGAATCCCTAAAAAATAGAAGCCAACTCTGGTGCGTCACTGTCACAAGCCAGATAGATTAAATAATTATAAAGCCCAGAAAGATTGGAATGGCAGCTTCAACCCACAGGGGGTTATGGAGGTTTTGGATAAAATGCAGTATCCCTAGAGGCACCCACCAAGGACTACGCCTCGATCTGTACAAGTTATGTAGGTAAAGGAGGTATGGTCAGGAGGGAGAGGACAGTCACCCCATTAAAAGTCACAAGCCTTTGCCATTTTCCATGTGAATCCAGTCTTCAGACGCAAAACCCATTGCCTGAGGAGAGGTTAAGTGCCCACCACTCCCAGGAGAGCATCATGGTAGTTAGTCTCCAAGTCCTTCCAGTGTCTTTACTTGAGAGACTGTGCTCTGGGGAAAGGGGGAGAGTCAAACGTTTCGAGCCCTGCTTTACACCAAGTTCTTGTTGCCAGTGACACCTTAAGAAGCACAGTGACATTGCAGAGTGGGGCCACCTCAAGGCCACTGGATAAAAGGAGCCCTGACTCATGTACAGCTCACAGTGGTTCCCACTGGGTCATTTCCCTGGTTCCCAAATGTATTTGGCAGTTGAAACAACCTTCACATCTGTTCCTTGACTTGTGGGTTGACAACTATTCTATTTAGGGAGGCCAAGTGGAAGCCTCAAAGACTTTCTTCTCCCAGTCAAAGTGATACACCCAAAACAGTATTACATCCTAAAGGGGGAAAGTAAAAAATTACTGACCTAAGAGCTACAGGTGTGGTAGACACCAACATACCACTGACTGCATGAAATGGCCTCTGCAAAGACCAGACAGATCCCAGAGCAGTTGCTGCCTTAGGTTTGCAGCCCTTGAGCTAGCAGATTCATTCTCTTCCATTCCCATCTAAAGAGAAAATCAGAAAGTACTCATGCAGTTGAAAGATAACACAAGAGGATGCATTTACAGTCTAGCCTCAGGACTGTGTTTACTCTCACACTTCTGCCAGGACATAGTCTATAGGGAACTGAACCAGTGTGACCCCACGAAATGTCACACAGTTTCACCACCTCGGTGACACAGAGAAACAAGCAGTGGCTGGTCCATAGGAGCATTGAGAAGATACGTGAGCCCCAGAAGGGACCCACCACGTTAGAGAAGTATTAGTTATTAGGACATGCCCTGCACAATAAAGACAGACACTGCACAGTGTACCCCCCATCACAAAGGAACAAGCACAGCACCTGGCCAGCATCTGAGAGCCACATGTTCCATGCTAGGTAAAGCCACGAGGCAGCGGAGGTGGTAACTGAGGACGAGGAACACACAGTAGGGAGACTAGAGGAAAAAGGTGAGGAGGAGAGTTGGGACCCCAAGGGCTGCAACATCCAGGGCTTCAGCTCTTCCCCAGCCTTTCTCTTCTGTATTTCCCTCAGGAAGAGAGACCCACCAGAATCCCGGAGGAGCTTTTCCAAGAATCAACACAGAGTGTATCAGATGGTTGTAACGGGTGGACTATGGCGCCATGCAGGGCCCCCTTCAGGAATGGAGTGTTTATTACCCCAGCTGCTCAGGACGTGTCTGGAAGACAGCCTCAGCGGCCACCCATCTTCAGAAACTGCCTCAGCTGCAGAGAGCTGCCGTCCCAGGGTGGCTCAGATCCGAATGACTGAAGGGCATGGGGATATGAGACACCTCAGCTCAGAAAATCTCTGGATTTATTGATTTATCCCATTCTCGGAACCCTCCGTTAGATTAAGGCTGAGGCTGCCATTAAGACCAATACTCTTCCCAGGTCCCCACAAAAGAACCCAGTAACACCCCTCCTCATGCTGATCTGGGTTAGAATCTGCCTTCTGGAACCCAGCCTGTAACCTGTAGGCATATGATGTGCTGGAGGAATTAGTCCAACTCCATAAATTTAGCAATGTCTTCCCTGCTCATTTCCATGTTTCGTGTAATACCACTTTCTTCATAACACAGAAATTAAGAAAATGAGTCCAATCAACAAATCCTGGTGGTCTTGGTTTAAATGAATTAAAACAACTGAGAAAAATAGAATCTGTCTCGACATGGATAGAAGTGTGTCCTCCTTATTTATCCAAAGCCAGTCTTGAAGCCAAATGTTTGCATAGCCTAAAATGTTACTCTACATTTGCACAACTTCTTTTTGATTCAGGAGGCTGACTGTAGGAAGACAGATTCTGGGAACCAAATCTGTGAGAGAAGCTAATTACATGAGTTCAAAACTAAAGTTGTGGTTTGTACATATTATATAGATTCACACCCCCAAAGCAATCTTATGACACATATACTTGCTTTAGGATAAACTTTCCAAAGGATGAATTATTTCAGTCCCAGATGAATTTGTAGGATGCAGACAGACTGAAATGTCAGTTCTCACACAAACGGGATTTGTATCTAATACAAGAAATATTTGTCACCATCATGAAGACAAAACCTCAGGTCTCCTCATGTTGGTATGTATTTTATTTAAGTCTCAATTTTTCTTTTTTGATAATACACTTTGCTATTGTTATTGCACAAAGTATGGGTGGTATTAATTTTTTTGTAATTCTTGAAATATAGTTCAATTTAGAAAGCAGGGGTTTAACACCAACTAGATAGAATTAAAATCCAGCCAGTTACTTCAAAGATTGTGAGATGAGATGTTAGTTACAAGGGAATTTCAGATTTTGTATAAAAAATGAATATCTTCTCACTTTCATCTTGCCATCTCTTTCCAAATATTCAGATGATTGAGAGCAAACGTGGATTTTGGTTTCCATTGCTGACAACTCTGTGGTTATATTTCATGGTGGCAGAGAAATTGGAATTTTGTTTCCATTGTATTTTCCAGCAGATGCTTGGAAGCCAGAACTGAACACAGACCTGGAATCCTAGTGTTGTGTATCTTCATCACAATGCAAAATTCCTTTGAGGGAAAGTGTTGTCTTCAGTACTAGCTGTGGAAGGTAGTTTATGTATCATTATTCATCACAGCTTACACTCTGGTTTGATGTTGGAGGCCCTTAAGTTTCAACGCTTTATATGTAAAGATTTATTCATATATTTCCCAACAGACCCACTAAACACACCCTCTCCACTCTGCTCCAATCTCTGCGAGAGATTTAAATAATACACGTTAGTGGAGAAAAGCTTTAAAATGAGCCATTTTTTAAAGACTGTGAAAAAGCAATCTTATATTTCATGTGATTTATTTCAATTTTAAATCATAAAAGTTACGTTGGAAGAATGAAATAACTTATGTGCGCCTGTATATCATTTTATTTGAGGTAGTTCAAATACATTTAAACATATTAGATATTTCCCTGGAGTCTAATACTGAATAATCATGAATCTGTATTAAACTATTTCACATGTATTTTGTACTATCTTGTGCCTCAGTTTCAATCTTGCACTGATCACAAAATTTCTGAAACTTGAAAAATTCTGAGTCATGACTTCCCCCCGAAATCTAAAATCACAATGCATTTGTTTAAAAAAATACACAAAAAAAAGGAAAGAAAAAAAATCAAAAACAACAAGGATAAAATCTTCTCTTATCCCCACTGCCTCTTTCATGGCCATATTTCTTTGCTTACCTTAGCGGAAGACAAACTCCCTCTTGGGGTCTCCTCCTATTCTTATTAAACCTCTCTGATTAGATTGGTGTCCTCCGCCACTCCATAAACACAAGCTTTGTCAAAGTTTCCGGTGACCCATACTTTTAGAAGGTCAATGGTCAATTTCTGCCTTTATTCTATCAATGATATTTGACATAGTTGGTAACTCACTTCTTTTGTCAATACTTTCCTCCTTTGGCTTCCAGGAAAACACATTTCTGTTTTTCTTTTGAACGTTTAATATGGAATTCCCCAAGTTCATAACTAATTGCTTCTTCTCTCCCATCTCCACTTCCTTGAGGATCACATCCAGTCTGGTGGTTTTGTTCACATTTATACATTAATAATCCCTAAAGTTATACTTCTGCTCCTGATCTTTTCCATGAAATCCAGACTTACATAGCCAACTCAAGTAGAGACCAACTACAGCTTCCCTAGGGGTTTCACAGACACTCAATGTAACACGCCTGAAGATAAAATCCTAAGTTTCCAGCCTCCTCACTTACTCTTCCCCGTTCAGTGAGGGGACTGCATGCTTCCATCTTCTCAGAGCAAAAACCTTAAACAGTCCTTGATTTCTTTCCTTCCATTGCAGTACACATCCAATCCAACAACAAATTTAGTTGACTCCATTTTTTAAATATATTCTGAATCCTTAAGTTAATTCTAACATAACATTGGTATAAAAATATCACAATTTCTTCTATCCCCCTACTGAAAGATAATAATCTCATTTCCAATTGTTCCTATCACAAATAAAGCTAAAGTGTTATCCTTACATAATTCTAGTATGCCCACATGAAAATGTTATCTAGAAACTCAGAATTTTCTAGAAACATTGGAGTGGATTTGCTATATTCCTCAATTTTACTGGCGTTGCAGAATGGCCCAGTAAGTTTTAAGAGTTCCTTTTCCCTGTCCGTTCATGCTAACGCTCACTATGTCAGGTATTCTTTATTGCAAATCCAATTAATGAGAAACGGAATCTCAGTTTTCTCCATTTGCATTTCTTTGATTACCAGTGTGGTTTTAATTCCCAGTGACTTGCTCGTTCACGGGAGCTGGCTTTGCAGCTGGGGGTTGTTGGAGTTTTAACTTTAATATCTTCACCATAGATCTGCCTCTGTCTCCACAAGATTTATCAATTTTCTGCACTGTTGACCCTCTATGGTTACTGCGTCTAATATCAATTTTAAGTCTGCTTTTGCACCTTTGGTTTTCTTATCTTTTTCTTTGCAAACAGTTTGCCTCAATTCAGCTTGGTTCTCTACACTGTCTACAGAGTTTATGGTAGGATTGTTTTCTCTTTCCACGTGCCAAGGAGCTGGTAGATGCTTGCAGACACTATTCAAATGTCTGGCATCTTTCACCTAAGATCAACAGTGTGATGGGTCCTTCCTTCCGACTGTCTGATCACCATTCTAAGAGGAGGTGAATACCTTCCTATTCTGAAGCCATCTGTAATTCTTACTTTGCCTCAAACAGGGAACAAAGGAATGGCCTGTTGCGAAACATTTAACTATCAGGAAAATTTTGGAAGCACACATAGATATTCATCCAACAAAATTACTGAGCTATGTAAAACATGTCTGATACTTATATGAGGCTCATAATAATCTCCTGAGGTATGTACCAATATTTTCCCGTTTACATAGAAGAAGAAACAAAGTCATAGACAGATTAAATAATGTCTAAAACTTCATACTTAATACATCTTATAAAAGCAGTGAAACAATGGCTGCCATAATTTGAGATAAGGGCAGATAGAGTAGGAGGGATTTGGAAGTAAAAGTGAAGCTGATTTAGCATTTTTGTAACTAAATGTGCCTGTTGTGAACCTACACATGCTGCCATGGGCATGAATGGAAAATATTTGCACATGAGCCAAGTAAATTTATCTCAACAGATCCCAAAGCTCAACTTTTTGATTTGTGGAAGAAGCAGGGTGAATGTAGTCTGTATAATTTTTGACTGGAGATTACTAGGAGATAGTGAGAAATTATCTCATAGGAGTAAGGGAGTCCATTCCCAGCTGTGGAAGTAAATACGTATATACCGTTAGTAAATCGCTTTGTCTAGGTGGACTTAGATTCCCTATCTGAAAAGTGAGGGTTTTAAGGGTCAAATGCAGAAACCAACACAGTGTTGTGAAGCAGTTATACTCCATTAAAGATCTATTGAAAATAATAATAATAAATAAATATATATATATATCACTTTCCTTTTCAAAAAAAAAAGAGTAAATAAAACTGGCTTCTTGGAAGGAAGATATTTAAGAATACAAAAAGTAATTCTCTGCAATTAAAGTAGTTGCAGAAACAACAAAATATATGATCTCTCTTGCTTTTGGCTTTACTACCTCTATTTCTTCTGAGAAAAGATTACATCTGAATAAATATTATGCAACATTTAAAACTTAGATTATTGTTCAATTGAATTTAAATTTTAAATATATTCTGCAAGCCAAGATAACTGTTAAGGATCCAAGAGTGGTGGGATGCAGAGAAAGGGTTGAGATCGTACATATAATACCTCTGCTCTTGCAGATAAAAGGTCTGTGAGGTCATGTCTCTGACACAAAGCAATTCAGAAAATAAATCATTTATTTCAAAAAATGTATCTTTACTATATAGTTTATTGCTATACTTGTATGTTGAGTATATTCTATTATCAAATAACTATACTTACATAAATGCAAATATAGACTTCCTCAAAAATCTACGACAATGCATAACCATGTGTAAATCACAACCACAAAGACTACATAAAACAATGCTATGAAGGAAACAAAATGATACTCAAGGCAAGTAAACTAGGATTCCTAAAGTTCTAAACCCCAGAGAAAGTGAGTGCTATACAAAGGGAAAATGGAAGAGGAAAGATCCATCATTTTTTCAGGACCTAATGTGATCCATTGACTTCTCTGTATTACTCTAATTTCTAGAATTACATTGTTAATAAGATATTACTGTGAATTTCTCACAGATAAAAATTCAGCTAGGGTCAGCAACTCTCAATAGGGCCTGTCATGCTTGGGACGTGCTAAAAGTTCTAATTCCTATTATACTTTAATGAGTCAAGGATGCATGCCGTGACATCTATGTAATCATTAAAAGAATAGTAAAATGATGTTTACGTAACCAACTAAGAGTGAAAATGTAAAGTAGTAAAAAAATAATAATAATAATAATCCAGGAGAGGGAAAAAAGGAAGAGTTAAAGGGACATCAAAAAACTGGAAGAGGGCTTCCCTGGTGGCGCAGTGGTTGAGAGTCCTCCTGCCGATGCAGGAGACACGGGTTCGTGCCCCGGTCTGGGAAGATCCCACATGACGCAGAGATGCTGGCCCCGTGAGCCATGGCCGCTGAGCCTGCTCGTCTGGAGCGTGTGCTCCGCAACGGGAGAGGCCACAACAGTGAGAGGCCCGCGTACCGCAAAAAAAAAAAAAAAAAAAAAAAGGAAGAAATTGAACACAGAAGTAAGATGGTCGATGTTAATCCAAATGCATGAGTAAATGTACTAAATTAAAATAAACAAAATATTCCAATGAAAGATTGTGATTCTTGCAAGCTGGGGTCTGAGTTTTGAGCCATTCCTGCTCTCAGTTTATGGGGGTCCTTGGTAAACCAGAAGCCATTGGACTCAAAGTGTGAAGGACACCACTAGGATGAAACTCATGCAGTTTTTGACGAAAATGAGTCACGACAGTGAAACCATTGAACGGAAGCATGGACACAGATGCATGAAATAATAATCATGGGGGCAAATGTCAGCATGAGTACATGTCTCAAATCTCCGAGCATGATCCTGAAAATCACAGAAACGGCACAGGGGGAGCACTGAGAGTGCTGGGAATGGCATTTGATATGTTGTCCTGCCAGACAGTTTACCTCTGGGGGCACTACTTGTGGACACTGAAACTCAGGTGAAATCTCAGGAAAGGGAAGCCCTTGTCGGGAGAAACCGAGGCCAGGGAGGAGATGATGGGTGCTAGGCAGTGGTGACACTGAAGATTACTGTTCCAGAATGATGAGTGATTTGGATACTTTTCTGTACAGGTGTTGTTTACGTCAGTTATTTGTAGGCAAGATAATGATTGTCAGAGTGTCTAAAAACCACCTAGATTCCCTACATGGAAGACACATAAATATAAGCACACAGGAAGGTTGAGAGAAAAGGACAGAAAAAAGGTTTCATATGCATGCATTCATACAAGACAACTGAGGTACCTATAATAATATCAGACAAACTGGAATTTAAGTCAAGAAGTATTGCTAGACATGTTATGATAAAAAGCTGACGTAATTCAAATTGTCTTTACAGCTAATGATAGAGCCTCAAAATATATAAAAGGTAAAAAGCAAATATGACAGAATAATTTTTAGAAAGCATATAAAAATCCCCAGAGATGCAAGAGAAGGAATTGAATCTATATGACAAAAAAGAAATATTATAAAAGAAACTCTCCAATAAGAAAATAAAGAGCTCCTAGAAAGTAAAATAGAACCACTGTTTAACGTAACTATCATATATTGAAAATATAAATAAGGAAATCTCTCATGAAATATTAACCACTGTCAAAACAATGGCTGATAGGAAAAAAAATATTTAAAAATTCAGAGATCACTCCAGGAGGCTCAGTATCCAATTAATAGGAATTCCAGAAAGACAGATCTGAGAAACAGTGTGTATACGTTTATCAGTTATTATCAAAATCAGAGACTATTTCTTAACACTAAAGTACTTTATTTTCCAAACTGGAACTGCACACTAGGAATCTATTAGGATGAATGAATACAGACCACACCAAGGTACCTAATCCGAAGATTAGGAGAATATTTGAAAACCTTCAGATGGCGAATACTATACATGTTCAAATATCAGAAATCAGAATAGCATCAGACTTCTAACAGCAGTCCAGGAAGCTAGAAGCCAATTCGATCGTGTGGGTAGAATAACTACATTTTAAGATATGATAGATCTCAGAGAAAGTGTATCTGCCACGTACCCTTCTCGTGAAATGACTGAGAATCTTGTTCCAATAAGTGAGGGATAGATGGTAAGGAGGAAACAGAATCCTGAAAATAGCATCCAATACAGGAGAAAAGTTCAAAGGGCATCTGAGTGGCAAGCCCCCAGATGGACCAGTCTGGACTGGAAGTGGTCTCTGGAAGTCCCAGGAAGGATGTACCGTAGCAGGAAGAAGCCGAGAGATGGACACCTGACGCGTTTGGCTGCCTCTGGGGCATCCGGAGGGACGTTCCCATGGAGAGTTTGGAAGAAATGCCAATAGGTGCAGAGGGAAGAAAGGCGAAACAATTATTAATTCCAGGAAAAACAAAAGGTGCACAGAAAAGGAAGTGTAATCACAGTGTACTGCTTGTCTGAGGGTGAAGAGTAGTAAAATTGGCCATATGGGTTCAAATGAGTGTTGATTTCAGCTAAGGCTGTATGACCCTGTATTAGAATGATAGGGGGAGTGAGGTGGTGTGAGGTTAGTCTGACTTTTCTGTAATAAAACAACAATTGAAAATGTTTATTTTGCTTAATTTATAAATGAAATGGTATATGGAGATGAATAACAGAAAAAATTGCTGGCAGAGTGAAGTCTCATTGGCTGAGCAGAGAAGGTTGGAGTGCCCTGAGTGCCCTTTGCCCCTTTAAGCCGTGCTGTGTTTGTTCCACAGGGCGCCCATAACAAAGCACCACAGATTGTGTGCCTTAAACAACAGAAATTTATTTCTCAGTCCGGAGTCTGGAAGTCCAAGGTCCAGGTGTGGGCAGGTTGGTCCTCCTGAGGCCTCTTCCCTGGGCGTGTAGACACCGGCCTTCTCCCTGTGTCCTCACAGGGTTGTCCCTCTGTGTGTGTGTCTGTGTCTTCATCTCCTCTTCTTATAAGGACCCCAGTCCTGTGTGATCAGGGCCCACCCACTTGACCTCATTTTACTTTAATCACCTCTTTAAGAACCCCATCTCCAAATATGATCACATTCTGAGGGTCTAGGGGTTAGAACTTCAACATATAAATTTGGGGGGACACAATTCAGCCTATAACATAGGCCCATGTATAACTTTGATAAAAATGAAAATACTAACTAAAGTAGCAAGTGAACATATTTATCAAAACACATCAAATTATACTCTTAAGTGCATGTATTACATTGTATGCAAATCACACCTCAATAAAACTGATTTTAAAAGAATGTGCATGGGAGAATTTGGAGTAAATTTTATTTGAGCTAAGTGCTATTTAAGTAAATTTAGAGGTATCTCCTCTTTGGATTATCATTGTTTAAATTACCTAGACAAAGAAGAGATAAATTATATATTCTTGGTTAAGTAACTGAAAATCTTAGGACCCTGTTTACCCTCTTTTTATGCATTCTTATTTATTACACACACACACACACACACACACATACACACACACACACATTCTGAGCAGGAAGGAGGGGGGGTTAATGTGGAATTTATCAATTGGCAAACACTTATCCCCAAGGAGGGGAGACAGATGTGAAGGGCGTAGGTGGCGGGGCCACCTCTCCAAGCGGGTGTTGCCTCCATCACAGACCCACGTATTACATCCCTTGTGTGTTTCCACATTAGTCCCTGTCAATTCTCCCTCAAAATGACTCACAGTGAAAATGTGACATCTCTGCTCCTCCCTCCAGATCAGGCATCCACACTGGAGGTCACATCAGTTGCGGATCCTGTGGCATGTCCTCTTCATCCTTCGTGTCCTCTGCCTTCAGTCCTGGAATCATAACCTCAGGCATATGCTCGGTGCAGGACCCTACAGATCGTCACCTGGACGACGCAGCCCTGTGGTATTAAAACTATGACAGGTTTCACTTATCAAATATGTGTCTTAACACTGCTGATAGCCCAAAGTGAGGAAAGGCGTAAACACTGACACCAAAGTTGAGCTCCCACGCTGACAAGCCCTGGAGCATCGACAAGACTTTTTCTTTTTTCCAACAGAAAAGTAACTAATGAAATAGTTTGGGGCTACGGGAGCTCACTGTCAGAGGGAGAAACAGTGTCAAAGACTTTCCTTTTTCCTAGCTTAGTCACATTGAGTGAGCTTGAACTTCCCACCAGCGTTATTATAAGTGTGTTCATATACTGATTAGAAAAAGAAATGCATTATAGACACAGGCAAGTCACAAATGTTTGTTCAGCGAGTTGCCAGTTGGGGAGGTCTTTAGGATGAACTTACCCTCCTGCTTTACTCCTTCAATGACTTGTATTGAAGTCGTTACAATTTTGAGTAGTTTAATTTCTTATAAAATTTAAGAAACATCTGTCGAAGAACCATGGAATGGCTATATTTGGCTGCGGCCATTTTACTCAATTCATACATAAGAACAGTCATTGGACTTTTGTTGTTTGTAAAGCACCATGTTTGATTTTTGAGACATAAAGAGAATATTTATGTTTCTTTCATTGTATTTACATTCTTATTGGCAAAGATGTTATAATACATATAATAATAAGGTAAAACCACTAAGTACCGAGATAACAATATAGACAAAATGCCAGGAAACAGTCACATACTCAGTGTGGCACTCTCTATTTTTCTGTTCAGGAAAGTAAAATAATGCACAATTCTGTGATGAGTTCTCATCTTCTGGACTTGGCTCATTCAGAATTGACTGGGCCCCGTTCTGCAAACATTCCCAAGTACATGAATGAATGAATGCCCAGCCTTTATCAGAAAGAACAGGGACACTTCACTCTCCCCCAGCTCTCCTAGACCTACTATTTCCTTTGGACACATTAGATCCAATCTGCTAGAGAAAAACAAATGTTTTCTTTTTTCTTTTCTTTTTCCAGTCAGGAAATGGTCACCAAAAGCCATGCTTTCTCTGTCAGCAACACAGTCATGCCACACGCATGTGACGTGTGTTAAATGAAGCCAGAAAATTGGCGGGCGCCCATTTTGCATGCAGTGTGCATGCTTCCTGAGTCAGCAGTGACCCCCTCTCCATATGGGAATCCTCCTTGTACAGCTGTCAGGGCCGTCCGTGAGTCATAAGTTTGTGCTTCCATGGGAAACATCTCTGCCTAAGAACTGTGGACCCACCGCAATTAAGGTGCCTGTCTAGTATGCCTGGTGCCCCCATGATATTTATGCCCTAAAAATGAAATGAGGTGAGCATCGTACACTTCTCATCTTGTCCTCGGAGCATGTGATGGGTCATAATTGGGCAGACGGTCACGTGATTCATAGCTTGTAATGCCATTTAGTGAGGGCCGGCCACCTGGAAACGGGGATGGGGCCCCTGTGTGTGGATGGACCCTAAAGACATGGGATGCTCGTTCCTTCTGGAGATGACACATATTACACTGAGCACGTGCAGCCTTTTTCTCAGATCTGTTATTACGAGAGTCTCTAATTTCTTGTGACACAACAGGAAGAATAAAGGCTACTTCAAACAGGTCCTATAACTGTGCTTCCTAAATGAAAAATCTTATGTCTAAAATCAAAGACCCCCGTAATATTTTTCTCTTTTATTTACGTATCTCAATGAAAGGCAGATGTTTCCATACTTTTTTCCTTCTTCCTTTCTCTCCAGAGTCCTCAAATGTTCCTTCTATGTTCCTTCAATGTTCTGTCTTCTTCCCACTTTCTGGAGACAGGCTTTTCTCCAGCTAGTAGTTACTTTGAAATGTAACTGATTTACCCTTCTGATTTTTCCAGCTCTCTGCTTTATCCATTGTCATGACTAATATCCAGAAACTCAAAGGCTGAGTTTACTAAGATGGAGAAGGATCAGATTGGTTTCTTTTTTCCCAAATATAATTGTAATATTTAACATTTGAATACACAATTATTGTGTATTGTCTCAAACAAATGCCAAATCAATGTGTGTAAATACTGTAATTTCTGATGTACAGAAGGGGAAACTAAAATATAAATACTTTAAGACCCCTATCCAAGAATAACGTAATTGTAAGTTGCAGACCCAGAATATAAACACACAGCTCCCAATAATCTAATGTTTTCCTGACTATGGCATTCTGACAATCAACTTGCAGGATTTATTTCTATATGAGTAGAGTTTTTATATGCTCACACGTGATATAAACGTTAAGTGCCAAAATAAATGCTAACCAGCCAATTAAGGAGCAAGTTATTCATAGAGGTGTTATATTTTCAACACTTGGGGCAATTACAGTGTTTAGATATACTAAGATTTAGTTTGAATTCTTAAAAAAGCCCTTTTAGAGTAGAGAAGATAATGTAAATAATCTTAAAAAATAGAAGAAATGTTTTACAACTGAATCAGAACATGATATGTGTATTTTGATACTCTAGGTTATTAGGAAGGAAATCCAATATATCTGAATATTTGTTTTATTCTATAGTTTTTTACAAAAAGTTTTTTAAAAAGCATTTTAAATGAGAGGATTTTTAACTTTACAGAAAAATGCAAAATGAAGACAGAGTGTTCCCATAAACTACACATCCAGTTTCCTCTATGAATAGCATCTTTTATTAGTGTGGTTCATTTGTTAACAGTGAATAGACCAATACTGATATAATATGATTCACCAAAGCCCATCTTTTATTCAGATTCCCCTAGTTTTTACTGAGAGTCTTTTTTCTATCCCAGGATTCCATTCAGGACACCACATTACATTTCATCTTTTTGTCTCCTAAGGTGCCTCTTGGCTGGGCAGTCTCTCAGACTTCCCTTGTTTTTGATAACCTTGACAGTTCTGAGGAAAACTGGTGTAGAATGGTCCTCAGTTGGGATTTCTCTGCTGTTTCTCATGACTAGACCAGGGTTCTGAGTTCCTGGGACAACAGAAGAGAAGTGCCATTCTCATCAAATCCTGTCAAGTGTAAATCTTCCTAAAATGACCTGTGTGGCTGCTGAAGTTGACCTTGATCGCCTGGCTAAGGTCGTTTATGTTAGGTTTCTCCACTGTAAAGTTACTCTTTTCTCCCCTTTCATGCGTTTAATGAGTGGAGAGTTATGATTCATCTTGAGGGCAGCATATCTACATAAATCGTTTGAATTATTCTGTATAGGATATCTGTCTGTTCGTCCCCATGCATTTGTTTAGTTAGCCATTAATTTATATCAGTATGGATTCATGAATATTTATTATATACTATTGGTTAAGATCAGATAATATTTCTCTTCTTGCCCCAATTGTTCCAGTTTTGGCTTCTGAGTGCCTTTCACATAACCTATTATTGCCATTTCTTTTTTTAGTTCCCTTCCTTGATTTGGGGGTCCATGAGACAATTCAAGATCTTCGCATCGTAGAATCAGGCATTTCTCTAATGAGCCCTGTTCCTCTGATGGACGAACGGTATTAGAAACCAAGATCTGGGTCCTGGGGATGTTTTGTGCCATTGGCTGTTGCTGGGCTCTCGTAGCTGACAGAGCAGGGGGATGTCCGCGAGTGCTCTGAACTGTGTCTGTGCACACATCTGCAAACGTTTCTACACATAGCCGTCTGTGTCTGTGCAGAGCTGAACGTGAGCTCACGATGATGTCTCCACCTGGAACCCGTCACCTCGTGGATACTCTGCCCTCCTCCCTCGCACATCTGTAACCTCCCCTCCGACAGTGGGAAACACGGCCCCTGCCATCCACCAATGTGTCATTTTCATTCCTGTACACACGCACGGTGACGTCAGAGTAGCTAACACACACCCTTACCCTGAAGGGAAACATCTTTATCAACTAGAGCACAGAGCTTAACACACTCCCTTTTGCTTTTTCCTCAGTCTCCACTCCAAAATTCCTTAGGTCAGCAAATCTTCCCTAACCCCGCTTCAGGGAGGGCATTTCACACTAACTGTAACTCAGATCGTTTGGCTACATGTTGTGTTCCATTCTGGGGTTCCCCCGACCTCCCAAATATTTTAAACATAATTTGTAGACATTAAGGTTCATACTCTGTGCTGTTAAGCTCTATAGATTGAGAAAAAAAGCATGATTTCAAGTGTCCATTACGGTATCACACAGAATAGTTTCACTGCCTTAAAAAATCCTCTCTAGCAACTGTTTTTATCTTTTGAAGTCATTTTTAAAAAGCTTTTAATCAGCTCCATAGTTTGGTCTTTTCCAAAATGTCAAATATTTGGAATCATATAGTATGTAGTCTTATCAGACTGGCTTCTCTGCTTAGTATATTACCTATCTTTTTGTGGCTTGATACTTCACTTATTTTTATTGTTGAATAATATTCATTGGTGTGTGTACTACAATTCACTTATTCATTCTCCTATTTAAAAACAAGGTGACTGTGTACAGTTTGTAGAAATAATGAGTGAAGCTATAGAAAATAGGTTTTTGTGTGAACCTGAGTCTTTACATCAGTTGGGCAAATACCTAGGAACGCAATTGCTAGATTGTACGGTAAGTCTATGTTCAGCTTTGTAAGAACTCTGTGTAACCGTCTTCCAAAGTAGCTGTACCGTTTTGCAATCCCAGTTGCAGTGAACGAGACTTCCTGTTATACCACATCTTTCCCAGCTTTTGATGTTGTCAGTGGGGGGAGTTTAGCCACCCTGCTAGGTATGCCGTGGTATCCCATTGTAATTTTAATCTGCAATTCTCTAATGACAAATGATGTGGAACATCTATCTTTCCATAAGCCTATTTGCATCAACATATCTTCTCTATTCAGGTGTCCGATCAGATCTTTCCTCTATTTTTTTCAATAAGTTTTTTGCTTTCTTATTGTTGATTCAAATATTTTTGTGTGTGAGTCTTTGGAAACATGTACTTTAGCAGATATATGTGTGCTTTGCAAATATTTCCTCCAGTCTTTGGCTTGTCTTTTTATTCTCTTAATGGTGTTTGACAAAGCAAATACTTTTGATTTAATAAAGTCCATCTTATCTATTTTTACTTTCATAGAGTGTGCTTTGGGTGTTGTATCTAAAAACTCATCACCAACCCCGATGTCACCTATTTTCTCCTACGTTTTTTTTCTGGCTGTTTCCTAATTGTTCCTTTTACATTTAAATCTAAGATCCATTTTTGAGTTAATTTCTGTGAAAGGTGCAAGGGCTGTACCTAAGGTCATTTTCCCCTTAAGGATGTTCAATTGTTTCAACACCATTTGTTTTAAAAGACTTTCTTTTCTCAATTGAAGTCCCGTTGTTCCTTTGTCAACAATCAGGTGGCTGTATTTGTGTGGGCCCATTTCTGGCCTCCCTATTCTGTTCCTAGACGTGCACATCTATTGTTTTGTCAGTACCATGGGGTCTTGATCACTGCAGTTTTATAGGAAGTTTTGAAGTTTGGTAGCGTCGATCCTCTGACTTTGTTCTTCTTCTTCTTCGGTATTATATGGCTATTCCAGGCCTTTCCATATATACCTTAGATTCAGCTTGTCAGTACTTTCAAACCAGCTTGCTGAGATTTCGATTGGGATTGGATGGAATCTATAGATCACACTGAGGAGAATTCACAACTTAACAGTCTTCACAACCCATGAACACAGACTATCTCTCAGTTAATATAGATCATTGATTTTTTTAACCAGAGTTTTGTAGTTTTCCACATATAGATCCGTACATGTTTAATTAGACATATATAAATTTTTTTATCCTTTGGTGCTATTGTAAACGGCATATATATATAGAGAGAGAGAGAGATTTAGATTTCAAATTCCAATTGCTCATTGCTGGTATATAGGTAAACACTCTGCTTTCGTATATTAACTTTGTATCTTGTGATCTTCTTATACTTCATAGTTCCAAGAGTTTTTTGAAGAGTGTCTGGAATTTTCTGCATAGTGAACCTCGTCTGCTGCAAATAAAAACAATATAATTTCTTCCTTTTTAATCTGTACATGTTTTCTTTTGTCTCTCCTCTCCTTTCCTCTTCTCTTTTATTTTGTATTAGCCAGGACCCTCAGTGCCATGTTGAACAGGAGAGCCTATAGAGGACATCATGCCTTGTTCTTGGTCTTACTGGAAAAATGTTCATTTCTCATTCAAAATATTAGCTCTACATTTTTTTAGAACACTGACACCTTTATCATTATGTAATGCCTCCATTTACCTATTTTAATCTTCCTCTTTCTGAATTCTGATTTGTCTGAAATTAATATAGGCTTCTCCAACTTTCTTTGACTAGTGTTTGCATGGTATAGGTCCCTTCTTCTCTTTAATTTATCTGAGCCTACATTTTCCATGGTTTTCTCAACATTAAATTGAGTCTGGGGGGTGGGGGTTGGTTGTTTGTGTTTATCCACTCTGATAATCTCTGTCTTTAATTGGTATATTTAAACCATTCACATTGAAGGTGATAATTGACACGGGTAGATTAATATACCAATTAGAGACAGAGTACCTCGAATCCCTTCCTCCCACCCTCAGTAACACTGCCATCTTCATTTCATTAGTGGGTTAATTTTCCCCATTACTTAGGCAAAGCCCTCCTGAGTATTATACTCAATCCTCCTTGAAATAGATTCTCCAGTTGTGCTGACAGAGTATGATTCCAGGCCGTTGTTCCTTGCAGTTCTTTAGAGCAGTTCTTTTCCCTGAGTAGCAGTTGCCTCCTTCATGCCCTGATGCATCCCCAGATGAAGACTTAAAGGGGAGACTCTCTCTCTCTCTCTCTCTCTCTCTCTGTCTGCATTCTCTCTTCTCCAGTATGCTGCTCTATGAACTCTATCTGCCTTGGTCTCCCCAGACTCCTGATTCCTCTTTTATGGGCTGTGGCCCGTAAATTTTCTCCATGCATTAAACTTTGGCAGGCATAGGGCTGCCCTCATTCCCTTCCCAGCATTGCCCCTTCACTGCCTGGTGTCTAATAACTTGAATTATATTACTTCATACACATAATCTATTTGTTTGTTACTTATTTCAGGCAAAAGAGTAAATCCAGTTCCTGCTTCCTCATCTCAGCTGGAGTGGACTCCAACTTGCGCACCTTTGATGGTAGAATATTTGAAGACGTGATTCTAGTTTAAGATGATCACATAGCGTAGATAAAATGCAGAAAATGTGGCCTGGGATAGGAAGCACTATTTCATTTAGAAAAAGAATAAGATTTTAGATTCTGAGTCAAAGGTTTGACAAGTTTTTTTCTTTCTATCAAATAAATAACCAAAATTAACCTAGTTATATTTATATTACAAATAAATATTATCTTCTCTGGGCTTTATACATAAGGGTGTTCTTCTTTAGTCAGTAACTCCTACACACTCTGCAGAATGCTAGGCTTATATACATAAATAATAACATAAATATATATATACTTATTTAAGCTTCATCTAAATGTAAATTTTGTTATTATTACAAAATAAAGGAGGAAGAAAGTATAATTTGGAGAAAAATGCTTTAATTAAATTGTTACATAGTGAGTAGATAATCCAAGATACAAACTTATTGGTCTCATCCTTGAATTTACTTTTCTTTCACTGAAATATTATGCTTTAAACATACTTATATTTTTCTTCTACAAATTTATTTTAAAATAAAAATGAATTTAAATAATGAAAATGTTACCTTTCCCACTGATGTTTTACATTAAATCTAGAAGGTAAGGCTTGAGTTATTTTATTGTATTTCTCAAATAAAAACGTTAACAACCTTATCATATAATTACAAGTCATACCTATAAGTCCTCATTGATGGAACCACAAAGGGAACATTTAAATTAATAACCCATGGTTAGTATTTGAAAGAGAAACTATTTAAGATTCAAGCCCGATGATAAAGCAGGCCTGTTTCAGCAAAAGTTCTAAGAGAAAATTATGAGCCCAAACTCCTAAGGAGATTATACTGCTATAGATTGGAGCATAAATGCTCCAGAAGACAGATGATAAATATCCTTTAAAGTCTGAGAATCTTTAAATGCAAGCTGGAAGAATAAGGCTGCATTGAATTTTTATGATATTCTATGGTTACTGGGTAAAAGAAAGCACAAAATCAATATTTTCACACAGTATCCAGTTATTATTGTAATTTCTTGTTAGAATTTGATAATTAAATAAATATCAGTGCTTTTTCTTTCTAAGCCATTTGGAAAAATTATTTTTAAAACCCTATGTAGATATTGATTTAGACGAATAACATCATACACACAATCCTTTACAGTATGCCATTAGTTTCCCCAGTTTCAAGATTAATAGGAACTAAGATGCATACTAATTTGGAGATATTTGGTGGAATACATTTCATTCCTCCTTTGAGATATGATTAATAATTATAATACGTAATGTCTAAACACTGTCTAACGAGCCTGAAAACACTAAGTTAAACAAACATATTAACTTTGTAGCAGGAGTTAGAATTAGTGTTCTGTGGAACCAAATATTCCCCATGACATATTCAATGTTAATGGGATTTAATGCCTGGGCTAAGACGAAGACTTTCCTTTTTCTTTTTTGTTTCTTTCAACTGGGGCTACCAATGCACATTCAAATCTTTTTGTAGTTTAACAGAAACTATGGTATTCTGAGAAGGAAAATAGAACAATTTACGGTAGGACATCTCTGGCCAAGGGCCGTTTTGACCATTGAACTATGAGGGCTGTTCAGAAAGAAAATAGGGAAGTGTGGGTTTTAGAGCCCCTTTAAGTCTTGGTCTAGGATTGTTTTCAGCCAAGTTTGTAAATAATTCTGTTTGGCATAAAGACAGCAGTCTAGCAGGATAATCACTTTTCATTTTCCTATCTCTACCTGCACAGGGACAAACCATCTGGAGAAAGAACTGGATCACAGCCAGGATGATCTGCTGTTGCATTTAATTAACCAGTTTTTATATGATGTGACTTGTGTTTGAATCCCTGATCAAAGTCACTGGCTGGGCTTCCCTGGTGGCGCAGTGGTTGAGAGTCTGCCTCCCGATGCAGGGGCCACGGGTTCGTGCCCCAGTCCGGGAAGATCCCACATGCCACAGAGCGGCTGGGCCCGTGAGCCGTGGCCGCTGAGCCTGCGCGTCCGGAGCCTGTGCTCCGCAACGGGAGAGGCCACAACAGTGAGAGGCCCACATACCGCAGAAAAAAAAAAAAAAAAAAGTCTCTGGCTTTTGGTTCTGAAGTGCCTTATAGTTTAACTGCTGTTGAGATATGTATGTTTATCTGTGTTCATCATTTAGTTGTTCTCTTCATTCAATAGAAAATAATAAATCCAGAGTACATTCAATCAAATACCAAACATATTCTATGCACACAGTATATTATAGAGTAAAAAATTAATAAATATTGTTCTGCCATTGGTCCCTTAAAATCTAGTGAAGACAGACATGCATATAGTCGACAATAAGGCAAAGCAAAATAGGATTACTTGTATTTCTTGAATGTACCTTCTCCTTACTACTCTTGCTGTCACAATTATAGTAAATGTTTGCATCATTCCTTAATGAGAATATTGCAATAACTTCCAAGTTGATCTCCTTGCCTGAATCCTTGCCCCTTCAAATTATCGGCAAGAATTATCTTTCTAAAATAGAACTACCATATGATCCAGCAATTCCACTCCTGGGTATATTTCTGGAAAAAACAAAAATGCTGATTCAAAAAGATACATGTACCTTAATGTTCATAGCAGCACTATTCACAACACCCAAGACATGGAAACAACCCAAGTGCCCATCAACAGATGAGTTGACTTAAGAAGATGTGACTATCTATCTATCTATCTATAAATAAAATGGAATATTACTCAGCCATAAAAAGAATGAAATATTGCCAGGCAGAAAAAGGCAAATACTATATGATATCACTTATATGTGGACTCTAAAAAATAATACAAATTAACCTATATACAAAACAGAAGCAAGACTCACAGACATAGAAAACAAACTTATGGTTACCAAAAGGGAGAGGAAGGTGGGGAAGGACAAATCAGGTGTTTGGGATTAACAGATATGAACTACTGCATAAAATAGATAAGCAAGAAGGATTTACTGTATTGCCCAGGGAATTATACCCAATATCTTTTAATAACTTATAATGGAATATAATCTTCAAAACAAAACAAGTCACAGTGCTGTACACCCAAAGCTAACACAATATTGTAAATCAATTATACTTGGGTAAAAAATGCAAACCCCATCTTGCTTTTATTCTGATGCTAAAACTCCAGTGTCTCTCCATTGCTTTAGGATAATACCTGGCCTGGCAGGCGTGTCACAGCCCTTTATAAATACCATCATCATCCTCCTACCCTATCACTTCTGTGAATGAATATGTTTTCTAGTCACTCCAAGCTACTTACCTTCCTCAGAAGTAGTCATAATTCACACACACACACACACACATATCCCTCTTTATGGACCACTCAGAGAGTTAATACGTCTTTATTTAATAAAACAAATACCCTCATTTTGTCATGTCCTCCAAACAATCCAAAGTTTTATACTTGAATCTCATCCTGCATCTGCCCCTTGAGCAGCTTTATGTGTAGGAATTCTATCTGGGGAGAAGTTAATTCATGAATTATCATACAGAGAACGCTGTCTCATTTGAAACTGAGCCCTCTTTCCCATGGACCAAATCAAAATTATGATAATGAAACACCTTGGTGTTCGTGGAAACTTTGTCTCTTAGGCGCTGAAATCATTTTATCTATTACAGTACCCTGTTGATTTTTACAACTATAAAAATGCAGAAAATGGAAACCGCTTACGTTTTTTACCCAGAAATATCTATGTGCTCATGATACTAACACATTTTAAAAATCCTAGTTTATTATAACATAATAAAGGCTGTAAAATCTCAGAGACTCTAGGAGGGATACATGGACTAAAGTGCAGTTTCGACCAGGCCCAGCAGGAAGAAATCTCTCTGAACAAAAACACTCACCCTTCCACGGTGATACACCTTTTCCAATAGCTAAGGTGCTGACAGCAAAGTAACTGTAAGCAAAATACAGAACAGATTTGGGAAGAGAGTAATTACAGCTGAGACCCTACTTGTAACATACGCTGAGCTGAAACTTTTATATATCCTACATCCTATATTAATAGGATACATTATATAATACATTATATATCCTACATCCTATATCACCCTTTAATCCAAGAGGGAATACAGAGCTAACACAAGATTGACATTATCCCGTTTTGTATTTAAAGAGGTTAGTTTATTCACGCAATGTCACAGGACTCAAATTCATGTCTTTTTGATTCTACATCATCAGCTTGTTACATACACTACATCAGCTTGCCATCAAAGTTGGCTTTGTAAACTTGTCACTTTTTAAACCTCTTTTTCACAGCACTTTATTCTGTCTCAGCTATCATTATCCACTTTATCATATTTTGTGTATTTTTACTTTTACTCATGTTGCTAATTTGGGATTTTCTCACCAGAAGAAAAACGTATTTATTTTGTTACTAAAACCTTAGGGCAAATTGGATTGTTAATTCTTGTGGGCAATAGATAGAGAACATTAAAAAAAAATACGTGGCTAATTTAGGGAATTTCCATTACTGTGGCACCTGTTGTAGAGATGCTTTCAGGCGTGGGTCCCTCCTAATGGCCCTGAAACCATACCCTTTATAACAAGGTGCATTGGTTATACATATAATCATTACCCAGCTGGTAGTTTCAGAGTACTCTGTGTGTAAGACCCTATCTTCAGAATAACAACATAACCATCTGAACTAAAAGAAAATTAAATCAATAAGCATTTCACATGGAAAACAGGCAGTTCAGCACTTAATTTGAATGTGTGAAGCACTCAACCCAGAGGGAAAATGTTAAGTACATTTTTAAAAAGCAGTCACAGTGTCATCAGAAGAACAGGCAATTCCATGTAAGTGCAATCAAATCAAACTGGAGAACACATATCAGTACAACCCCAGACTGGAAGGCCAGTTTATTAGACACTCCAGGCATGTCTCCACTCAAATGCCAAGTGGGTATGGCTGTGCCTCTTTTACTGTTCCCAGAATCTTTCATTTCTGAGGACCACAGCGTGTCTTTTGGATTTGCAGAGGGATGCTCTCTGCCTGTGGGTGGGTTAGTCCATCTGACTGTCCGTGACCCCTGCAAGCCGCCCCCCCCCCCCACCTTTCCATACACTCCCCTCCAGTACAAGGGTTCAAGGAATGGAAGCTACTTTCTCTGCATCCTTTGCCAGCTGCGTTTATGCTTAAAGCCCACCAGTGAGAAACTTTGCAGATTACCAAGATGGGAGAGAACCAGAAGCCACATTCCTTCTCTTTCAAAGGCATGAGCACAAAGGACAAGATTCAGCAGACCTGATAATGAAGAGCAAGCTTGGGTTTTCCCCGCAGAGATTTCCTCTGCTGCCATTCTGCTGGTTCTGCCGTCTCCTGACTCTGCCAGTGAGTAACCCACATAAGAAGTTGGTGTCTTCCATTCCTTCTGAGTCCCCATCTCTTCTGTTGCTTTTGTGGTCACCACATGTTGTGAATTGCAGTCCTTCCTGCTCAAAATTTCCAGTGATTTTCTCTCCTGGACACACCATAGCCACAGGGCAATTGACCTTGAACCCTCAGGATGACCAGTGATGACGGTTGACTGCTTCATTTACTCAGAGAAATTTCTTCATTTGCGTTAACCCTAAAACATTCTATTTTCAATAAAGTTCTCACTGCTGGATAAGGGTCGTTAAAATCCACAGTGTCAGCAGCAGATGGAATTATTTCTATATAACTGAGAAACATAGTAAAAGTAAATAAAAATGCATGGACCTCACACGAATCCACTAAAAGTCTCGTTTTACCCATTGTCAGTAGGTGAGTATTATTCCACCCACACATTGCTTACTTAGCTTTCCTTAGATGATCATCCATAAAATGCACTAATTTGCTGATGAGAAGACACCATGACAATGGTGTTATACTATCTCCATGGATGGTTTTATAATTTGACTCCAAGACAGGTCCCTGAGAAGCAGAGTTTGAAATGGAGATGCATGTGTAAGTGATATATTGAAGGAGTGCTCTCAGGAGAAATGCTTTAGGGGTGAGGGAAGCCCGAGGGAGCAGAGGAAGAAGATAATCACAGTGCATTTAGACTGCGGTCCAGCTTCTGCCCGAGTCCAAGGGGGGCCCTGGGGTGTGCATGGAGCAAAAGCTGTCTCACTCAGAGGCAAGGGTGCTGTGTACTTTCACATTGATTCATTATGGGCCATGGGATACTTCTAATTGAAAGAGCACATAATCTCCTGTGCTTCCTGCGGAGGTGGCCCAAGCCAGGTGAGGGCAACCTTCTGGAAAACGATGCAGCCATGAGTAATTAGCACCCCGCACCCACCGCAGCCGAAAGTCTGGGGTCAGGGGCTCTATAAAGGGGATCAGTGCAGGTCGCCAATAACATCTGCTACAGAATTCATTGATTTATGGTGTTTTTTTGAAGTGATAGACCATGTTTATATGGTCTAAAAGTCAAAAGGATGTAAAAAGATAAACCGATATCTCACTTATGCCTCTCCCCATCCAACCTATTTATTTTTGAGTCTTTAATGTATTCAGTTAATTGAGATTTTTCTCATCCCAGATTTCTTTAGGTAGACATAAGGAAATACAAATATATATTAATTTGCATCTTGCCCTTTCCATATATGCATAATATACAAGTGTATAAGAATTCAACATTCACTGTTGTATACTTTGCTTTTCTCACAGATATATACCGATGTCTCTCCATCGTAGTACATGGAGATCATCCTCATCCTTTCCGTTGTAGAGAAATCTGTGTGTGGATGAAATATAATTTATTCGTACAGTCATCTCTCATTAGGTACTCACTAGAGAGAGATCTAGAGAGAGATGGGCTCATCCATGTTGGTAGAACTCCGTTCTTCTGGATACATCATTGAATTAGAGCTGCTTTATTAGATGTGTGGTGTTAGCGAATCAGCCAATGAATGGAAAGACCTCATAATAAATGTGAGGTATTAACATCTCGCCCATCTTGGATCTGTGTTGTGAAAGTCAGATGCACATGATTTAGACAAACCTGTGAACATTCTCGTTTCAGATTTATTTATTAAAGAAGCTACTAATGACAATAGATTTATGCAATTCAAAAATAGTCCAACAGATGGACTACGGAACAAAGGAATACACATAACTAAAAATCATAAAACGTCTCATTGTTCTTCTCTACTATGAATAATAGTGAAACGCTGCGGCATGCTTATTTCATTAAAAATGATTCAATTTATGTCAATTTAATGCAATAGATTGGGCTGCACTGCATTATATTAAACTTAATTTGTATCTATTTCAGACCTCTGATAAATCAGCTCTTAACAAAAACCTAAGGATTAAGGGATATTTTATGATATATCATGATAGGACAGCCGCTCTCATTGGTTTCTTATTGTGCAGTCATAAACCAGATTCCTATTGATGACCGGCACAAGTGAAATTTTACTGCATTACTTTCACCCTTATGTTCCATGATGAATAAAACATCCTGACCTCTGCAAGAAGCGTGCTTATTTTGTATTTTCTATCAGAAAGTACCATGTAGAATAGAAACAGTAAGAAAAAGAAGAAGAACCAATATGTTTGTACTTTCAAGTTTGTGCAAAATATATGTAACTGTAAAATGCTTGAATTAAAAACGCAAGCCAGGGCTTCCCTGGTGGCTCAGTGGTTAAGAATCCACCTGCCAACGCAGGGGACATGGGTTAGAGCCCCGGTCCGTGAAAATCCCACATGTCGCGGAGCAACTAAGCCCATGCGTCACAACCACTGAGCCTGCGCTCTAGAGCCCACGAGCCACAACTACTGAGCCCGCGAGCCATGACTGCTGAAGCCCACGTGCCTAGAGCCCGTGCTCCACACCAAGAGAAGCCACCGCAATGAGAAGCCCGTGCCCCACAACGAAGAGTGGCCCCCGCTCGCCACAACTAGAGAAGGCCATGCACAGCAATGAAGACACAACGCAGCCAAAGATAGAATAAATAAATTTATTAAAAAAAAAAAAAAAAAAAAACGCAAGCCCAAAGGACAACTTACACTTTAGGGTATTAGTCTCTGAAGGACTTACCATAGTGGAACTCGATAGTACTCATCCTCCTTCATGACCTCAACCAAGAAACCTTCTTATGTGCTTGTCTCTTGCCCAAGTAGATTAATGAATTCAAGATAGAATATAGGTGCTTGAAGTGATTTGCATGTATTGATTAAATGTCATGAATGAAATACTGTAGATTAAATTACTAGAGACACAGGAAATGGAGACAGCACAATTGTAACCATTGTTTAAATAAATTACTTGGAGATTCTTCTCGCCATTATCACTACGCTCTTCATATCTATCCCAACGGCTGCATAAGTGGTGAGATTATGAACTGCCAGTGTTTCTGACAGACTCCAACACTTCAGAGAACTCTGGTTCGGGAAATCACTTCAATATCTTAACACAATTATATAACAAATGACCCTTGGTTGCATAAGACCTTTCTGTAAAATGCAGATATTCCGAATCGGAGGCTGGCGCTAAGGTTTACAAACAAAACTGAAGTATAATTAGAAGACTTTGGTATAGACAAGCTCAACAGTGCTGACTGAATGTGCAGTAGATGAATTTAAAAAGACCCACACCCAGGCTGAGAGGTCAGCAGAAATGGGGAACTTGGACCGCACTTAGGTGACGCCAGTGTCTACTTAACTTAGATAAGGATACGTTTCCATAAGTTAAGGCAAGGGACAGAGTTATATTAAAGTTCGCAAGGGTCCTGGTGCTGCCCACCTCTACCCCTCTCTCGAAAGATTTCCTTAGGATGGTTCTCTTAGGTGACCAGTATGGGGTCAGGGTCTAGTCAGGTGGGAAAAGCTCTGGATCCTCCTATTCATGCATTTATCCCAAATAACCCAGGAAGACACACCACTTATTTCCCAGCACAACACGTCTTACCCAAACGTTTATCCACCCTGTGACTACCAACATATGCAGACTTAACTTCTAGTTTCTTGTTTAGGTAAAAATGTCCGATGGACTTCTCAACATAAGAGCTTTCTCTGTATAAGGGGGGAACTTTAGCTGAGGGCTTTCCAAGGATCTGATCTGATCATGCTCTAACACAGCAAGACATATCATTTTATGATTTTATAAGGCCATGTATAAAAGAGGGAGCCGTAAAAGCATCTAAAAGGAAAGTAACAAAGGCATTAACAAAATGATAATTAGCAAAGGGATAAGAAGTCTGGCATCACACAAGCTCATCAACAATAGTCCTACCAGGAGATAATATGAAAATGCATTCTAGTTCTGCAGAAAGAGTATTTTCAGCCTGGGATTCTGTGTAAGAGAGTCTCCTGAATTTTGATGAGGATAAATGGAAAAGAAAAAAAAAAGTCCATAGCCAGCTGGAGCCCAAAACCTCTTACGTGTTGTGCAATGGGAAGTTCAGAATATATTTAAGAAATGTGAAGTCAGGAGCTTTGAGGGGTCCAGATGTTTCCCTGTTTCCAACCTAACATTGTTAGCCTACAGGAGTTTCATAAACGATGCTGGAACAACATTGTCTTGGTTCAGGCTCCTGTAACAAAATACCAGAGATTGGATGACTTAGAAACAGCAGGCATTTATTTCTCCCAGTTCTGGAGGCTCCCACGTCACTTACAACCCAGAAGAAAGGTCTCACCAGAGCCCGAACTCGCTGGGCACCTGACCTCAGACTTCCGGTCTGTAGAACTTGGCATGTGTGGATGGGGTGAGGGAGCTCTCTGGGGTCTCCTTTACAAGGGCACTAGCTTCAGCGTGAGGGCTCCACACTCATGTCCTCATCACCTCCCACAGACCCCACCTCCTAACACCATCACACTGGGGGTTTGGATTTCAACATATGAATTTAGCAGGGGGACACAAACAGACCATAGCAGGCACGAAACTCCTGGGTTAGAGACAAAGGATGTTATTACTTGTGACACAGCAGGAAGCCTGAGTTTCATGTCTGAATAGGTTCCCTTTGCTCCCCAAGTCCAACGTGAGAAATGAAGTGGGTGCTAAACGCACAGTGGGTCTGTGGCACAGCTGGGAGCCCCACGCTTAGGAAACCCCAGTCTCAAAGGGGGCAGGCAGCTAGCAACCCTACCCAAGCCTTGTGCCCAAGAAGACGTTATCTTTACTGTGCTGGTCAGGAGACAAATCTGCCCTCTGCTCTGGAGAAAGACACCATCTCTGTCCTCCTAGGCTGTTTGCTGTTCCAACATCCTTGAGAAGATATTCTGCCACAAAGGCTGTCACACGATGTGCAGAAATGCCATGGAGAATTGTCTCCCGACAAGTGGTACCAGGTGCTTGCTTAACATAAAGGGAAGAACCATTTCAGCCACTTAGGAGAAGGACATTTAATATCAACACTGACCAGGTCACAGTGAATTAAGGGTGAGGCATTTGCATCCATGGGAGGACTCAGAACATATTTCATGGGCATACATTCTTAGGAAATTAATTTTTGTAAAATGTGTTTCAGCAAAATAAGTTTGAAATGGATCCAGGAAACAGTTCTTCCCACTCAAAAATGCAAGAAAGGTATATCCTAAGCTAACAGCTACTTACAGACCTAAAGACTGACTGTGAGGCAGAAGGCTTCTAGGAGGTCTAAAATAAATTAGAGGATTCCACAAAAATGGAGTATAGTTGACTGCTTCAAAGCAAAAATAAGCATATTGTAATGCGCAATGCACCTTCTAAAAACCAAGGGAAACTTAAATCGTGCATTAACTATCATAGCCCACCCAAATATGACATATTCAATCAAAGTAGAATAGGAAGCCAATGGATTTCACCTTAAAATATGAAATAGCCAGAGTGATGGAGAGAATGAGTACGAAATATTTTTCTTTTTTACTTTTTACACATTGAGTAAAACCATATTCATTCAAGAGAAGAAGGCATGTAGTATATGCTAATTCACATAATAAGATATAGGCAATCAGAAACCCCAAGAAAAAGGATCATTTTTAAAGAGTTATGGTCCAAATATAGAGCAAACTAAAATGCAGCATGGGTTTGGGCAACTGGTGTTGTTCAGGAAAGGATAGCGTATCTGAAACTTTTCCTTTTTGTGGCATGCAGACTGTGGAAACAAGGTCTCCGTTATTAACCAAGTTTGTATAATACTGATCGTGTAAGTGCTGTCCATTGTTTTTAATTGTGAAATTAATCTACAGATAAAACATACTACCTTTATTTTTGGCTATAAAAATAATACAAATGTAATTAATCTTGTGAGGGTTAAAAAAAGAAAAGAAAATTGGCAAATAGTTAAAAGTGATAAGGATGGTTGGAAGGGAGGAAGGTCGATAACATTCTCATCTTTCTAAGTGAGGAACCTAGAGCTATTGTGTGACATTTATGAAATAAGATGGAGAGGTTTAAGAATTTATTATAAATTGTGAACAGATTAAATATGAAGAACTAAAGGTAATTCCAGAGTTCATTGCAGGGAATGGAAATAAATAGGGAGTGGGAAGAGGAGGTGTAGATAAATTATATTTTTACCCATCAGAGAAAGAAATCTATTCATAATGGTGATGAATTAAAAATAACTACAAATACATAAGATGGTAACCCGTGTACGAAATATAAAGAAAAATGGTTAAATAAGGTTTCCTCTGGCAGCTGGATCAGGAGTGAGGAGAAATGAGGATGGAAGTGCAAATCTTAGTACATACTCTTTGTATTGTTTGATAGTCTTATTTTTTTTTAAAATACAGATACAGAGATGAGATGTTTCCTAATATTACACAGCTAATTATTTAGGCAATTGAGAAAAGGTCTAGGAATGGGGGGGTGAGGTCTCAAATTCAGGGCAGGCTTTCTCCATCATAATCATTCACAGAACTTGTTACAAAGATAGATTCTCTGCCCCACTCTTTTCCTCTTCAGTAAGTCTGCGTTCTGGCTGGGAATCTGCATTTTTAGCATAGTTTGAGGTGATTTTGCCGCACAGCTCATTATGATAACCATACCGAATGTCCCCTACCCTCAACTTAACTGCACTAATACTCAGTAGTTTAATAGTTAATGAGAAAGTTGCCAGGTTTAAAAATCTCCACGTGACTTAAAATTGACCATAGTGATTGATTTGACTAGTATGCTTGGAAATGCTTACCTTCGAGAAGATTCGGTCTCTCCTATTTTCTAAGATTTAAGATTGAGCATAAGAAGAAAACAGAAACGTTAGTTAGTGGGATTATTTCTTTTTCACCCCTGGGCTGTGTGGTTTACATCTCTCACTCCACTGTTGCTGTTCAGTTCATAGAATTGATTACAAATGACATTACCGAAATCATCACACAGACATGAAAGTAATCCATACTAATTTGCACCATATGGATACACTTTTTATATGAGCCATGGATGACAAGATCATTCAGAAGAAGCTTTGGTAGTCAGATTTCATTGGCTGCACAAAGATACAAAAGATGAATGTTTCCCAAAAGGTTGAGACCACACGATGAATGTTCCTACTGTAAGTGTGTCTGCTGCGAGTGTGAAGAGGGGGTGGCTTTCTCTCCTCTCTGATGTCATCTTTCTTTCTGCTCCTCTGCTTTTTTTGTCTTCCCAAGGTCGACCTTATCATTCCTGCCCTTGGTTCTTTAAGAACTGTCTTTGGTTATTTCAAGCTTTCAGGATAATTCCACCCTCCACCTTGATGAATAATGAGTCCTTTTATGTTACAAGGTAGAAATCAATACATGGTGTTTTAACTGCTCAAAGGAAAAAGAAAATAAGGGACAATAGCAAAGAAAGTTATGAGGGTTAATTTCTGCCTGTTTGGAAAAGAGAATGAAAAAGAGATTGCCCTGAGGGCTTGTGCTTCATCCTAGAATGTATTGAAATGTAAGCTGCAACCAACAGTCTGGTTAATAACAATTCATGCTGCTGTCAATCTTTTTGACCAATGTCATCAATATTTTACTCTGCAAAATAACAACAATTAAGAATCAGGAGCAGAAGCACCAGGGGCAAAAGTGTTTCTAACATGATAGTGAAATCGACAACACAGAGCAGGCATTTCCAGCAGACATTCTAAGAAAGGTCTTACCAGTTTTCTTTGCCAAGTAGTATGAACTACTGTCCTTTGTTGCAAAGGAACACTGATGCCTGGAAGAGACAGCATAATCCCCGCCAGTAAAATTCGGATGAAAGTGTACAAATCGTACCAGCAACAGTAGCTCACATTTACTCTGTACTTACCACGGGCTGTTCCAAATACAGAATGAGTTCAAAACTAAAGAGTAATCTGAATGAAAACAAATCTTGATGGGGTAAGGTAGCTTGCAAAGCAGCATAACAAAAATAAAACAAAGCAGCATAACAAAAATAAAATAAAAAAAAATAAAAATAAAACCTCCATTTTTCCCTCTCAGTTCAGTTTTTGTAGGTTTTAAGAAAGTTTAAAGAAAGTTGAAATTGGCCTTCGTTTTACTGATTCTACTCCTTACTGAAAATGAAAGCAGTAAGGCATCAAATTTAAAATTCCATTTTATTTATTACATAAACTTGAGTTGAGCTTTTACATATTTTCAAGTCATTTTAGGTTCAGAGTTAAAGCATCAGTTTTGAAGTTTACCAGAGCCTGACGAAAACAGGCCTACGGTCACAGTCATGCAAAGTCCCAGGCATCATGGATCCACTAGGATTCTGTGCTCCGGGAACACCGTGAACACTGAACGTGATGGGAGGAGAGGGAGGGCAGCAGCTCAGAAGCACGTGCCATCATCCTGCTGGGCTTCACTTACTAAACACAAGTTCAAAGGTAAAATTATTAAGAATTCGGGACGGCATCAGCAGAGATGGATGCTACTACTAGGCGTGGACCCTGTTGTTGCCTGGCCCCGTGTGCAGCCCCTGAAGCTGGTCCTACTCAGAAGTGCATAAACCTGCTCTTACTCCTCCCACGTGGGGAAAAACAAACAAATGAGCGAACAAGACAACCGGGTTACTCCACCTTCCCCACAGCTACTGCTCAATTTCACTTCTCTTACAGGAAAATCCTTTGACAAGTTTCCCCTCTATGTACCACCTCCTATGCTGTCTTCCCCTTTTCCACTGAGTCCACTGACACCAGGGTTTTGCCCAAATCACCTTCACGAGGTTGCTCTTCTCCGGGTCAATAATGAGCTTTCCATTGTCAAATCCAGTGGCCACCCCCCAGTCCTTATCTTGACACACGCGCACGTCCCCAGATAATTCTGTCATTGGGTCCTGATGCATACGCAACAGTTTCCTCCCAGGTCTTTGGCCTCTGCCTCTTAACTCTCCCATGCCAGCTGCCTCTTCCCCCGTCCTCCAAACTCTGATGGGCTGATAGCACTTTTTGATACATTCAGAAACTCTCCTTTAAGCAAGAGGGGCAGGACACACCATCTTTGCCCCTCTAACACCTGTTGACTAAAAGTGAATGTAATTGCTGAAGCTCTATCAGCCACCTTGGCTCAAGAGACACTGACCAAACACTAGACATAATACAATGGAGCTCGGGGGATCCTTAAGACATCCTCTGTCATCCTATGCATGGCTGGTCTTTTTGAGAGGTAAAACCCTGGTACTTTGGGTTTTCTGTAACCTGCTGCTGTATCTATGATGGACATCCTGAGAAATGACTCCTAACTGCCATAATTCTCTAGAATGTAAAACCTGTTCTAAAGACATGCAAACCATAACAAGATGAAAATACCTTAGAATGGGAAAGGTCAGGAAAACCCAGTAGGAGTGGGATGCACCCAGCCTAGTCATGCTCTCCACCCATGGGAAGTAGCTCTAATTTCCGAATTTTTCGAGACAATAGGAGTTAACCTTATGTTTGAAAACTAATGGATTCTTGGATAGAAGACTACCTTGTTGAAAATACAGTAAAGGATTGAAACCCACACATTTATTTACAGCTTGAATGAAAGTTGCCTTGTTTCCTTTATCTATAAAGATCTGATGTGAGAAATATTTCCCCCTATTCTGGGATTCTTGCTGCTTATAATAAAAATAACTTTCATTTGTACAGATAAAAATCATCTCAGTTGGGTCTCACAAATATTCTTCAAGGTTAAAATTATCTCCATGAACAATGAGAAACAAGGTCAGGTAGTCTAAATCAGCTGTTGATGGATATATAGTGGCAGAGGTGGGTCTGTGACATAGCTATTCTGACTCCAGACCAAGGTTCGTTTTCTATAAGGATTGCCTTATTAAAGAACACATATATATATCCAAAGTCAAAAACAGAGAATGAGTCTAGTGTTGTTTGACATCTGAATTCCAAGTTTGTTGATTTTTATTGGTCTTCAGTGGGATCTGGACTATGTTCAAGATTGAGAACAAACCAAAACTTTCAGGTCGTTTCGAGTCATTACTAAAAAATAACATTAATAGGAATCATTTATTACTGTTCATTTGATGAATCTCTCCTATTCCTTCCCGGACAAAGTTGACAGTTACATAATGAGGACATCCACTGGGCTTTGGAAATTAGTTGTACTTGGATAGAGTGAGTTAACCCAATTGTAACGCTTTGACTTACTTATCCATTGAATGCCTGACTTATTGGAACCTGCTGGCAAAACCCGCAGTATTCTGCTAGAATAAGATGTTTTCACCACAGTCAAGCAGAATAATGCTGCTAGGGATGAGAATTGAATATATCAGAATTCCTATTTTTCATGATTGAGGCTAAGGAAAAGCAGAGGACCAAATCAATTTTCTGACCTGGTAAAATGACTTAATATCATTTCAGAAATTGAAGACATTATAAATGTAATCCATTTTAAACTTTTTAACACTAGGAATAAAGTAGAAAGTATAATTCTTTTATTGGGAGCTCTTATAAAAGAATCATTATATTTTCAGTTATTATGTTAAATACTTAGCATATTTTAAATGAAAATACTAGTTTTAACAAATAAAGGTGACTGGTTACAATAATCTACTCTTTTCTATTCACAATATTAAATTTGTTTTAATACTAACATTTATGATGCCTTTGATGAGAAATAACGCCGATCTGCGGTGAGGAGAATGGATGAACAGTGTTTAGAATGAATGCTGCTGTAAGAATTTTAGCATCTATTTAGAGACAGAGATCTCCTAGCACTTTGACAAACATTTAGGACCAGAATTCAGAAGCCTGGGTTCCGACCTCTGGCTTTGAGCTAATCACACAAACTCTTCTGAAAAATAGTGGTGATAGCATTATCGGTAAGATTTTTTTTTCTTTTTTTAATTTTTTGCAAGGATATTGGTGTTCGTACTTTAATTACTACAAAATTCAGAATCATAATATTGACTGAATACATACGTATACATACATATTTGTATATCTGTTTATATACATAGTGTGTGTGTATTAAATTTAAAAAAATCTTGACTTCAAAGAATTTTACTATTTAGAATTTACAGTTTTGTTGAAAATGTATGTGATGAAATTGTCAATTGCAAACAGTTTTCTTGATCAAAATCCTGAATCACCTACATACAGCCAAAAAACATGATACTCATATCTTTCTGTACCATACTTGTTAGAACCTAGGTTGTGGGAAATGGCATTTGTGGGGAACTTCTTAAAGCACTTGATGTTCGTCTATTTGTCTAGATCAGAGGCTGACCATTTACCACAAGGTAATCAGAGCCAGTATCTGCTTTAAGCCAGAACCATCGTCCCCTGAAACGCCCTTCAAATTTGCGGTGTATTGAATTGCCCCTTCACTGGGAAGACACTCATGGCTTTCACAGGTCCTCAGAGCGTCTAGAAAACCGTAGATGACATCATTTGACCACATAAAATCCCTTTCCCTGAATTGTATGTTGGTATTGTCTTCTATCATGAATTTTAAAGCAGAACTCTTTGTGAAATGATCACATAGGTGTAACCACAGTATCTGGGGAAGGGGGGTTGATTTATAAAGCTGTGTCCGTTATGAGGCTACAAAGGAGAATTGTGACCCATACAGAAGTACAGGGACATCCGTGAGGTTGTTCTTCACTGAACAGCTGTGTCTCTATCGACTCACAGACACTCATCCGTTCAACACATCCTTATTGGATACAGATGGCGGCAGAAACTGCTCTCAGATTGGGAATCTTGTCTTGGACAAAATAGTCTAAAAACCCTTCCTCACAGAATTTCCACCCTAGTGACCTCATGAATTTCACATTCTAACAACTGACATTATGGACCTGGGACATTTTGGAATTTGTAATTGAGTGCATTTCCTTCCCTGCTTTGAGCATTAGATAGTCCTCCCAATGCTTCTAGCCTGAATACAGCAACTGTACAGGATTCTATGGCATGTAACTCTACGAACACAATTTCTTCCTTTATTGTATTCCCCTTCATCTTAATTTCTTTATCTACAAATTTTAAAACCACTTCAAATTCCCTTGAAAACAAAGCAACAAATAAAATTTAAGAGTAAAGCAATCTTGGTTAATTATTAACAAATGATTTTAAAGCAGGGCATCTATTTTTACTTTAATCCAAAAATTTTCTACTTACATGGGAAGGAACTGGAACACAAGTTACACTTGTTTGTTTCTTTTGTTTTTTTTCCTATAACCCAGAAGAAAATCCCACGTTAAGCAAAATACTTTGTAAACAATCTGAGACTTTTTGAGAGAACTTTTAAAAAAGTAGCCCTACCATAAACTCAGGTGCACTACCAACAATTGAGTTTATGTAGCATTACATAAAAAATGTTACAGGTTACAAAATCTGTGCCAAACCCTCCTCCCCCACCCCCGCCCAGAGCAAAATGAAAATGCAGGGTCGCTTGCTCAAAACATATTATGAAGGTTAAAACAGGGTTAGTAGAACATTAAACCAAGTGCCAACCTGTCTGCATGGGGCCCGTGTGACCACACAGATCATACACCCACAAATCTGTGTTCTTATGAATGTTAGAGTCCAATTTTTGGTGGAGTTTAGTTTTCTTTATTTCTAGTGCAAGTTATGGGAAGTGAATCTTGAGAGAACAGTTCACAACGTGAATGTGACGATCAATACAATACAATTGGCTTAATTTCCACCCTGGAGGAGATCTTCAGCCAAGACATCTACACCCCTCACGTTGAGTGCATGACCGTCTAAATGCAGAACAAGTTCGATTACCCTGTTTATAAAGAACTGCTGGCAGTGACACAAAGAATTCAATGATAGTGTCCTAGAGCATCAAAGAAACTAGGAAAGTAAGCACTGTGAAAACTGATGAAATGACATTAATTTGAGCTTGGGACAGTCATTTAACCTCTATTGGTGAAAATTTCATAATCCTTTTCATTCAAATATCTTGTTGTTCTAAGAAGTTAAATACTTTTGCAAAAAATTAACAGTATCCCAAAGAATCGACAAAAAAAAGCCTCCTGGCACTAATAAGCAATTACGGCAAAGTTACAGCATCCAAGGTTAATAAACAAGTCAATCGCTTTCCAATATACCGGCAATGAACAAGTGGAATTTGAAATTAAAAACACGATACCATTTACATTAACAGCGTCCCCAATAAAATACTCAGGTGTAAATCTAACAAAAGACTTAAAGACTTATATGAGAAAACTACAACATCCTGATGAATGAAATCAAATAACTAAATAAATTGAGAGACAGTCTACATTCATGGATGGGAAGGCTCAAAAGTGTCAACTTGTCAGTTCTTTCCAACTTGATCTATAGATTCCACACAACCCCCAATCAAAATCCCAGCAAGTTATTTTGTGGATTGTGACAAATTGATCCCAAAGTTTTTAAGGACAGTCAAAAGACCCAGAAGAATCAACACAATATTGAAGGAGAAGAACAAAATTGAGGACTGACGCTACCTGAATTCAATATTTACTAGAAAGCTACAGTAATCAAGACAGTGCGGTATTGGTGAAATAACAGACAGATCAATGAAACAAAATAGAAAGCCCAGGCTCACACATAGAGTCAACTGTTTTTGACAAAGGAGCAGTATAATGGAGCAAATGTAGCTTTTCCAACAAATGATGCTGGAACAGCTGGACACCCACATACAGAAAAAAAAAAAAAAGAATCTAGACACAAACCTTACACGCTTCACAAAAAATCAAGTCAAAATGGATCATAGACCTAAACATAAAACTCCTAGAAGTTAACATAGGAGAAAACCTAGATGACCTTGGGTATGGGGATGAATTTTTAGATACAACACCAAAGGCACAATCCATGAAAGAAAGTCTTGATAGGCTGGACTTCATTAAAATTTAAAACTATTCTGTAAAAGAAAAGGACAAGAGCATGAGAAGACCTTCCACGGACTGGGAGAAAAATCTGTGCAAAAGACATTTGATAAATGACTGTGATCCAAAATATATAAAAAGCTCTTAAAATTCAACAATAAGAAAACGAACCACCTGATTTAGACATGGGCAACTGATCTGAACAGTCACCTCACCAAAGAAGAGATACAGAGAGCAAGTAGGTCTACGAAAAGATGCTTCACATTGTGTATCATCAGGGAAATGCAAATAAAAACAATGAGATTCTACTATGCACCTATCAGAATGGCCCAAATCCAGAATGCTGACAACACCTAATACTGCCTAGGTGGTGCAGCACCAGGAACTGTCATTCACTGCTAGCAGGAATACAAAATGGTACAGCTCCTTTGGAAACAACCAAGATGTCCTTCAGTGGGTGAATTTATAAATAAACCCTGATACATCCAGACAATGGAAAATTAGTCAGTGTTAAAAAGGACTAAGCTATCAAGACATAAAAGACATGGAGGAAACTTGAATGCATATTAAATGAATTTTACTAAGTGAAAGAAGCCAATCTGAGAAGTCTACATACTGCATGATTCCAACTATAGGACATTCTGGAAAAGGTAAAACTATGGAGATAATAAAAAGATCAGTGGCTGTGGGAGTCAGGGAGTGAGGGAGAGAAATGAATAGGTGGCGAATAGGTGATTTTTAGTGCAAGGAAACTACTCTGTGTGATACTATGACGGCGGATACATGTCATTATACATTTGTCCAAACCCATATAATGTATGACAGTGATTGCCCGTCACTTTGCAGCTCCCATTTAAGCACCATCAGGTTTCCTGGTTATGCTCCCTATAAGGAAACAGGTTAGAAATATTATAGGAGGTGGGCTGAAAGCATTAAAAAAGATTTGCATTGTGTCAAATTGCCAGTCTCTGCACAAACTAACAAGTTCTTTTCTCCTCCTAACAGTGAATGCTACGAATTGTGTGGCTTACACTGCAATTTTGTTTTAAAGGCATTATAGCCTGCAATCTTAGTTCATTTGGTGCTAGTCTGGTAAAATGGCCATCTTTCATGTCAAACATTTCAATTCAAGTACTGATCGGGGGGGCTAATATTATAGAAAGTGCACCCTAAGGGTACAGAAAGAGATGGTTGGTTTTTAGGACCTGGTAAAATAGTTCTCTACTCCAAAATGGGAATAGTTTAATCAACAAAATAACTTGCAGTAAATATGCCCCTTCTTGGTGTTTCCGTTTATTTGAGCTATATAATTCACCAAAATCTTACAATTTTTTCATCATGTGTTTTGCTTGTTTCAGTTGTTAATTTTAAAAGCTATGTTGATATTCTAGGAACATAATTTGATATATACCTCTTACCCTGCAAATGAATAAAATAAAATAAATCTAAATATTTTGCAACTATTTAGAAACCCCATCATACTTTCCCAGGAGCTCATCATGGGGTAGGTTATGGTGGAATTATGGTAGAGTATGGTGGTCTTCTATGCACTAATCCCCCTCTTTTGTATAGGTTATACCAGCTCCTTTAATATAATTTTAGTAAGGTAGAAAACTTTTATATCGAATGCCTCTGTGTTAGTTCTCTCGTATGTAGCGTTTTTCCGCACAGACATCTCTCTAACAACAAAAGGCAGACAATGCTGATGGCTTCGGAGTGAATCCATGGCAGCTACACGCACAATACACTGGATCTGTTGTGCGGTCACCCTCGCAATAGCCAGGAGAGGTATTATTATCCTTAATGTTCAGTCAAATAAACCTGGGCTCTAAAAACTAAGCCATTTGCTAAGGGCTCTCAGGGCAAGGCAGTGAGAGCCATGGAATACACGCCAGCTCCACTCGAATTCACATTGCCTCTGACCACCTTCCTGAGGCTGCTTTCCAAAGCTCTGCCAGGGCTGACTAAGTCTGGGATGTGTGGCTGCTGTGGTAGACGGAGGAGTGCAAAAATAAATAAACAAAACCAAAGTGTTCTCTGCAACAAGATCTCTGACTGTAATGGGAGAACCATCCACTGGAGAGTTAATGAAACATTACTTTTGGCAACTCTTTCGAAAGATTCAATTTTTAATATTTTTGCCTGTTTAATTAAATTTCAAGATCTTCAGGGTCAATACATCCAGTAGTACACGGATTTGGGGTTACTGTTAAGAATAATACAAAGTGGGATGATAATGAATCATAAGATTCTTAATCTCATGTTAGACATGAGGCTCAGAGAGGTTAAGTAACTCCCCCCAAGGTTACACAGCTCCTCCACTGCAAATCAAAGAGTGAAGGAAGCCTGAAAGTCCTGCTCTAAACCGAGTGATTTTCACCACTTCTCTAGATTGCCGGGCTCACTCTCTGCAGTATCTGACACACCTCTTACAAATGCATTTTGGGACTGAAAAATGAGATAATATTAGGGATTTTCTGATTCATGCTTGAATGAAAATATAGATAAAAGCATCATGTTCTATGTGAAACTTCTTATGAAGTTTTGTTGAACGACACTTACCCTAAAGTGAAACTATAATTTAAGAGAGAACAGGAGAAAATTTCAGAGAACTCGGAGGGCAGAGTGCCTTTTTATGACGACTTTGTCAAATCTATTTGAAAATTTTCCAAAATGTGTGAACCCCCATTAGAACTAGGGCATATATGTGACTTTGCAAAAGAAGAATATTACAAGGCATGCCAATAGCTCATACTATTCTATTACAAATTTCTGCAAAAGTCACTATGATCATGAACTATTCCAGTTAGCCTGATACACGCTGTTGAAAGTACTATTCTAGTTTGGCTTCAGTCGTTCAGCACAAAACGTTCCCAATCACGGAGGCTAAATGGTAAAGGCACCTTGGTTAGTATTTCAAAGCTGTGCCGCGGTATTCCAAGTTATTTCCGTATGTTAACGTTGGAGATAAGAAAACACATCCCTGATTATCTGTTTGTAAATTAACTCACAAGAAGAGATCAAATATAAGGAAGGAGTACAAAATGCTGGTTGAATCCACAGTACATTCTAGCCAGAAACATTTTCCTCCTCGGCAGCTGTTTTTCTTCACATATGGTTTTCTGGTGTCTATCAACCGGGCTGAGCGGGTTGATGGGTAATTTAGCATCCCTTGGGCTACAATCAGGCAACAGGCTTTTCACCCTGGCACTGCTTCGTCTGCCTGTATAGTTGATTGCCTTCTTTTATTCTGTGGGCTGAGCCTGACCGGAATATTTCATTGTCTCACTCATTTGCGGCCAAGAGCACCTCAGGAGGAAACCCTTCCCTTGGAATGAAATATTGGCAGGGTGGAGGAGAGCGTGCACATTATTACCAAATTAAATATCTGTCTCTGAGACTCAGGGACAAGCACTGTGCCATGCTGCATATTAAATCCTAGAGAAACTCGAGAAGAAAGAAAAGTTCAGGTAACAAATTGATTTACCATCACCAGGCCGAGACGTTCTCAGTAATTCTGATGGTCTTCTCATTCTTTTCCTTCTCCTCCTCTTTTGCAGCAACCTCTAAGGTATGTTTTAAAATTTTAATATAAATACGCAATACCCCACGCACACACAGACACATACATATACCTCCAGAAGAGCCCAGGTTAGCCTTTCAACCGCACATTTGGTCTAATAAAGCAATCTTTGATGCCTGGTTCTCAATCCTAGGAAATACTTTGTCTTAGTCAATCCAGGCTGCTATAACAAAATACTACAGGCTGGGGGGCTTATAAAGGACAGACATTTATTTCTCACAGTTCTGGAGGCTGGCGGTCCAAGATCAAGGGGCCGGCAGATTCAGTGTCTGGTGAGGACCCGCTTCCCGGTTCATAGACGGCGTCTTCTCGCTCTGTCCTCACCTGGAGGAAGGGGCGAGGGAGCTCTCTGGGGTCTCTTTTATTTGGACACTGATCCCATCATGGGGGCTCCACCCTCATGACCTCATCACCTCCCAACGGCCCCACCTCCTGCCACCATTACCTTGGGGGTTAGGATTCAACACAAGAGTTTTGAGGGGGGTCTCAGAGCAACCTCTAAAGGTGACTCAGAAAGTAAAGACAAAGAAGAAAAATTCATCATTCTCTTGAACAAATCTCAAATTTGAAAAACATACAGATTCTTTATAATTTTAAAAACCATTTACCCTTGTGTCATTAACTTAAATTTGCTTTATTATAAAATTTTTCAAATAGTCATAAAATGCATATATAAATATATTTATCTTTAGAGATATTATTCAATTATAAAAGAAAATTACAAGTTGAATTTAAAAGATGTTTCTCTTCCTTTCAATTTGTTTACTGAATAATTCAGACCTAAGCTGTTAGGTAGGACAGATAAGGAATACCTGTGTGCTGGGAGCAGAGACTGTGCTGGTGATGGAATCTGATAACCAGCAGTAGCATCTCAGGATCTGAGGCAGGAAGGTGGAAGACTGGAGGCCCAGCAGGGGGAGGAACAGCCTGAGTGGGAGGAAGGGTGTGTGCTGGCATCCGAGCAGCAGCCTAGCTCGGAGAGGCAGGCATGGGCAGGTGGACTCATTTCCTGGGGCTGTTTGTAGCCACAAACGTGGTGGCTAAAACCAACAGAAATGTATCCTCTTACAGTTCAGAGGCCAGAAGTCTGAAATCAATTTCCCTGGGCTGGAATCCACACGTTCGCAGGGACTTCCCTCCAAAGGCTGCAGGGTGCATCGGTTTGCTCACCGTCTCCAGCACTCTTGGCTTGCTCCGTCTCCAGATCCCACAACACAGCACCTTCCACCGTCACCACCAATACTGCCTTTCCTTTCTGTAGGAGAGTCTCTTCTGATCCCATGCAGGGCCCACCAGGGCAAGATCTTTAATCCTTTCTGCACAGTTCCCATTGCCACGTAAGGGAACATCCCCAGGTTTCAGGGCTCAGGACCTGATATCTTTGAGGTCATGATTCACCCTAACAGGGAATACTGTGCCCCGTCCCCCCCACCCCGTCCCCACCCCCACCCCCGCCCCAGGAAAGCATTGGTTGTCTCTTAGCCGGTTGTATATTCTGTCCCAATGGTATCACTTGTAATTGAATTAAAAATACTAATTGTAAGGCCAACTGGCCCGAGGCAGGGGAACACAATCAGATTCACAGGTTGCATCAGACCGAAATTCTCCGGACCACCCGTTCCAGAAACTGCCCTGGAGACACTCCGGACCACCCAGTTCCAGGAACTGACCCGGGGACTTTGAACCCAGCCCAGCCTTCCCGCCTTTCGAGGGGCGGGACTAACGGTCCCCCAGGATACCCGAAAAGACCACCAAATAAGGAATACCCTGCGCCCTCCCAGATTCACCACACCCCTTTCCCTTCTTCCCCTATAAAGTCTTGCCCAACCCTCGCCCGGGTGCGATTTCTCTGGCCCCTTTCTCTCGGACCAGTGAACCTCGCCCGGGAGCGCTCCCTAATAAAGCTCACTTGAAGCTTTCCTCTGTTTCGCGGTGCCGTTTGTTAAGATCCGACCTTACACTAATATGTATTTTTAAATTCATATGTGGCTGAAGACATTTCTTTCTTAATATCCATAAAAGAAGCACCCTCCTAGTTTAGGCAAACAGCCAGTAACCACTTAGACCAGTTCCTTGGGTGAGGCCAGGGCATCTTGGCTGTGTAGTGGGAGCCACAGTTGGGAGAGGCAAACTTCCCCTTTAGGGGAGATAAGATGGAATGAAATGAAACATGCAACATTTTTCAAGTGGTGTTATGTCTGCTCGATACTTAGTGAGCAAAAAGACATGTTTGCCTTATTAATTCCATTCTTAAGCTCCTCAATTTCTTGGAATGCATAGAACATTGGGCTCTGACCCATCTGCCCCCCAAAACCCTGGGACACTGGGAATTAAGCAGAAGGAAGAAAAAATATGGGGCTGACTTGGGGAGAGAGGAAAACAGAGAGAGAAGGAAAGAAAATCTGACTCCCATGCTGGAGGGACTTTAATTACTAGATGACTCAGTGGGGAAAGTCAAGGAAGGTTCTGCCCCCTCCTCAGGACTTGTCACCCTCAATCTGGTGTAAATAAGACTTTGTTTCTGGTAATGGTTGGTACCGCCACACCTTCTCAGATGGTATAAGCACAGAATCAGGGGGTTAAAACAGCATACGCCTCACAGTCCTTTACAGTTTGCAAAACTTTTTCAAATAAACAATCTTTTTTGATCTCCACCGTGCCAGTGAGGCATGTCTGAATCCCAGTATGTGGTAAAGCTGAGATTCAAGCACAAGTTTCCTTTTCCAAATGTCGACAAGATAAAGCAAACTGGAGAGACAGTACTGCAATACATAGCAAGAACTATACAAACTCCCATCCTGCCAAGAAGCCCCACATTCTGAAACAGATTGGCAGCAGCAATGTGCAAAGTCACCTTTAGAATAAAGCATGCCCTCAGCAAAACTCAATTGACCATAATCTGATTAAGAGGATTAGCATATGAAAAGAAAGAATGTGTCAATAAGAATTAAAGGATGTTAAGGTGTGTGCATTCAAGTTGCCTGGGTTCCAGCCTTTCAAGGAAACTATGGGCTTGTATGGTACATATCTAGCCAGTGCCAGCATGGAGGACACAGCAGCCCAACAGTCTCATGCTATTAACATTTCAAACCACATAATTAACCCCCTTTGTTGTGATATCTGCTGCAGAAAAAACCATCCAGGAATTTGACTCAACATGTAGTTTTTCTCCAAAGAGAGGGTGTACACGTTAACGTGTGGTCCATAGACTGTTACATTCTACATTGTAAATTAGCAAATCACCTAGGTGGCTTTGCTACTTTGGTCTGTGATCGGGACGTATCATCTTCTCCAAGTCTCATCTCTCCAGATGCCTGGACTCACCTCACCCCTCAGAGATGAGATTTGAAGACAGGAATTATGTTGCCAAAGGCCCGGAAGCCAGGCATGGAAGGTAAGGACGGTTTGAACTACCTCATTTTACAAGGAGGTTGACGAGGTTCTTGGAGGTTCCTTAAAAGAGGAATAGAGCTGGACTCCAGTTAAAGATTGGAAAGGCAGAATTTATTCAGTGCTCTTGCAATGGGGAAAGAGTTTTCGGTGTAGAATTGAGCCCCATTCTGAATACAGCAAAGACAGCTGGGGATTTATAGCCAGGGGGCAGAGAGCAGGGTCTGCGGGTGGAAAATTACTAAGAGGATTCTTACTAAACTGGCCTAGCAGGATTCTAGCTAGAGGCAGGCCAAGGACTTAGATGCCAAGGGTGGGGGATGAGGACCCTGATCAGATATTGGGGTGGAGGGGTGGAATTCTCCCTAAACTGACTTGGCAGGATTCTTGCTAAAACTGGACAAGGCCCAAGACTGAGGGCTGGCTAAAAAGAGGGCTCAGAGGAGGCTGACTAGAGTCTGATGGAGGAGAGGGTCTTTGAAAGTACACAGTACAAGGGAATATTATCCATAAAAGAGAACGAAATAATGCCATTTGCAGCAACATGGACGGACCTGGAGATTATCATACTGCATGAAATAAGTCAGACAGAGAAAGACAAATATCATATAATGTCACTTATATGTGGATTCTAAAAAAAAGTGATACAAATGAACTTATTTATAAAACAGAAACAGACACACAGACTTAGAGAATGAACTTATTATGGTTACCAAAGGGGAAAGGTGGGGTGGGGGGGAGGGATAAATTAGGAGTTTGGGATTAACGTATACTCACTACTATTTACAAAACAGATAATCAACAACAAGCTGCTGTATAGCACGGGGAACTCTACTCAATATTCTGTAATAGCCTATATGGGAAAAGAATCTGAAAAAGAATGGATATATGTATATATATAACTGAATCACTTTGCCGTACACCTGAAACTAACACAACATTGTAAATCAACTATACTCTAATATAAAATAAAATTAAAAATAAAAGAAAGTGCACAGTATATTGGAGGCAGTTGAAGTGCTGTATTTCAGGTTTTCTAACTCCTAGAGTTGCTTCCACTATTCTACACCATTTCACAGTCTGATTTCTACCCATTTTAAAAATTATTACTTTACTTCAGTCTTCATAATGTTTAATTTTGTGCTTACAGAATATTCCACTGAGTTGACATTTTCCTTCACAGTGTACATCCGACCTTGCCCAGTTTACTGGTTTTATAAATAAATATAAGCACACATTTTTACTTCTGTGATATTATTTCTTTAAGATAAATTCTCAGGAGAGGGATTAACACATCTACCATATATCAATATGTATCTTTATGGTTCCCATAATATCAGATATTCCTTTACAAAAGGATTCAGACTGCTCTCAATCTTTTATGAGTAATTCAGTGCCCCCTTAACCTGCAACCTTTGTGTGTTATGATTTAAAACACTGATCCTACAAGTACAAACATCTGGCCCAGGTTTACTTTCATTTGCATTCTTTTAATTATCATGGATGATTCAGTTTTCCATTTTGTCTTGTGTGGATTTTCTGTAGCCTTTTAAAATGGTTTGATGATTTATTTTATTAAGTTTTAGAGCACTTCAATACAAGCATGACCTGAAACATAAATGATGCAGTTGCTACAAAATGCATGACACAGTTGAAACGACAATGTGATTCAGGGACTTTACTGAAAGCTTTAAAATCTGTTCCTGTTTGCAAACTTAAGTATTTGGAAGGTCTGTCGGTAAATCTCTCACAATACTATTTAAGACTCTTTCATCAGTGTTTTGCAGAAATGATACTAATTCAATGTAGACTGAGACAAATTTCAAAAAAAAAACCCCCAAACTTAGTAACATTAAATAATAATGACATGACGTGTACTTTTATTAATATTTTATTAAGTGCTACCTCATCTGAAGCAAGACATGCTATATTTTCTAGAGATTCAGGAAAATGATGAGAACTTGAAACTACATACTTATACAGATAATGCAATATAATTTTATAAATTGGAAAGGAAATTCTTTTTAATCTTTTTGGCTATGTTTTTTCATAACTTAAATTTTAAGTCAATGACTTAACCTACTTATTTGCGTCTCTTGAGCGCTGGGGACTGTTGGAAGGTCGAACTTCATGCACTCAGAATGATGTCGGTTCAGAGAATCACCCGTGGGCTCAGCCCCTCCCCAGAGACGCCCTTCCTCAGAATTACCCAGACACAATCTCCTCCTGCGTTGAGAAGGTTTTCTGTGTAGTGCAGTGAAAAGTCTTCCTCAAGCTCCTGTCTCTCCTCTGTCCAGAGTCCTGTCCTTCCATCATGGGAAGAAATTAAACTGACTTGGTGTAGTTTGTCCTCACGAAGCGCAGCTGACTGTTCACCACCTGTTCTCTTCCAGATGATTGCAAATTGATTACTTGACAGTTTACCTCAATTCCTTCCCAACTACTGGAATTTTAAGCTGACCAGTTAATGATGATGAAGATAAAACTTTTCTTTCAATTGCAAAACTGAGCAGTCTCATCAGTCCTCCCTATGACTTCAAGGACTCTGGATGGTGGCCATACCTTATCACAAACATCTGCTGACGACTCGGAAGAGGGCTGTTGGGACCTCCCGGCTGGGCTCCATCTCCCGCTGAGACCTCTCTCATCGCCTTCCCCATATTACAATTTACTGCAACCTAGCAAATGCCTCTCGGTTCTCCAGATTCTCTTGTCTTTGTTAAATGTATTAATATTCCTATATAGAGATGAATCCTTTATCTGATACAAAAATGTGGGGCAGTAGGGGGAATTAAAAGCTTTTATAGCTGAAATCCTTTAAGGCACTGACTGTAATGAGTATATTTACATTACAATACTGCATACTTTTCCAATGCTACATAACTTCCCAGATGACTGTTCCATTGCCTACATATGTTGAAATTCAAATCACCAAATAACTATTCGCAAATAGTAAGAAAAAGGCATATACCCTGAGAAGAGCATAATTCAAAGAGAAACATGCACCCCAATGTTCATTGCAGCACTATTTACAATAGCCAGGTTATGGAAGCCACCTAAGTGTCCATCGACAGATGAATGGATAAAGAAGATGTGGCACATATATACAATGGAATATTACTCAGCCATAAAAAGGAACGAATTGAGTTATTTGTAGTGAGGTGGATGGACCTAAAGTCTGTCATACAGAGTGAAGTAAGTCAGAAAGAGAAAAACAAATACCATATGCTAACGCATATGGAATCTAAAAAAAAAAATGGTACTGATGAACCTAGTGGCAGGACAAGAATAAAGATGCAGACGTAGAGAATGGACTGGAGGACACGGGGAGGGGGAAGGGTAAGCTGGGGCAAAGTGAGAGAGTGGCATGGACATATATACACTACCAAACGTAAAATAGATAGCTAGTGGGAAGCAGCCGCATAGCACAGGGAGATCAGCTTGGTGCTTTGCGATGACCTAGAGGGGTGGGATAGGGAGGGTGGGAGGAAGGCTCAAGAGGGAGGGGATATGGGGACATGTGTATGCATATGTCTGATTCACTTTGGTGTACAACAGAAATTAACACAGTATTGTGAGGAAATTATACTGCAATAAAGATTTTAAAAAAAGAAAAGAAAAAGGCTGGCAGGGTTTTACATATTCTATGGTGAGGAGTGATGATATGGTTTTAGTTGTGTGATAATACATTCTAAAGTAAACAAATGGGTTTCAAAGTATTTAGCCAAATATTCTTGATAAGAAAGTTCCTTTTGGAGTTTTAATCGGGAACCTTGGGGAACTGCATTAGCCCTTCCAGTCTTTTGCCATCCAGTGGCTGCAAGAATAATAACTTGCTAAATGACACACTTGTGTCCTGAGAAAAGTGAAGCAAATTACAAAAGCACAGGGCACATCGCTAACCTCCCCAGGGCGGGATGGGAACCGCAGACACCTGCCACAGCCAACAAAGCACAAGCCGTTGATTTGGTTCCCAAAGCAGCACATCATTGTGAGACCAAATGACCTTCAAAATCTCCATCCTTGCTGGGGCAGGATCTGTTTGTTTGCAGAAAAAGAACATGAAGGTAACAAGTAAAATCCTGCCTTATTCAGTTCAGGATTAAATGCTTGTACCAGCTCTGAATGAAGTGTAGGACAGTCATTGGGGCCAGCAGACGTCACCAGCAGCAGTCCCTTCCCGGGCAACCAAACTGTCTGCACACATGACTTCACCCATAAAGAGTAACCTTTGGGAGAAACCCTACGGATCTAGAATGGAGTCAGCAATTGGGCATTATGCAATGCCGCTCACTTCTTTCTGTGGATTTGTTTGAAATAAAATAAAACGAATGTGCTCTCTGTTGGCTTGCAGAGGAGCTGAATGATCCCTGTGTTTTTCCTTTGTGTTGCACTTATTCTGGTTTTGTCTAATCTCTCTTTTGATCGCACTCTGCACATGAAGCCAGGGTGAAGGTGCAATTCCACCTGGTGACCCACCTTTGGACAGCACACAGTGTGGAAGCCTCATGGACCCTGTGTGTTTCTGAATGGGGGAAGTCAGTGTTAGACTTGGTGTGGAATAGTGGTTTATTTATTCATATAATAAGTGTTTGTTGAGCTTTTCCTCTATGCTAGGAGTGTTCTAGACATGAAGCTAGGCAGACAAAAACCTGCACGTTTGAAACTTGCTTTCTAATTAGGGTAAGGTGGCTGAGGTAGGGCATAGAGAGCTGTTACCAACTGAATGTTCTTCCAAAATTTATCTTGAAACCTAACCCCCAAGGTGATGGTGTCAGGAGGTGGGACTTGTGGAAGGTGATGAGGCCATGAGAGTAGAGCCCCCATGAATGGAGTTCGTGCCCTTACAAAGAGACCCCTGAGAGCTGGCTCCCTCTCCCCTGCTCTGCCACGTGTGAATATGATGAGAAGTCAGCCATCTGTAAGCCTGGAAGCAGGCTGTCACCAGAACCGGATTATGTTGGCACCTTGACCTTGGACTTCCAGCCTCCAGACTGTAAGAAATAAATTTCTTCTGTTTATAAGCCTCCCAGTCTATGGTATTTCCTTACAGCAGCCTGAACTAAGACGAGAGTAAACAGGCAAACTATTAAATGAACTGACAAGAACACAGAGTGAGAGGTATTATGAAGACAAACAAAAATTAACTAACTAACTAAATACACAAAAAGACACACACAACAAGAGGGTTGGAGAATAAGAGCTAATAGATGCTATGGTCAGAGAAGCTTCTTTGGAGGATGTAATATTTATTCAATTACACTGAATAACAGTAAAGCTTTGGTGAGTGACATTGCTGAGTCATGGAAGTATAGATGTACCTTGAAAAGAAATTTGCTGACTGTTGTCCACTTTAGCCATGTTATTTTTCATTCCTGCTAGTATCATTTCGTTCCACATCTTTGGGGGCACTTGCACTCAGTACTGCCAGGTTTGTTCCTAGGTATGCAGTGGTATCACTTTGTGGTTTTATTTGCATCTCGCTACTGACTAGCAAAGATGAACAGCAGCTTTTCAAATGCTTATTTGCCATCTGCTTCTCTTCTTTGCTGTAGGGTCTGTTCAAATTACTTGCCCATTTTTTATTGGGTCGTCCATTTCCTTTTCACTGTGTTTTGAGAGATTCTCATGTATCCTCTACCCAAGTCCTTCTTCAGATACGCATTTCACAAATATTCTCTCCCAGTTCATAGCTGTTTGTATGGTTAATTGCATGTTTTCCTATGGTTAACTCTTCATATGAGTAATTCACGTTTGAAGAGGACAAGATTTTAATTTTGACGAAAACTGGTTTCATGCCTGTAACACTGCCAGGTATACAGGAAACACTCAATAAACATCTATTAAATAAATACCCCACTATTTCAAATTAACTCTTTACACTGATTTCCTCCATTAACCTATTAATGTTTTTCAGATATGGGTCATGCCTTCTGTGTCATGTAATAGAAATTTTTGCCAAACCCAAGGTCACAAAAATTTTCTCTTATGTTTTTGTCTCAAAGTTTTAAAAGTTTATTAGTATTTTGTGACTGTTTTAATGTCATGGAAGTTATGTTTTAAAAAGCCGGTGGTCTTTTTGCATATGGTTGTTCAGTTCTCCCACACTGTTTTCTGAAAAGAATATCTTTTCTTAATTAAATTGCTAATGTATCTTTGTTGTAAATAAATTGAATATATAAGCACATACATATAGCCGTTTTTAAAAAATTGATTTTTGTGCCTCTGCTGTTGTCAGTATCACAATATCCCAGTCTCTTGATAACTGTGGCTTAAAGAGTGCCTCGAAATAAGGCACCAAATGTTCTACACATGTATTTTTAAAAATTTTTATGACTATTCTAATTCCTTTGATTTTTTTCCCCATATAATTTTAGCATCAGCTTCTCAACATCTACTCAACAGTCCTGCTGAGATTTTGACTGGTATTAGTTTGAACAAATAAATCAATCTGGGGAGAATTACTGTCTTAACAATGTTCAGTTCTCTGATCCTCTGAACATGGCATATCTCTCCATGTATTCAGTCAGTTCTCAACATAGAGGTCATGTGCATGTGTATTATTACCTAAGTTTCAGGGGTTTTGGTGCTATCAAAATGGTACTGTGTTTTTATTTTATTTTTTTCTAATTGTCCATTGTTCATATACAGAAAAGATATTGGTTTTTGTGTATATTGACCTTGTATCCTAAAACTTGATAAAATTACTTGTTAGTTCTACAAGATTTTGTAGATTCTTTGGTAAGTACTGCGTAGTTAATTATGCTGTTTGAAAATACTGTTTGACTTTTATATCTTTTCTTGCCTTATTGCCCTGACTAGGACTTCAAGCACAATATGGATTAGGATTGAAGATAGCAGACATCCTGGACTTTTTTTGTGATGTGTGTGTGTGTGTGTGTTTATTTTTATCCAACGCAAAATATATAATTTTTAATTTTCTTTTTCTCTTCCTCTTTGACTCATGAGTTATTGAGAATTATATTTTTAAATTTCCAAATAGTTATGGACTATTCAGATACTTTCTGTTTCATTTCTTTTTTTTTTTTTGCCAGAAAAATTACTTTGAATGATTTCAATTATTTTAAATTTGACATGGCTGTTCTGTAGCTCAGAATATGGCCTAACTTGATGAATAATCCATGTGTTCATGAAAATAATGTGCATTCTGCTGTTCCAGGGCTGGGTGTTTTATAAATGTCAATTAGGTCAGGTTGGTGGATATTGTTGCTCTAAATCCTAGATGAGTTTTCATCTACAATTACTTTGATGCCTGAGAATGGAGTGTTGAAGTGTTCAGGTAGAATGGTAGATTTTTTTATTTATCCTTTCATTTGTGATCATTATTTTTCTTCCTTTTAAAACTAATTTGGGAATAATCATTTATTCTCTTTCTTCAATTATTAAACAGGACCATTTGTACTGGTGGAGAACCTGATTCATATCCAGAATTCCTTCTATGAAACCCTGGGAGTCAGATGACGTCCAAAGCCCAGAATTTTAGGGGGTTTTAGAATGATGATACACTGCCTGAAACAGACAGCAAGGAAGACCTCAGAAAGGTCTGAATGAGCCACGTAGAATCAAGCACATTAATATCCCCGCAGGGAAACATGCGGATATTGGCACTCTGGGTACAGCAAGACTTTCATAAACAGCCTCATTTAGTTCAGCCCATTAGTGTTCACAGTGAGTTACAACAAAACTTTCAGTTGTCAAAGACAGTTGAGTTTGGGAATTAGAGTTAAGAGCCTGTAGCAGCTGATATTTATAGCTATGAATGCTATAAATTACAATTAGATTACCATTTACTCAGAGCACAAAAAATAAAAAACCCACAAGATGAATAATAAAATGATTACATAAAAGCAGCTAATGGGAAACTCTCAGGAGCTAGTCACACACCCATCTACTTATATCCATTCAAGAGGTAAATATATTACACACATATGTTTATCATTCAAGTGATAAGTATATTTATAAACATGCTCATGTGTCTTGTTTAAAATCAAGTGTCCAATAATGGGGTTATTAACTCTGGTCAATATTAAATTCTGATCAATAATTAAATCAACAGAAACACCTTTAAGCTATTAGAGCTTGTAAAGCAAAGCTTAACCACTTGTGTAATTGAATTATTATTATGAAATAATAAAAACCTTTTTAAAAAACGGTTTCTCGTTTATTACTAGGAAACAATATTTTAACTACATCTAATTGAAATCCTCCTTAAAAACAGATTTTTTGCAGTGCATGGAAAGTGAGAATCAGGTCTTACCCAGGCTTGGCACTCTTTAGATATTTGATGTTGCTGATTTTTGCCTTACATCCTGCTTTTACTGTCAGTGCCAAGACTGTTCACTTCTTTGCCTGGTCTACCGACCTTATGATTTGCTTTATAAATACCACCTCTATTCCCTCCCACCTTCTTTGGGACACTGGAAGAGTTGAAAGGAGAATGGAAGCAAACTGGTCTCCTGTATACGTAAATCAGCATGTACAGACTCTCTGCTCGAATGAAATATACTGCCAGGTCAATCTCATGCGACATTTTAACATAAAAAGCAATATTTCCCCCAATCTGTTTAATCTTCACTTAATCATTAGGAGAGCCTGATAGACTTAAAGGTTAATCCACTCATGTTCTTATTACCTACAAAAATACCTCATTCACATGGTATTATTGATGGCATCTCATGGGTTATTAATTTAAAAGTTCTCAAAAATTAAAAAAATATACATTTGCATGATTTGGGGTTATGCAGAAGCTAAATACTTGGAAATTCAAAACAATTATTGTTGCAAACTGTCCCCCCCCTCCCACCAATGCCCAGAAAAACACACACCGTGAGGACTGACTCCTTTGAATAAAATATCTTACATTCTTCTAAATAGCCATACAGATGACTTAGAAAATAATTTAAATAAACAGCATTTTTCAAGAATAAGAATCCCTGATGCTTTAAAGCTTCTGAAATCCTAAAATATTACTAAACACCCTCATTGCACTTAAAACATATTAATCTTCTTTCAAAACTTCAAATTAGTTTCTGTGACATCTTAGTCAAGTTCATGTAAAGTTGAAATACCAAAGACTGCCTGTAGGAAAATGTTTTATTCTTTCAAAAATAATTTATATTGTTTCTTCACAAAGTGTTCCCTCTAAGTCTCCATGAATTCTTTCCTTATAATTTTTTTTTTTTTTTTTCGGTACTAGGGCCTCTCACTGTTGTGGCCTCTCCCGCCGCGGAGCATAGGCTCCGGACATGCAGGCTCAGCGGCCATGGCTCACGGGCCCAGCCGCTCCGCGGCATGTGGGATCTTCCCGGACTGGGGCACAAACCCGTGTCCCCTGCATCGGCAGGCAGACAGACTCTCAACCACTGTGCCACCAGGGAAGCCCTATAATTTAGTTTTGATATTAGCATTGTCTTCATCTAAGTGCTCTCGTTTGCCTCTGTCTTTACAATGATGACAACGTAACAGTCTCCCCTTCTTTGGCAAGGATGAGGAAGCTCAGTAAATTTGGGAGAAATAAAATATATATGCTGATCCATGTAAACGGACTATTTTAGACACTGGTTCCCCTTTTCAGACTGTTTATTACTTTGAGTATATCTGTAATATACAAATGCATCTTTTCTTATGTAAACATAACTAAACTTCCACGTTCTCCTTTCTCCCAAATCTTTTTCATGTGCCTGCTAGAAAGCAAGTTCTATGATAAAACCACACTGGACAGCTGAGTTTAGTGTGGGGGATGAGTTCATAGACTCTTGAGATAGATTTTCTCTTCCTCAGAAGCTATGAAATTGAAGAATGGCTCAGAGGAATTATATCCAGACCTCAAAGGGCAGAGAGACACCTACCATATGAATCATAATCTATGTGCATTTAATCTCTAGGTCAGAAATCTCTGCTGAGCTTCATAAAAGTAGAGCAATTATTTCACAGGCGCCTCAAACTCATGATTTTTAGAACTAAAAACAGCATCTCGTGCTGAAACCAAGAATTCTAATGACTAAGGAAAATAACATCACAGAGCAATTGGCATTGAACCTTGTATGGGAAAAGGGAAGCTAATACCAGGAAATGATGATAAGGAGTGTTAGTAACATAATAATCATCATCATAATAAATAATAACAACATCATGAATAATGGTAGCAGTGCAGAGGTATTTCTAATATGCCAGACACCTTGACGGCAGCTTCTTATGACCCTAATGAACAAATGTCTGCCAAGTCCAGTCAACTTAAACTTTTAAATATTTCCCAGTGCTGTTCAGATCTTCTCAGGCCCCTCACTGAACGTGCTCACTGGTTTTCGAATCTCCACTCCTGAAAATAACACGCCACAATGAAGACATCAAGCCCTTTTACAACAAAGCATGGCCGTTATCCAGTGGGTAGAACTTTTCAATGTCTTCCTATGGCTCTTTGTACAAAGGTCAAAGTTCTCACATGACTTGGAGGTTTGTTCCAGGTCATCACATCACTGTCACTGAGGACGAGTCCCGTTTCATCCCATGAGTTACTCAAAACTCCCAGTCCCTTCTACCCCAGCACCCTTGCACATGCTGATTCCTCTGCTCCCAGACCATACTTTGCTTAACTAACCCTCGTTCTCTCGACATTGTCAAGACACTACGTCCACCATCACCCAATCTAAGATACAAGAATTGTAATTGCTTCCTTTTTATAATTTCTATCTGTTTATGACATTCTTATATTGTTGATACATGTTTTCTCTTGTTTTCCTTTAGCCTTCGTCCATGGTTTCCTTTAGCATTTTGCGCATATTTAAGGCAGCTGCTTTTTTTTTTTAAATTTGACCATGTTGCACCGCGCAGCTTGCAGGATCTTAGTTTCCCGACCAGGGATTGAACCTGGGCCCTCAGCAGTGAGCGCGCTGAGTCCTAACCACTGGCTGCCAGGGAAGTCCCTAAGATGGTTGATTTAAAGTTTTGAATAATAAATCCAGTATTTTGCTTCTTCATAGATGACTTCTGTTGATTTATTTTTCACCTTTGAATGGGCCATGCTTTCTCTTTTTTTAAATGTTTTGTGATGCTGTTAATATCTGGACTGTCGAATTTTATAATGTGCTAATTTTGGAAATCAGATTCTCCTCTATCCTCAGAGGTTGCTGCTCCTGATTGTTAAAGCCTTCTCTTTGTGTAGTGACTTTTACAATCTACTCTGTAAAAGACTGAATTCCTTGTCATGTGTAGCCACTGAAGCATCTGTTCCTTTAGTTTTTCAGCTAGTATGGTTTTTGCCTTTCTCGGTCTTATTTCACTCAGCATAATGCCCTCAAGGTCCATCTGTGTTGTCACAAATGGTAGGATTTTCTTCTTTTTGTGGCTGAAGAGTATTCCATTATACATGGCACACTCTCTTTAACCGTTCATCCATTGATGGACACAGGTTGCTTTCCTGTCTTGGTTATTGTAAATAATGCTGTTATGAACATAGGGGTGAAGATCTTTTTGAGGTAGTGTTTTCATTCTCTTTAGATAAATACCCAGGAGTGGAATTGCTGGATCATAGGGTAGTTCTACTTTTTAATTTTTTGAGGGACTTCCATACTTTTTTCCATAGTGACTGCACCAACTTACATTCCCACAAACAGTGCACAAGGGTTCCCTTTTCTCCACATCCTCACCAACACTTGTTATTTCTTACCTTTTGGATGATGGCCATTCTGACAGGTGTGAGGTGATACCTCATTGTAGTTTTGATTTGCATTTCCCTGATGATTAGTGATGTTGGGCATCTTTTCATGTGCCTGTGGGCCACCTGTAGGTCTTCTTTGGAAAAAATGACTGTTCAGATCTTCTACCCATTTTTAATTTTTTATTCTATTTTTATTTTCAAAGCCATTCTTTTTAGAGGACATTGACACTCTCTTCTTATTTAGATCAATTGCTTTTCAGGCCTTCACACTATCTCTCATACTAAAGTTGTCTTTCATTGGAATCCTAAGTTATTTCTATAGTTTTTGATACGTCACATTTTTCTTTTTATTGATTTTTTTTCCCCTTGCAGGAATAAATCAAGTATTTTTTGTTTTTAGGTTTTTTTCCAGAAAGGAAACATGTGAGTTTATATTTTGAGTCCTTACATCACTGAATATGGGTTTATCTTGTGAACTTGATCGATAGATTTGCTTCATATAAATTTCTAGGAGAAAAACAATTTGCTCTCACATATTTGAAGGTCACACTCCTCTGTGGTCTAGCATTTATTCTTACTAAAGAAAAATCTTATTCCTTTTTGTTTGTAAAAATATTTTTTAAAGTTCTTTCTATCTCTTCACCCCTAGAAGCCTTTAGGACACTTTAAATTTAGTATTCATTAAATTCATAATGATCGAGTCTAGGGGTTTCAATTTTCTATTACCACAAAAATATTCTGCAACTAATCTACCCAAAACTTAGTTGTTGAAAACGATAATCATTATTCTTGTTGTTCTGGAGGTGAGTTGAGGGAAAGCACGTCTAGGCTGTGCTTTGCTTCACGTGCCTTCTGTCCTCCCGGGATTAATGAACTTCCCCACAGATGTTCTTGTGATGCTACTGGCAGGGGCACAAAATAGAAAGTCCAGTCGTGCAAGCATTTTTCAAACAGTAAGACATGCCACTCATACCACACACACACACACACACACACACACAGACACACACACACACAACACCACACACCACATCACGCACACCGCACATACCACATTGGCCAAAGTAAGTCACACAGCCGCATTTAAATGTAAGGAGCCGGGAAATATATTTAACCCCTTTAGCGGGAGAAATTGCAAAGTCAAATGGAAAATGTCATAGACGCTGGTAAAGGTGAAGATCTGGCACCATAAATGACAATTTCCCATTGGGTAAGGATTCCCTCCTTTGTATGTTGCATAATGCTTAGTGTTCTCTTCAATTTCAGCATTCATGAATGTCTCCTTCAGCTCTGGGTAATTTTCTTAAGTTCTCTCTGCATCTATTGAGATGCTCATATGATTTTCATCCTTCTCTTAATGTAGTGAATCATACTTATTGATTTTCAAATGTTGAACCATGCTTGCATCCCAGGGATGAATCCCACTTGATCATGTGGTATTGTCCCTTTAACGTGCTGTTGAATTCGGTATTCCAGTATTTTGCTGAGAATGTTTGCATCTATGTTCATCAGAGCTATTGACCTACAATTTACATTTCTTATAGTGTCCTTGTCTGAGATGAGGGTAACACCGGCCTTGTAAAGTGAGTTTGGGAATGATCCTTCCTCTTCTAGTTTTTGGAAGAGTTTGAGAAGAACTGTTCTTTTTTAATTCTTGGAGTTATTTTACCCTTTCTTATCAGACAGTTAACACATGTTCACTGTAGAAAATACAGACATAGAAAATAAGGACTAAAAACCATTCATAGTCTTAACATTACACCCAGAAATAATCAATGACAACAGTGTATGCTAGATTGGCCTTTTTATGCATTATAGTTATATATGTTTAAATGTATTTATGTTTGCATAATCTATATGTTTTTAATGAGATAATAATGTGAAGCTACTTTGCATCTTTTTTTAAGTAAATACTTTTTCCTCAGCATCTTTCCCACTTGATAAATACATTCTTTCATTTTTTATTATGGAAGGGCTATACTTTAACCAAATTCCTATTACTAGTCTTTTAGGTTACATTCAAATCTTTGGTATGATTAACTATTAATGTTGTAGACTAAGTTGTGCACATACTCTTTTTTTTTGTATTTTTATAATTAGTATTAATCCTTCTTTAAACGACTAAATGATTATTGGAATTCGCCAATGAAGCCATCTGGTCTTGAGCTTCTCTTTCTTGGGATATTTTTGATTACTGACTCAATCTCCTTACTCCTTACTGCTCTGTTCAGATTTTCTATTTCTTCTTGATCCCCCTTTTCATTCATGAATTAGAATATTAATACTTTCCCTTTCCACTTTCAGGTTTGTTGTTTTCTCTTGAAAGATGCTTTCGTTTGAGAAGTTCTATAAGCTATCTCAGGACTTCCTGGAATCACAAATGGACTCTGTCATGGTTCTATAACAAGGCTTCTCTACTCTGTCTTAGATGATAATGAGGCAGGTAGTTGATCCTTCAGAGCAGAGTGATCCAGAGCACAGCTGTCTCCTTTTTGTTCCTATAGTGATGCTGTGGGTAGCACAGAAGAAAAGAGAGAGAAAAAATAAAAGTGGGAGGGGGGAGGGAGGGAGAGGAGAATGCAGGAGGGAAGGAGGAGGAATTAAGGAAAGGAAGAAAGGAAGGAAGGATGGAAGGGAGGGAGAGAGAGATAAGTCTGGTTCCCAACTGATGTTTGTTCCATGATGCTGACAATGATAGAAGTCCCTAGGGAGCTATGTGGTAAGTAAATGTAAAAAGTAGACTCCTACAGATAAAATTTGACTAATAAATCTAGCTCAGAGCAAAATGCTTCTTTAGAGAAACCAAAACTGATGCATAATTAGAGATGTAAAAGTACTGGAAAAGCAAAAAGAGAAAATCAACTTAAAATAGCATCATCTTTAATGGGCTGTGTTGATGTTTAAAAATTGGTTGTAAGCTATTTTTTCAAAAAGCACATACACACACATTTTGTGACTTATGGAATTTCAGATACACCCACTGTGTGCACATTTTCTAAACATATTTTAAAATTGTAATCCAAATAATGTAGCTATTTCAGTCACCCTATGTTACTAAGTAAAAGGAAATACCTGAAGATTTTTAAACTGTTGATCAAAAGGCATCATTACTTGTTAGAAATCCAGACACATGTCCTTATCAGTGAAGCTCACACTTTGGACTGATGGTAATAATACTGTTATAAACCCATGTGGGCACTGGACTTTCTAGCTAAGAAGACTCAACATAGAAAAATATCAATTATAATCACTTATTTCCATGAAGAGGAGAGCAGATGGAAGAAACGATTGATAAATGATTAAAGCCTTTCACATTTTCTTTTACTTCTCTTTAATTTTAACTCAAAACTTTCCTTTTCCCCCATAATGCTGAAAAAATAAAAGAGCAAATGATGAGGTCGCCAGACACCATTATTAGTTTAGAATCTAAGTCCATTGCACTTGCTGTGAATTGCTGTCATTTTCCCCATGGAGGGTTTCAGAAAGTACTGACACTGCTGCTTAATTAAATTGCGAGAATTTTAGCAGCTAATTTCCTTAGCTTACAGTCCAGAGAAAACAACTATATATTTACTTTGTTGGTGACAACATGCAATTGTGAATGGAATCTCTTTACAAATTCAAATATGCACTGTGGAAAATTAAATCGTTACAGCTTCTGAGATTAGTAAGACGCTTTGGAGGTTAGCAGAATGCTAACAGTGCATTCTCCTAGAGGGAAAGGATCCACCTTCAGCATCTCTCCTAAACACACTTTTTAAAATACTGAAAAGATTGTACAACAACTTTTAGGCAAATGTCCAAAAAATTACACCTGGAACTACTCCACCAAATCACCAATTATTTTACTTTCCTTCATTACTCCACTGCCTTCATTTTATTACCTAGTTGCACCACACAAAATGTCCTGTGATTTCCAGGGGCTGGTTTTCACCAGAGGGGATGAGCAATATAAGTGTGCCCTTCCCACACTGGTTGATCCACTTGAACCTGATTTATGACCGTGATGATCTCCTCTTGTTTTCCTCACCTGGTTTAGTCAGATTAGCACGTTTTCAGTTGCATTTCTTGCAAAGACATTTGTGGATTTGGGTACGGGGTTGCATCCTGCTGCTTTGGAGCAGGTACCTATTTCCTCCTAAGAATTGGCTCCTGTAGGTGACTTACTGAGATGCTGGAGATTCAGACAGTCAGGAGAGTGGAGTGTGGTAGAAGCCTGCTGGCCTTCCACCCAATCCCCTTCCCTCTGTCCACATGCACAAGGCTGGACTCAGTTATGAAGCTTAGTGTGGACGAGCCAGTGCCATGGGATTGAGCTTTGCCACTATTGCTTTATGAGCTAATAATGGGTCCCAATGTGCACTTACCACTTCAGAGGACTTCTTCTCTATCCCTTTCTACCCCAAGAATGGCAATGGTTAAAGCAAACTTGGAAGGCAAAGATGAACTCGGGGATGTGACTCTCCCACTGTTTCCCGGAATCTTTGAGCAGGGCAGAGCCTCCCATCAGCCTGAAGCACTCACGCACAGTGGGAGCATGAAAGGGAAACCCTCTCTCTCTCTCTCTCTCTCTCTCTGTCTCTCTGTCTCTCTGTCTGTCTCTGTCTGTCTCTGCCTCTCTCTCTCATCACAATATTATTGAGCCTCTGTACAGAAGCTCAACTTCTCTCCCAACCTGGACTCAATCATTTGGTTGAGCGTTTACAGGAATTATTTGTAGTTATTTCTTAGGCTCTGCCTATGAATATGTCTGAATTATAAATGGGTATGCTTATTGTAAAATTTGTTTGTGTTTTTTTCTTGTCTCTGTATTTTATTCCCTAACATCTCCCAAGCACAGTGTGAAGACATCATAATAAAGATGGTGATAAAACACCATCCACACGCCCCGTTCCATGATACTGTTACTCCTCACTAGTGAGCTTCGAACAAGCATCCCTGAATTCCTCAGTTTTGTAATATTTCTTTATCCTATTTTATTTTATAAAAAAATCAGCAAATATGCACATACATAATTTTCACAATTGCATAAGCATAATCATTTCGATTATGCATTTTTAATTTTTTTCTTTTCCCACTGGGCTTCCCCTGTCTCCTTTTCTGCATGTTCTCACCCACAACTCCTAACCCCCTCCCCATAGGTAACTCACATTCATAATTGAGTATTTACGTTTTCCAATATTATCTGTATATTCATGGAATTATGTAAAATCGTATAACAGTAGAGATAAACACGGGCATATACAGGGTTTTTGCTCTCTGTTTTGTGAAAACAGTTTCATATTTTACTTTTCTGCATCTGGCTTTTCTTCTTTTAGCACTATCTTGCAGAGGGAATTGCAGGAAATCCTAATAGTTCTAATTCATTCCTTTTAGCGTCTGTGAACTGTTGCATCCTGTGATAGTTGCATAATGTATTCAACCACACCACTATCCATGGGTATTTACTGTTTCCTCATTAGTGGGTTAACAAGCGTGGGGTGGCGGGGAATTCACTGCAGACAGTTTAAGGACAAGGTAAACCTGACTGAAAGTTGGACGGCTTTTATTACCACGAAGCATCAGCAATTCTCAACAACGCCAGTGATAAAGAACCCCTCTTGCTGGGGGTGACCGCTTCCACCACTGAGGGGCTGCTGTTCCTCATTTGCCACTAGAATCAGAGCTGGATAAGTATCCTAATCACCCATCCTTACATCTGAGTGATATGGTGGCAGCAGAGGAGATGCCCAGGATTTGGACTGCTGGGCCAAGGTATGTGCATTTTTGAATAGATATTGCTAGAATTTCCTCATGTACTAGTTCACATTTCTACCTTCAATGCCTGGAAGTGCACATTTCCAATGACAGAAATTGTTGAACTTTAAAATTTGGGCCTGATGGGCAAAAAGTTATACTGCAATCTTAAAAGCTTGTAACTACCTACCACTGAATTTAAATATGCTTTCATATATTTCACAGCCAATTGAACTTGCTTCATGGTTTCTTTTTTTAGATGTCATTAAATTTACTTTTTAAAATTTTATTTAGTTAGTAATTAACAGCTTTATTGAGGTGTGATTAATATAGAAAACTACACATTTTTATGTACACAATTTGGTGAGCTAGGACATATGCATACATCTGTGAAACCATCAGCACAATCAAGGTAATCCACATATCCACCACCTCCGAAAGTCTCCTCCTGTCCCTCAGGCTGTGTGTGTGCAGTAAGGACTCAATATGAATTCTACCCTCTTAACAGAATTTTTAAGTGAACAATACACTGTTGTTAGGCACCTATTCAATTCATAAGGATTTCTTCCAAATCTATCAGGTTTCTATAAAGTTTGTTGATGATACATTTTGCTATACCAAGAGGTGAGTTTTTCTCCAAATATGGCCATCTTTTCTGGCATTCCTTCTGTGTGTCCAGCCTTGGTATAAAAGTTCTCCTGCAATACAAGATGCTCCATTTCATCCCTTACGTGTTCTCCAAAGAGCATTCTTGGGATACTGTTTATGCTTTTAGGCCAACAGGAGCACCTATCTTAAAATACATCACAAAATAAGAGATTGGTTTATTTTTTCCTGATGGATAATCACTTGCAACAGCACCTAAAATAATTAATCCCTCATAACTAAACCTTTAGAGGCATACCTTACATACAATAAGATGCACCTTGGGTATTCGGCAGATATTTTCTCAGACATGAGCAACATGAATCTGTCACTTCAAAACCAAATTATTATTGTCCAGTGATGAAATTTTAAATGCTAAGTGCTTGACAGTTTTTCTATATTTGAAGACTTTTCCAATGAGAACAGAAATGGTATTAGCAGCTATGAATTTCTGATATTGACGAAGCATGGGAACATTGGAAGACCTGAGCAACTTAGTGAACTGGTACTAAGTGACCAGTGCATGAGGTTACATAACCAAGAGTTGGGAAAAGATCCATTTCTCAAGTCACAGCTCCTCAACTGACAGATTTTCTCATGGGATGAGGGCGTTCAATATACAGACCCGTAAAAAATAGGTGACATCTAAACTACGGGGTGAAGGGCTCAGACAAGGCTTTGTTTCAGTGCTTTCTCTCCCCAGCCTGCTCCCCTCCCTGCAGCATTACCATTGCTTCATACGCATCACCGGGATTTAGGAAAACTGCCCATACTCAGTCTGTGATGAACTATCAAGTCATTCAGTGCAGCTGAGGAGGCCTGCAAATCTGACCTATGCACTTTGAATTCTCCTAGAACCCCAGAGGAAAGCATTTGTTGTGTATTGTTTAAATGAAAAAATAGTAACCCCTCCTAACACTTCTGGTTCCTAAAAAACATTTAAGATGTTTGCAGCTCAGTAATAAGGAGTTACAATCTACTCAATGAAATCTACTAATATAATGTGTGTTGTAGCCAGTTTTTTCCTTAAGTGAACGAGCGTGTTACTTAATTTACTGATCAACAAAATTATGCAATGAGGTTCTTGCAGACAGAAATATATTATTTCGAAGGGGATAGTCAGTTTTTTCTCTATTTTTTAAATTTAAAACTACATAGTTTTTCATAATAACTATTGTGTGCTCTCAATATGTCACCATTTCTTTTGTAAATCCCCACATCATTAAAAACCCCTCCAGGTTAGACTTCCCAATGAGAGTGTATTTGCGTATCTCCCAATGTGACAAAAAGTTACTTTTTAGGAATAGAGGAAATGAGAATTTGGCAGTCATAAGTTATTCTCCTTTTTCTTGTGTGTACCAATTTCCTTCTTGTATAACAACACAAGAGAAAGACATTTAAAACCTAATATGGAGATGGGCTCTGGGCTCCAGGAGGGTGGCTGATCAGCTCTTGCCCAGGTCATGTCCGGGCCATGACCGGTCACTGCTGGGACACACTGGGTTCAGACGGAGAGCACAGCAGATGTGACAGCACCCCTGACCCAGGACGCATGCCAGCCGTGTAGCTGACAGGGTCTTGGTGCTCTGGCCAGGTTTCAGGCCTGAGCCTCAGAGGAGGGAGAGCCTAGTTCAGGACGTTGGACCACATGAGAGACCTCCTGGCCCCACATAATATCAATCGGCGAGAGCTCTCCCAGAGACCACCATCTCGATGCTAAGACCCAGCTCCACCCAAAGATCAGCAAGTTACAGTGCTGGATGCCCCATGCCAACCAACTAGCAAGACAGGAACACAGCCCCACCCGTTGGCAGAGAGACTGCCTAAAATCATAATAAGGTCACAGACAACCCAAACACACCACCGGAGGCAGTGATGCCCACCAGAAAGACAAGATCCAGCCTCACCCACCAGAACACAGGCACCAGTCCCCTCCACCAGGAAGCCTACACAACACACTGAACCAACCCTACCCACTGGGGGCAGACACAGAAAACAATGGGAACTACGAACCTGCAGCCTATGAAAAGGAGATCCCAAACACAGTAAGTTAAGCAAAATAAGAAGACAGAGAAACTCTCAGCAGATTAAGGAGCAAAGTAAAAATCCATTAGACCAAACAAATGAAGAGAAATAGGCAGTCTACCTGAAAAAGAATTCAGAGTAATGATAGTAAAGATGATCCAAAATCTTGGAAATAGAATGGAGAAAATACAAGAAACGTTTAACAAGGACCTAGAAGAACTAAAGAGCAAACAAACAATGCTGAGCAACAAAATAAATGACATTTAAGATTCTCTAGAAGGAATCAATAGCAGAATAACTGAGGCAGAAGAAAGGATAAGTCACCTGGAATATAAAATAGTGGAATAACTACCACAGAGCAGAATAAAGAAAAAAGATTGAAAATAATTAAGGACAGTCTCAGAGACCTCTGGGATAACATTAAATGCACCAACATTCAAATTATAGGGGTCCCAGAAGAAGAAGAGAAAAAGAAAGGGACTGAGAAAATATTTGAAGAGATTATACTTGAAAACTTCCTTAATATGGGAAAGGAAATAGTCAATCAAGTCCAGGAAGCACAGAGAGTCCCATACAGGATAAATCCAAGGAGAAACACGTCAAGACACATATTAATCAAACTATCAAAACTTAAATACAAAGAAAAAATATTAAAAGCAGCAAGGGAAAAGCAACAAATAATATACAAGGGAATCCCCATAAGGTTAACAGCTGATCTTTCAGCAGAAACTCTGCAAGCCAGAAGGGAGTGGCAGGACATATTTAAAGTGATGACAGGGAAAAGCCTACAACCAAGATTACTCTACCCAGCAAGGATCTCATTCAGATTGACAGAGAAATTAAAAACTTTACAGACAAGCAAAAGCTGAGAGAATACAGCACCCCTAAACCAGCTTTACAACAAATGCTAAAGGAACTTCTCTACGTAGGGAACACAAGAGAACGAAAAGACCTACAATAACAAACCCAAAACAGTTAAGAAAATGGTACCAGGAACATACATATCGATAACTACCTTAAATGTAAATGGATTGAATGCTCCAACCAAAAGACATAGACTGGATGAATGGATACAAAAACAAGAACCGTATATATGCTGTCTACAAGACACCCACTTCAGGCATAGGGACACATACAGACTGAAAATGAGGGGATGGAAAAAAAAAGATATTCCATGCAAATGGAAATCAAAAGAAAGCTGGAATAGCAAGTCTCACATCAGACAAAATAGACTTTAAAATAAAGACTCTTACAAGAGAAAAAGAAGGACACTACATAATGATCAAGGGATCAATCCAAGAAGAAGATATAACAATTGTAAATATTTATGTACCCAACATAGGAACACATCAATACATAAGGTAAATGCTAACAGCCATAAAAGGGAAAATCGATAGTAACACAATCATAGTTGGGGACTTTAACACCCACTCTCACCAATGGATAGATCATCCAAAATGAGAATAAAAACGGAAACACAAGCTTTAAATGACAGCATAAACAATTTGGACTTAATTGATATTTATAGGACATTCCATCCAAAAAAACCCAGAATACACTTTCTTCTCAAGTGCTCATGGAACATTCTCCAGGATGGATCATATCTTGGGTCACAAATTAAGCCCTGCTAGATTTAAGAAAATTGAAATCATATCACATATCTTTTCTGACTACAAAGCTATGAGACTAGATATCAATTACAGGGAAAAAAACTGTAAAAAATACAAACACATGGAGGCTAAACAATACACTACTAAATAACCATGATATCACTGAAGAAATCAAAGAGGAAATCAAAAAATATGAAGAAACAAATGACAATGTAAACATGATGACCCAAAACCTATGGGATGCAGCAAAAGCAGTTCTAAGAGGGAAGTTTATAGCAATACAATCCTACTTCAAGAAACAAGAAAAATCTCAAGTAAACAACCTAACCTTACACCTAAAGCAATTAGAGAAAGAAGAACAAAAGAAACTCCCAAAGTTAGCAGAAGGAAAGACGTCATAAAGATGAGATCTTAAATAAATGAAAAAGAAATGAAGGAAATGATAGCAAAGATCAATAAAAAAGCTGGTTCTTTGAGAAGGTAAACAAAACTGATAAACCATTAGCCAGACCCATCAAGAAAAAAAGGGACAAGACTCAAATCAATAGAATTAGAAATGAAAAATGAGAAGAAACAACTGACACTGAGAAATATAAAGGATCATAAGGGATTACTATAAGCAACTATATGCCAATAAAGTGGACAACCTGGAAGAAATGGACACATTCTTAGAAAAGCACAACTTCTGAGACTGAACCAGGAAGAAATAGAAAATATGAAGAGACCAATCACAAGCACTGAAATTGAAACTTTGATTAAAAATCTTCCAACAAACAAAAGCCCAGGACCAGATGGCTTCACAGGCTAATTCTATCAAATAGTTAGAGAAGAGCTAACACCTATCCTTCTCAAGCTCTTCCAAAATACAACAGAGGGAGGGACACTCCCATACTCATCCTACGAGGCCACCATCACGCTGATGCCAAAACCAGACAAGAATGTCACAAAGAAAGAAAAATACAGGTCAATATCACTGATGAACATAGATGCAAAACTCCTCAACAAAATACTAGCAAACAGAATCCAAGAGCACATTAAAAGGATCATACACCATGATCAAGTAGGGTTTATCCCAAGAATGCAAGGATTCTTCAATATACGCAAATCAATGTGATACACCATATTAACAACTTGAAGGATAAAAACGATATGATTATTTCAGTAGATGCAGAAAAAGCTTTCCACAAAATTCAACACCCATTTATGATTAAAACTCTCTAGAAAGTTGGCATAAAGGGAACTTACCTGAACATAACAAAGCCCATATATGACAAACCCACAATCAACATCGTTCTCAATGGGGAAAAACTGAAACCATGTCCACTAACATAAGGAACAAGACAAGGCTGCCCACTCTCACCACTATTATTCAACATAGTTTTGGAAGTTTTAGCCACAACAATCAGAGAAGAAAAAGAACTGAAAGGAATCCAAATCAAAAAAGAAGAAGTAAAGCCGTCACTGTTTGCAGATGGCATGATACTATACATAGAGAATCCTAAAGATGCTACCAGAAAACTACTAGAGCTAATCAATGAATTTGGTAAACAAGCAGGATACAAAATTAATGCACAGAAATCTCTTGCATTATTATATACTAATGATGAAAAATCTGAAAGAGAAATTAAGGAAACACTCCCATTTACCATTGCAACAAAAAGAATAAAATACCTAGGAATAAACCTATCTAAGGAGACAAAAGACCTGTATGCAGCAAACTATAAGACACTGATGAAAGAAATTAAAGATGATATGAACAGATGGAGAGATATATCATGTTCTTGGAATGGAAGAATCAACATTGTGAAAATAACTATACTATCCCCAAAGCAATCTACAGATTCAGTGCAATCCCTCTCAAACTACCAATGGCATTTATCACAGAACTAGAGCAAAAAATTTCGCAATTTGTATGGAGACACAAAAGACCCCAAATAGCCAAAGCAATCTTGAGAAAGAAAAACAGAGCTGGAGGAATCAGGCTCCCTGACTTCAGACTATACTACAACGCTACAGTAATCAAGACAGTATAGTACTGGCACAAAAACAGAAATATAGATCAATGGAACAGGACAGAAAGCCCAGAAGTAAACCCATGCACTTATGCTCACCTTATTTTTGATAAAGGAGGCAAGAATGGAGAAAAGAAAAACTCTTCAATAAATGGTGCTGGGAAATCTGGACAGCTACATGTAAAAGAATGAAATTAGAACGCTCCCTAACACCATACACAAAAATAAACTCATAATGGATTTAAGACCTCAATGTAAGGCCAGACACTATAAAACTCTTAGAGGAAAACATAGGCAGAACACCCTATGACATAAATCACAGCAAGATCCTTTTTGACCCACCTCCTAGAGAAATGGAAATAAAAAGAAAAATAAACAAAGGGTACCTAATGAAACTTAAAAGCTTTTACACAGCAAAGGAAACCATAAACAAGACAAAAAGAAAAGCCTCAGAATGGGAGAAAATATTTGCCAACAAAGCAACTGATAAAGGGCTAATCTCCAAAATATACAAGCAGCTCATGCAGCTCAATATCAAAAGGGCAAGCAACCCAATCCAAAAATGGGCAGAAGACCTAAATAGACATTTCTCCAAAGAAGATATACAGATTGCCAACAAACACATGAAAGGATGCTCAACATCACTAATCATCAGAGAAATGCAAATCAAAACTACAATGAGGTATCACCTCACACCTGTCAGAATGGCCATCATCAAAAAATCTACAAACAATAAATGCTGGAGAGGGTGTGGTGGAAAGGGAGCCCTCTTGCACTGTTGATGGGAATGTAAGTTGATACAGCCACTATGGAGACCGGTATGGAGGTTCCTTAAAAAACTAAAAATAGAACTACCATATGACCCAGCAATCTCACCACTGGGCATATACCCTGAGAAAACCATAATTCAGAAAAAGTCATGTACCACAATGTTCACTGCAGCTCTATCTACAATAGCCAGGACATGGAAGCAACCTAAGTGTCCATCGATAGATGAATGGATAAAGAAAATGTGATACATATATACAATGGAATGTTACTCAGCCATACAGAGAAACGAAATTGAGTTATTGGTAGTGAAGTGGATGGACCTAGAGTTTGTCATAGAGAGTGAAGTAAGTCAGAAAGAGAAAAATAAATACCGTATGCCAATACATATATATGGAATCTAAAAAGAAGTATATGGTTCTGAAGAACCTAGGGGCAGGACAGGAATAAAGACACAGACGTAGAGAATGGACTTGAGGACACGGGGAGGGGGAAGGGTAAGCTGGGACGAAGTGAGAAAGTGGCATGGGCATATATACACTACCAAATGTAAAATAGATAGCTAGTGGAAAGCAGCTGCATAGCATAGGGAGATCAGCTCGGTGCTTTGTGACCACCTAGAGGGGTGGGGTAGGGAGGGTGGGAGGGAAATGCAAGAGGGAGGGGATATGGGTATATATGTATAAGTATAACTGATTCACTTTGTTATACAGCAGAAACCAACACAGCAATGTACAGAAATTATACTCCAGTAAAGATGTTTAAAAAAAAAAACAACCTAATAAGCATTGCTTGTTTATGTCCTGACGATCTTTTATTAAAACAATTTGCAAATTAAAACTAAAGACCAAATTTATTTATTTATTTTTTTTGTGGTACGCAGGCCTCTCACTGTTGTGGCCTCTCCCATTGCAGAGCACAGGCTCCGGACGCGCAGGCTCAGCAGCCATGGCTCACGGGTCCAGCCGCTCCACGGCATGTGGGATCTTCCCAGACCGGGGCACGAACCCGTGTCCCGTGCATCGGCAGGCGGACTCCCAACCACTGCGCCACTAGGGAAACCTCCAAATTTAAATTTAAAACATTTTATAATCTTGTACAAGTAATTCATCCATATATACCCACTAATATGCATATTTTCATATCATATTTTAATCTTATCTGAAGATAATTTGCACAATTCTTCTGACTGCTAAGGAATCAGAAGATTCAAATGCTGATTTGATTCCTCCGAATGGTCTTTATCTCCTCAAATATTCAACATATAACCCTCTCCTTTCTTCCCCAGATAGAAATTTGTAATTTGTACTCAGTTTATTTCACATCTCCTAAAAATGACACTGGAGAAAGAAAAAAAATAAACCAGAAAGTCTGGGGTGGGTGTATGAAGTGGAAAAGAGGTCTTGGAGGTGTATGTCAATCAGAAAAGCCAAGTTTTCAAGTGAACTTTGGAAAATTGGTAGGGCAGCCTCATGGGCCCTGGAAGGGTGTCCATGCCAGAAGTTATGGTTTCTTTTTCTGTTTTTCAAGAGAGTGTAAAAACAAGCATCTAGGGGCTTCCCTGGAGGCTCAGTGGTTAAGAATCTGCCTGCCAATGCAGGGGACACTGGTTCTAGCCCTGGTCCAGGAAGATCCCACATGCCGCAGGGCAACTAAGCCCATGTGCCACAACTACTGAGCCTGCACTCTAGAGCCCATGAGCCACAACTACTGAAGCCCGTGGGCCTAGAGCCCGTGCTCCACAACAAGAGATGCCACCGCAGTGAGAAGCCCGTGTACCGCAACGAAGACCCAACGGAGCCAAAAATAAATTAAATTAGTTTAAAAGAAAAACAAGCAGGGGCTTCCCTGGTGGCGCAGTGGTTGGGAGTCCCCCTGCCGATGCAGGGGACGTGGGTTCATGCCCGGGCCCGGGGGGACCCCACATGCCGCGGAGCGGCTGGGCCCGTGTGCCATGGCCACTGAGCCTGCGCGTCCGGAGCCTGTACTCCGCAGCGGGAGAGGCCGCAGCAGTGAGAGGCCCGCGTATCGCAAAAAAAAAAAAAAAAAACAAACAAAAGAAAAGAAGCATCTAGAGGCTATTAACATAAGAATACTCGTTCCATCTAATCTTTTCTTGTCCTTTATTCTACAAAAAATTGAAGTGCTATCGCTTGTGTCAGGCACCGTTCACATAACTGCAAATAGCGATGATTGTGATAGAGCGGCCCTGCCCTCATATATATTTACACAAACACACTGTCATCCTGATTATTCTACTGATTATCATATTTTTATGTCCTTTAAGGAAAGTCCAAATACTGCTGGTTCTGTGGTCTGATAGCCAGGTGTAGTCATGTGACTTGTCTCATCCAGGAAAATTTAAGAGCCAGTGCACAATTTTTCTTGTTCCCTCTTTCTTCTCTGTTCCAGGGAGCAACTGTGACAGACATGCAGAGTAAGTGAGAAATAAACCTTGTGCTTTGAGACTGTCTGAATTTAGGCTTCCCCTAAGTCTAGGACTGGGCAGCAACCCCCTAGCCCTTAGTTGTGAACGCTGTGTATACAAGCCAGTAGCAAATCCATGAACAATCTGTTCTTCAAATCATCATAATGCGTGGGTGTAGACTAGGTGTGCAGACCTGAAAAGCACACTTCACGAGTAACCGCTGATAGGAAGTTAGTGTGTTTTATGATCTCCTGCAGACTTCTTAGTTGAAAGAAAATCTTTTTTTTTTTTTTGCTTTCTAATTGCTTTGAGCCCAACTTGACATATTTCATTTCCAAATGTTTCCCTTACATTTTTACTAACACATAATTTACAATGATTGTTTCAATTCAAAATAGTAAGAGTTAGATACTAATGCTAACATATTGTGCTAACTCCATGCTTGTGGAGTGTTATCATGTAATTTATTCTGGTTTCACAAATCAGTATTTACCTTCTGTTATATCTGCAGATACACATTTGGTAGTAAATGCTAATTGAAAATGCCTGGATTTTTCAATCTAATTGGTATAATTGCTTAGACAAGAGAAACAGAAGTATTTATTTTTTAATACAAATTTATTTTCCACAATTGCCCAAAAAGACTATTGTTGACTATGTTTCCTAGGTTACCAAAAGAGTAGTGGTTGTCAAGCCTCCGAACCTCTTGACATATGTGAAAGCATTTGTGAAAATGAAACCCTGAGAAAAATGCCAGGCTCTTGTCAAAGACCTTTTATTTTTCTTGTTATCAAATTGCTCCAAAAATTTTTTATAAACTTGGTCTTTAGATTTTTCCACTCTAATTGTGAATCCAGTCATGCTTGAGGCAATCCCTGTTTAAACTGTGTTTAACTCTGTTAGATCTTAAATTGGACGGTCGGAAAGACACAGCTCAGTGTCCAACGACCTCCATGTAGGGCAGAGCGGTAGAAAAAATGGACATCACATGTATGTTTTATTTTGGGGTGGGGGGCAGAAAAATCAAGTCGACAGTGTAAAAGTGAAGTTATCTTTTGAGAATTTTATTTCAAAATTGCCAATAATGTGACAGAAATTCACTAGGAAAACTTTTCAGCAGATAATGCAGGTTTAGAAACAAAGTTATAGAACAATGTTCAATTGCATGTTTTCTTACCGACTGCTGGGGCCTGGAATTGCAGATGGACAAGAAGTGCACAATAAAGTAGCTGCTTCTGGTACTTTATTTTATTGCTCTAATCAGGGAAGGCATCAGTTAAAAGTAAAATCGGACGATGAGTGTTTGATGTATTTCAAGCTACAGGGGCTTTTGTTGACGTAACTGTTTGCTCCCGTCCCTGTGAGAGGATCCCACACCCCAGGACTGTCTTGTCACTTCGCTGGACACGGAATGTCCCGCCTCGCCCCATTGTCAGGCTGGTGGTGTGACTGTTGTGAGTCTGTGTGGCATTCGCCACTCCTACACAGGAGCTCAAAATATTGGTTGGTTTATCTTGACTGTTTTGCTTTTGCCCTTAGCCGTGAGTATAACGTGTTCTAGATGAAGGATGCCTCCACCCGGCTTCTAGAATGAGAAGGTCCAGGACAGAGTGGCAGCCTGGGGCAGAGCCGCAGAACCAACCCGATATGCGGTCCATGTGTGATTCCAGAAGAAGCAGGTTGTCTGGGGGAAGCCACTGAAGTCTGGGGGTGGTTTTGGACTTGGTAGAGCCAACTTTTGGATCCAAAGTCTGCAGGTTCCTCATCCCCTTGGTGGCTGCATGACCCGCAAACCAGACTCCATCACTACTCACTCTCAGTGCCTGCTTTTGCTTTTTAATGATTTTTTATAATCATCTACTTCGAATCCTTCCCATGATCAACTCTTAGCTCAGATCTCACTTTTCTAAGCCAAGTTTTCTGCTGTTTACAGGTTAGAAGAACTTGATTAAGATAAGGGGCCTGGATTAGGGTCCAGTTCTGCCCGTAACCACTTCACTAGCCTTCAAGGTCTTCATCTCCAAATTGTGCAAGATTAACTTTTTTCTTCAGTTTGTTTTCTACATGTGAGCTTTTCCAACCCTTATGAATCTCCCTTCCTCCAACTCGTATTCACTGAACCTCACATTAACACCAGTAATCAGAGAAGTGCAAACTTAAATGAGACACTTCCATTTTTCTGCTATCATTTCCATTGTATTAGTCTATTTATCCTGGAGAGATGTAAAATCTTTAATCATGGACTGTTTCCCTAATTATTTTCCCTCCCTTTGCAATTACACTACACTACTGGGTGTGCCATTGTTCCTAGACTAATTGATTGATGAAAAGAGTGAGTTGATGAACCTAAGTACTGTATGAAGATATCATCTGGGACAGGCTTCTCTGATTAGTTTTCTCCCACTCCTTACTACGTGACTGTTCTCAAAAGCTGTAAGTTTTATCTGGAGGCAGAGAGTGGGGAGAAACGCTCCCCAGAGGCTGGCAGCACCTCCAAGCTGCAGACCCCCACTGAATATGTGAAAGGAGAGAAAATAAAGCCAAGAACCTTGTATCGGGTAAGATCTGGCCATGGTTTTATCAATCTGTCCTTAATCACAGTTAAACAGCTGGTCAACATATTAAGATTTGTGGTCATTGTATAGCTTGGCTTGTCGTTGCGTAAACTTGCCTCCCCTGAGCCTGGGTCCTCTTCGCATGGATTGACTCACAGATCCTTGTATGTCCGGCACATAGCTGTTGCTGTTTTCCACGCAAAGCTCATCCTTTAAGGGAAGATTGTATGCCTTACGTAGGTTAGGGCACTTACTTCTTACTTTCAAGAGTAACTGCAACTTTTTCATAGAGTACAATGTCGTGAAACATATTACAGAGCAACTCCATCAAATAACTTCTCTTCTCTGAAGAGCCAAGAGTCTGAAATCTCAGGACTAGACCCTAAGAGACAAGGGTGCCTGTGGGTGGACTGATGTGTGTTCCACTATGAAATGAGAGTGCACAGGGAGAAACTGGGAAGAGAAGCTCTGCAAATGTCGCACCAGCAGTGATTTTCAGCGGGGGCCAGTAGAAAGGAAATGACCTGAGGGAACAGAGAGGGAGTCAAAGGGCTTCTGTCCGTGACAATGCCAATGACCTGAAGTGTCACTAATAACTAAACAGTATCCAATGCACTTTAAAAAGCAAACAACAATGATGCCTCCGCAGCGCCAGGGAAGGTCCTGGAGAGGGTCCCCTGCCAGCCTCTCAGGGCTGAGAGAAGAGAGTCTATACGTCACATGGAGGATAAAGTCAAGAGCTAAACCTGCACCCACAGCCCACAGAGAGACCAGGTACAACCCCAGATGAGGTACTAGGTGCTCATCCTTCATGCTAGAGCAGAACGATTAGACACGATTGTGAAGGGAGGTGACAGAACCCCACAACTTCACCTCCCTGAGATCCGTTTCACTTGGATTAATCTCAAATACTTCCATTTCACATCACAGATAAAAGGTAAAGCTGAAAGGCATCTGGAAGTGGCGTGATGCACGGTGTGTCCTCCCCAGGGGCTGGGTGGGGAGTGAGGGCACAGCAGGGCCTGGCCCTTGTGGTTGATGGGAAACAGACCACCTGACAAAGCTGCACAGAGATGTCCTTGCCTCGGATGGGGTCCAGGAAAACCTTTCCCTGTGGCTGGAACGGAACCAGTGGAATCCTTATCTGAAGGTATTGAAGTCCAGCGCTGTTTTAAAATTTTGCAACTTGGCTTCCAGAAATGTTCCTGACAAGGAATTGAAATAAAGGGACATTCCACACACAGCATATGTTGATCAGGTGGTCCCTGTACCTGAAATTTCTGCAACCTTGAAAAAGTTAATGATGAAACAGACCTTAACTAGTTAATATTCTGGGGCCATTGAAGTGTGCGGGAGCCTCCAGAATAAAGGTTGTAAATAAATAGTGTCTTAGGAAAGGGAAGATACGTAAAGGCAGGGGAAGAAACGTTTGCTTTTAGGAAGCAAGTGGAAAACCTCAAAAGGTGTTCTTGATGATAGAAAGCAAGTTTTTATTCTCTGCCCAGAAATCTGCACACAAAACAGATTCCTGATGAAGGAGGTGCCCTGAAGGGCTTGGTGTGAAGCACCAGCTTTCTATTAATTGTCACCACAAGTCACTGGTGGGTCCACAGCATCGTTCAGATGCACAATAGGCTAACGTGCTTGGGAGGAAAGACCTTTGACCGAGTACTATGTGTTGGTATACAAATTAGCATTTATTTTTCTTCCAAAGAAGAAGGGAGACATTTCTGACAGAAAAAAATAACTGGAGGAATGCATTGGAAAGAGAAATGCCCTTCCCCTAAAAGACATAGATTTTTTTTTTTTTGGGCTGGCTTTTGGAGACCATGAGAATGAATTTGTAAGATGGTCTCACCTCAATTACCGTCTTACACTAATCATATTTGTATTTAAAATATGATCACCTTTAAAAATAAGTGGGAAAAAGCCATCCTGGAAAAAAAACAACAGTTCAGGCATGATCTGGGCAGGATATGGCACAGCCAAGTGTGAGAATACACCCTGTCTTCCTTGCATTTCTGCAGAATGACAGAATGGCCTTTGACTGTTAAAAGATCCTTTCTGAAAAGCGTTTCTTTACCTTCCTTTTTAAAGAGTGTTTTGGCAGGTTTCATTTCTGGCTGAGTGGTTCTGGGGCCGCAGTTCCCGTTCAGTATTTGTTATCGAGCTCTGCTGTCTTGTGCGTCAGAACCAGGATATTTTATGAGACTTGTATTTGTCACTTTATGTTTTAGAAGTTCAGAAATGGTAGCAGGTGAATAATCTTTTCTAAAAGGAAAGGACTATTAATTTTTGGTCTCACCTACTGATAAGAGAAACTACTTCTGTTCTTTAAAAAAAAAAGAAGAGTTGAAAATTGACTTCTCCTGTCATTTACCTGAAATACCATAGAGGGTTACATGATACTACAGTGCCTGTCAAAATGCGGTGCATATGTAAATATGAGGAAATCTGGGTTTGAGAAGTATCTCCTTTGAATTTCCTCAAAATGTCTGGCCTTGTGCTAAGCACACAGCCTAACTTGTACTTTTGTATTTTATTCAAGCTCTGTCCACTCACAGCTCCTCACACTGCTGAGAAGTAAAATTCCATTTCACGTTTCAGTGTCCATCATTGCATCAAGGAAAGCAAACATCATGGCCTTTGTAAGAACTTAACGCACGGACTTTTATGAACCTAGGTCACATCATGTTTCCTACAAGTCCTGTTAGTGACCAGTTTTCCACTGATTAGGTTATAACATGTATTTAATCCTACTCCCGGCATCCGTGGCACAGAGGAGAGACAGGGCAGTATTTTAGCTTTCTCAGGGAGAACACAAATATTAGAACAATAAGTGAACAGTTTAAATTATTTTAAAAAATATTTCAGGGCTTTAAAACTCCTCATTGCAGAATTATACTACTATTAAAAAGTAATAAGCACTCATGACTTACTATAAAGCTTTAGTAATCAAGAAAGTAAGGAACTGGCAAAAGAATAGACAAACCTAATATTAGAATGGAATAGAGGCCCCCAAAATAGACCCACATAAACATAGTCAACTGATAATATAATGGAGAACACACAATCTCTCCAACAAATGGTGCTGGGACAACTGGACGATGCAAAAAAAACCAAACAAACAAAAAAATGAAACTACATGCAGACCTTACACCCATCACAAAAATTAACTCAAAATGTATCGTAGACATAAATGTAAAACACAAAACTGTAAAATTCCTAGAAGGTAACACAAGAGAAAACCTCAGTGACCTTGGGTTTGGCAATGACATTTTAGATACAACACCAAAGACATGATCCATGTGGATCCATGATCCACATAATTGATAAGCTGAGCTTCATTAAAATTAAAATCTTCTGCTCTGTGAAATACACTTTCAAGAGGATGAGAAGACAAGCCATAGACTCGGAGAAAATATTTGCAAAAGACACATCTGATAAAGAACTATTATCCAAAATATTCAAAAAAAACTCTTAGAACTGTGAAATATAATGGTGGATATGTTTCATGATACCTCTCTCCAAACCCATAGAATATACAACACCAAGAGTGAGCCCTTATGTCAACTGTGGACTCTGGGTAAGGATGATGTATCAGTGTAGCTCCATCAATTGTAACAAACATCTCATCTGCTGGGGATGTTGATGGTGGGGAGGCAGTGGGGGGCTAGGGGATACATGGGAAATCTCTGCACCTTCCCCTCAATTTTACTGTGAACCTTGAACAGCTCTAAAAATAGCTTACTTTTAAAGTAATAAGCATCAGGTTTATTATTTTCTAATTACTTACGTTTTCGTCTAGGCTTTCACTGGATGGTGCATCTCTGTGCCATGTAGGTGGTGTTAACACTCTGGAGACGGTGGTTTTAACTTTCAGGTGATTCTAATGTGGTGAGTCAGATTTTGGAACTGCCATGCACATAGCTAATAAGGGAAGAAAAAAAATGAAGAAATCCATTGAGCTGGCAGAACCTGTCCTCGAAGAGTCATGCCTTTCAGGTTCTGATCACTGCTACTGGTCGAAGGTCCCCAAAACCTTTCTTTCCTTTCCTTATGTCTCAGAAGCATTTTTGCCTGAGGTTAGATGCTGGACAGATGAACACATGTAGGTGTGTAGTTGGTCAGGATTTGCGTTCTCAAACCCCGCTTCTATCAGCTAAAACACTAAATGAAAAGAGGCATGATTTATCACCTCAGATATGGTACCTGTTGGTTTACTACCAAAAATAGCAGGAGGATGTAGTTGTCTAACTTTATAGCCATTTTCAACAATGACACTGAGGATAGCACAGTGGGTGAAAATTTAGCAGGTGTGCGACTGCCTGCCTCTTCACAAATTACAATAATGAGAATTTTTATTATAGTAATAATAATAAAGGTCAGAGTTTGTAAATGTATTTTTCAAGAAAAATCAAGGATTGAGACATAGAGTATGTAGAGATTATAGGTGATTTTAGTATTTATTATTACTCTTTTATTTGTAGTATATTTTATTATATTTTTTATGTTTTGTGTATTTCCTAAAATAACTATGCTTTTTTAAAATCTGGAAAAATAATAAAATTTTATTTATATATATTAATGATCTTTGCATATACAATGTTATACATATAAAATCTTTTTATAAAAAAATTTTCATATATTAATAATCTTACATATATAAACCCTTAAAAGATAAAATATTCTTTTATTTTGGTAAAATGTCCAAATAAACATTTTATACATAACATATATGTATAAACATAGACAAATATGCAGATAGAAAAGTATAAAAATAAAAAGTATATATATACTTTTATTCTTCTATAAATAAATAAATTGTTGCTGTAAGTCGAACATCAAATGCTACTAGTGTACATCATTTCTCTATAAATATAATCATCTTAAAATGTACACAACACCAAATTTATTTATTTAACATCTTTATTGGAGTATAATTGCTTTTCAATGGTGTGTTAGTTTCTGCTTTATAGCAAAGTGAATCAGCTATATATGTACATATATCCCCATATCTCCTCCTTCTTGCACACACTCACAAAAAGAGAAAAAGAAGAAATATATATATATCTTTTGGGAAGTCTGAGGTCTTCTGCCAGCATTCAGTAGGTGTTCTGTAGGAGTTGTTCCACATGTAGATGTATTTCTGATGTATTTGTGGGGAGGAAGGTGATCTCCACATCTTACTCCTCTGCCATCTTGAAGGTGCATTGGTTTAAGCTGAGGTTTAAGGCACGATTTAGGATCCATGCTGCCTGGTGGCAAAAGCATTCAGCGAACCTGTACAACCAGAGCTGGCCAGTCCCCAAACTCTCAGGGAAGAACTTGGAAAACAGGACTTTATTCGTGAGTGCTAGTCGGTATCAGAAAAAACGAAATTAATTTAGACATGAATCAGCAGCTTTGGATCAAAAGGGTAGGGAAGAGGCAGACTGAAAATCGGGGACCTTGTGGGGTCAGGAGAGGTGGTTGTCTTGAGACCACACACAGCAGAGATGAAGCTGAGAAAGGTTCTAAGGGAGCCCTTATGGGCTGGGCCCAGCAGCTGAGATCAGATGGAAGATGTTGCCACCTCACCTGCAGGACTTCACCTCCCAGGATCCTTTGCAGTTAGGGTGGCCCTTCTCATGGAAGGTGGACAGATGATTCCAGCACTTCCATACCTGGGCCATAATGCTTTCATCACACCATTTTCTGGCAGAACGTCCACACCCAGTGCAATTGGAGAGGGTAGTTGTTGAAGGTGGAACATCTGGATCAAACCTGGATCCCTGATGTTTGTGTGGAGCAGAGATGCCCCCACACCCATCAGTTGAACTTCCACTTACATTAAGTTCACTCTGATTATCTTAAGCCACTAAATGCTTAACTGATAGTAATATTACTAGCATGCATACATTTGTAAAATACTGTTTAATGATGTTGATTCTTTTAACAAATACTTTAAATGATAAAAATGGGTTATGACACATAACATATAGTTAACCCATATGTTATTTAAATATGCAATATGTCCAGAAGATTGCTGAAAGCTACATGCCAGCATGATAACATAATTTATTTGTAATTGTTGGGACTAATGGTTTTCATGTTCTTCTTTGTGCTCTTCCAAATGTTCTAAATTTTTGTTAATAAACAAGTGGCAGAATAATTTGCACAATGACAGCTTGTATTCAGTAAAGAAAATACAATATGTTATTTAAAAAAATATTCCTGAAAGAAAATAAAATCCCATACATATATATTTCTTCCTTTTGTCTTTGGATTAAATATTGCTTCAACTAAAGTAATTTCCTATAATCTGTCATGAATGGCCTTAAGTTGGATAACAGCTGTGCAACACAAACTCCGCAGGGCAAGGGACTGGAGGGGCCAACTTACACTTTTTAACCAAACCTCAGCCTCCTCTAAGCTGTCACCAAGAGATTCTTTGTTGGATTTAATGTTTCCATAGAAGAAACTGACTTTTATCACTAAAGAACATGAAAATCAGTTCAGTAGAGATATTCTAACACCACAGTCTCTTTCTCTCACTTTTCATGCATTTGTTTAGCACCGTGATTTCTTCAGATCCTGGTATGGATTATCAACAGCATAGTATTTCCATAGTCATTTGTGGGCATGTACTACATGTAAGGAGAACAAGGGGAGGATGGAGGAGACAGTCATGCTGTGTAGACGTCCCTGAAGAGAAGTGTCAGGGCTGTTGAGAATTCACCAATTGCAGTTGTTGGTGAAGACACACGTTCCTGCTGAGGACAGTCGGTAAATCAAAATCAGTGCATTTCATTCTTGAGGGCAGTGGCGTTGTCTGGCGGTTAATATACATTTTTTTAAAAGAAGGGTAGACTTGGGGCTTCAGATTCTCCCTGGCTTCGGGAACGGGGGGTGGGGGCCTGTAGAGTCAGCCCCACAGGATAAGGTGTCTGTGTTTCGTCGGGTTCAGGCAGCTCCCTCTGACTCTGAGAGCACAGCCACTTTGGTGCAACTGTCACATTCCAACAGGGTCTGACACCCCCTTTCCTTCCCCCAGATGGTGCTGGATCATCACGGTTTCCGTCACTGCTCATTCGAGCATTCCAGAAGCACTCCCAAGAGCAGGGCACTGAACGTGAGAAATGTCTGCAAGTGGGAAACAAACAAACAAAAAATAATAGAATCTATTTTCTGAAGACAAGACCCACACACAGTCAGGAAAGGGAGGCAGGAGTGTTGCAGACACAGACCGTGGCCAAAGGTGTGTCCCAGATACAGTTTCTGGTCCAGAGCTTCTCTGTGTGCTTTGCATCCAATGCCCACTTGCTCATAGACCACAAGGCCGATTTGCATCTTTGGCCCCTTGTTGAAAGTAGGCATCCTTGTCAACACTCTGCCCCAGTCTGGCACTTCTGCTCTGCTCCCTGTCTCAGCAAACGGCAACACCATCCATTCAATTCTGCAGTCCAAATGCTTTGAGAATTCTAGCGATTTTCTTTTTTGTTTCCATATGCAAACCAGAAAACATCAGCAAATAAGAGTGTATATCTCCTTTAAAACAGACGACGCGCTGCACGGTTAACACCTGATTCCAATCCAAGCCATCATCACATCCCACCTGGAATGTGGCAACATCACCTGATGACCACAGTGTCCACTCTCTGTGCAGCAATGGGAGAGATCCTTACACACAGAAGTCCTTCAGTGTTACTCTTCTGCTCCGCACTGGGCAATGGCTTTATAGCTCAGAATAAAATATTCTTCATCACAGTCGACAAGCACCTACACGACGTAGACACCCCACCACCTCCTTGCTCTCATTTGCCATTTCTCACCCTTTCATTTTAGCCCAACACCAGCCTCATCTCTGTACCTGAATTAATGGCCCTCACGATGGTTAGCTACTCCTCCTGTCTCTCAGATACCCACACCGTGAGTCCCATACACCTTGTAAGGCTGAGCTTTAGGCATCACCTTAGATAACCTGCTGACATACACATTAAGGGGCCACTTCTGCCTTCCAATATGGTCCATATTGTGCTTTATTTCCCTCTAACTGATTATTTCCCTGACATGTTATATACTGATGGTCTACCTATTGATTGTCCACCAAACTCAACTAAAATTACATTTCTGTGAGGGTATATATTTCTTTCTTTTATTTTTTTAACTACAGTATTCTCAGCACCTAAAATATGTCTGGCAAATGGTAAGAGTTGACAAAATCATTAGTCAAAAATCATAAAGTGACTATAAAGAACTTCTAATGATTTAGATACAACCGTGAATTTTTTATATAAAGTATTTAATTCATTTATCTGGCCAGCAGAATGATAAGTGGCTCTGGTGAATTACAGTAACAGGTGAAAAATTTATATTGTATCCCTTAAAGATGACTAGTCTTCAAAATGTCTGGGAAGCACAGACTTATCTCGAGATTATTCAGTGACTCAGATAGAATAGCTAGCATGATAGGGCTCCTGTTACTCTGCCAACAATGTGTATTTTCCTGCCTCACTAAAGACACATCAGGTATCTGAAGTAATTAAAAGGCAGTGCATTAATGCTATAACATAGAGATGTCCTGGATGCTATTAGAGAGTGTTGGAGAAAATGACTAATTTGATGTTAAAAAGGTTAGTGAAGGCTAATGCTGTTCTCATACATCAGAAAGAGAAAATCACCAGAAAAGGTTTTGATAGGCATCTTCCTGAGGAGGCTTCAGTGTGTGGCACAGGTAACCAGAGCATCAATTCCAGCTCACAGCGGCAAAGTCCTCAGCTCCATTGGGAGAAAAAGTGCCCAGGACTGTGCGATGAGGGTTTAGGGTATCTGCCTCTGGGAAAGGATATGTTGGTCCAGCTGTTTACCAATACTCAAAACATTCTTTAATTAGGAACTTTATGAAAATCCCAAGAAGTGGTGAGAATGATTGTCCCAAACTTTGAAAGGACACCCACCTCATAAGCTTGCAGTGGTGGAAAGATCACCAACCGTGCTAACCACTGAAATCCTTGAAACGTATAATAGTAATAATAGCAATCAATATTCAGCACTTTTTGATGGGGTCTCAGTGACTAAGATAGATGATAGATAGATAGATAGATAAGGATGGATGGATGGATGAATGGGTCAATTGACTGATCTACAGATGATTGATAGATGTACAGACTGGTCAATTGATCAATATACAGATGATAGATGCATAGATAAGTAGATGGGTGGATGGATGGATGGATGGATGGATAGACTTTAATCTGGCATATTTCCTCAGCCTTTCTGTGTTTTTCTCCACACAGACATTTTTAGGTAAAATATGCACACAATGAAACACAGATCTTAAGTATACAATTAAATGGGTTTTGAAAAATGCATTCACCCTTGTCAGACCATCCTAATGAAGATACAGAGATTCCCTTTATACAATTTCCTTTGTGCCCCTTTCACTGGTCCCCAGCTTCCCACAGGCAATCCTTCTGATTTCTATCACGTCAGACTCATTTTTTCTGTTCTTAAGCCTCATGGAAGAGGAATTAGACATACATGCTCTTCTGTATCTGACTTCTTTAACTCAGCAAAGTGTTATTTTGAAATCCATCCATGTGGTTGTGTTTGTTGGTAGCTCCTTCAGATGGCCTGCTGAGAAGTGAATAAGTTACAATTGGTTCATTCATGTTCCCTCTCAATGGACATTTGGGCTGTTTCCAGACGTTCTGATTATTTTGAGTAAAGTTATTATAAACTTTTGAAGTTGTGTGTGTTGTGTGTATGTGTGTGTGTACTTATGTTTTTATTTCTCTGAGATAAATATCCAGGGATTAAATTGTCAGCTCATAGAGCAGGTCTATATTAAACCTTTTAAGAAACTGAAAGTTTTCCCAAGTGATGGACGCTCATTCCTTCTAATTGAGGATTTGGTGAAGATTCTTAACACCTCCTCTTTGCCCTGATGTGACTGAAAAGGAAGTCTGTCCAGCTGCACAGTCTCTGACTCTCTTGTTCTGCACGGACACATCCACTTCCAAGCCTGAGTGCTTGTCTTGGATTCGGCTTCATAATCTGAACCCTCACGTTGGCCTCTGTGGATTTGGGCAATGGTGCAGTGGTGGAGAAACTGCATCACCTCTGGTTGTAGGACTCTTCATTATTAAATTCAAACATACAATGTATACCTCATTTCTATTCCACTCTGATATTTCCTCTCAAAGAATAAAAAATAACTCCCAGGTATCTGGTTAAGTTACATCAAGATAATATAACATAGGATAGAAAAATTACTAGGAAAAAAATGGGAAGAAAAGACATCAACAGATTAACTGTGTCTGTGATTTAAAATATTTATTTTCTATTTTTTAAAAACTGTTCTGCACTATATAAATAGCTTTTAGTAAGTGACCATGCACAAAATTTTTCCAAACAATGACAGGCAAGCATACTCTGTTTTGGGGGTGGTGTGCATCATGTAACTGGATGGAGCGTTTCCTCACTAACTGTCTTCCCTCTGACACCTGCAGAGATATGAGAGATATATCTGTGTGTATTTGAAGTTACAAACATAAAAAATTCTTCACGTGTCCACCTCAATCCACCAGGCTTCCTACCATTCTCTCAAATGAACTTTCAAAAGAAGATGAGAATAGATTTCTCCTGGCCACTCATTCATGCCCAATGATGTGTATTTGGGCATAAATAATCTAGGGTTTGACTACACTGTGTCACCCACAGATGTATCTCATCTCTACGGACCGATTGTTAGTTCCTAGAAGGCAGGGATTCTGATTGAATCTCCCTAGAAGGGATCTAGCTGGCGTATTTGTGGAATAACTCACCTTTCTAGGTTTCATCTTTTAAACATGGATCCACTTTCCAAGAGCCTGTCAGTTTATTTATATAATGTCCAATTAAGAGTCTACAAGGGTTGTTTAAATGTGCAGGTTACTATTTCCATAGCAAAAGAGCAGGCATGTTATTCAGGGTTTTTTTGGGGGGTTTTGTTTTGTTTTGTTTTTTAAGTCACCAAGTAACTACTTGAAGACAAAAGATCCTGTCAGATAATTAGAGCATGTTTATCTCATTGTTAGTGTCTGTTCTTTGTCAGAGCTCATCAGAGCTGAAATATTCTGTTTCTTGGTGTGCAACTAATTTTCACTTGTGTCCTGGACATATTGGGTATTGCCCTGTGACACTTTGGTTCCTATTTAAATCTTCTACTTTAGCAGGTAGCCATCCTACCTAGGTCTAGCACATAGGTCCTGGCTACTTTGTGGATCGTGAATTAAAATTCAATTTGCAAAGCCTTTGCAATTCTCTCTGGTCATGCTGCTGGAATGCTACACCACAGCTGATCTGCGGTCTGACTGGTTCTTGTCACTGTAGTCAGTGCTCACACCTTTGGGGCTCCACTCAGTTACCCACCAGACACAGAGCCCCCTGAGGCAGGGAGTGAGGATGGTCATTTGCTGGTGCCCAGTGGGGGTTCACTGGTTCTTGTGGAAGACTCTGTCCTGCTGGGACACCCCTGGCAGCCTCTTTGGCTGGACAAAGTGGGTTCTTCCTTGGACCTTTTCTCATCTTCACCCGTTCCATTTCGGGGTCAAGAGCTTCTCCAGGATGGGATACGTAGGAGGTAGTGCTTCCCATATACAGGGGATAAAGAAAAAAGGAGCGCACCACTGTGTCCTTTCTCACATCTCAACATCCTTAGCCAGCCTGACTTTTCTTTTATCCATCTTTAAGAGGTTTTTGATATTTGCTTTTTATGTATTGTCCAAGGTTTTTAACTGTAATCACTTGGAAGAACAGAGTGGAAAACTCTTACTACATTTTGTCTGTAAATAGAAGTGGCCATCATTTTGAAATTCTTTTTTTTTTTTTTTTTTTTTTTTTGCACATAGAAACAGATCTTAAGACAAAATGTACTGTGACTCCCAAAAGAAAAGAATGAAATGAGAGGTCATCACTTACATACAATGTTCTAGCTTAGGGCCTTTATAGCAGTCTTATCCCTTTCAAACTGCTGAAAGAGGGTATCAGGAAAGACACTTTGTCCAAAAAAGAGTAATTTGTGTCTGTTGTCAATGTCTTGACTGGTGCTAAGGCAGCTCAGGGACTAGAAATAAAGAACATCACCAAGACTTGGGATCAGAGTAGAAGCCTTTGGCTCAAAAGTTAAATTTCATCTTTAATGGTAGGAAAGGCAGAGAGTCCAAAATGCAAGACAGAAGGTAAGCTTGTGAGTTTAGGTATCTCACCACGGCTTCCAAGTCCTTTGCATTTCCTTCAACTATTTAGCCAAGTTTGTGTATTAAAAGATAAAAGTCAGTGATGGTTCTGAGGAAGACTCATCTTAAACACACTGAAGCATGAACAACGCTTCAGTGTCAGAACAGGAGCCTGGCCTGGGCTGTGGGGTCCACGTCCCACTCTCCCTCCCTCAGCAAAAGGGACACAAATCTTATTCTGAACACCATATACTAACATGACTATCGTTTTAGATAATTAACATCTATTTATTATTAAGTGCATGCTAACCTTCCTGGCTTTTCACTTCTTCCTGCAGTACCAAGATTCTGGAATCACTTTGTTTCTGCCAAAGAACTACATCAATTAGTTCAGATTTTCTTTGCCTGAAAACATCTATATTTGGTCTTTATTCTTTAAAGTCTATTTTCTCTGAGTATAGAATTATATTTTCATAGTTTTTGTTTTTTGCAGTGTAAAGAAGCCATCCCATTGTTTCTGCTTTAGTCCCTTTAAAATAATCTTTGGTAACAGCTCTGGATGATTTTAAAGGTAATATCCCTGCATGATTTTAAGACTGTTTTCTCCTCTCTATCTTTGTTTTGTGAAATTTAACCATTGTGTCTCAAGGTGTGATTATTATTGCATTTATTAGGCTTGAGGATGAATCTGTGATTTCTTGAAACTGTGAATTAATATCTTTTGTCAGATTTGGAAATTTTTTGAACAGCCTTTCTTCATATATTGCTTCTGCCTTTCTCTCTCTCTCTCTCTCTTCTGTCTTTATCATCCTGGGAATCAGATTAAATGTATGCTATACCTTTTCACCAAGGCCCATATAAATCTTGTAACTTTTTTTTCTGTATTTCCCATTCTGTTTTCTCTTTGGGCTTTATTCTGTGTATTTTCTCCTGACCTATAATTCAGTTTACTAATACTCTCTTCTACTGTTTCAAATGTACTATTAAACACATCAACTAGATTATTATCATTATTTTATAATAGAAATAATAATAGTTATTACAGATCTAGAATTTCCTTTTGGTTCTATTTCATAAATTCTAGTTCTCTGAAGAAATTTTCTACCTTGTTATGAAATTTTTTAAACATATTCATCATAGTTAAGAATTTGAGATAGATAGCTACTACCTGTTTTACCTGTGGGTCTCCTCCACAGGAGAAGGATGTCGAGTGATTTTTGTTGAAGGTTGGACGTGAAAAGAAGTAGATGCTCTACACGATGTTGTCTTTCTCCAGACCATATTTGATTTTATTCCAGTCCAGGGTTACCAGGGCAGAAGCTCACCTTGATGCACTCAGAGATAGAAGTGGCTTAGCGAGGGCTTGCCTGTTTTCAGCATCACTCTCTACTCTCCAGGTCTAGCCCTTTGCAGGAGTCCATGGGAAACTCCTGGTTCTCACCAGAACCCCTACTCTTCTCTGGTTAGGGTCCAGCTTCTTAGCTTCCATTTTGCTTTTCATTCCTTAGTCATTCATCCCTCAGCTGCTTAGAACTTGGTAAATGCTTAGAGAGGAAATTCCACAAGAATGCCAGGCTCAGTTTTTGTTTTTGTTTTTGTTTTTGCGGTACGCGGGCCTCTCACTGTTGTGGCCTCTCCCATTGCGGAGCACAGGCTCCGGACACGCAGGCTCAGCGGCCATGGCTCACGGGCCCAGCCGCTCCGCGGCATGTGGGATCTTCCCGGACCGGGGCACGAACCCGTGTCCCCTGCATTGGCAGGCGGACTCTCAACCACTGTGCCACCAGGGAAGCCCTTCTCTCACTCTTTTGGATGCTGATCCTAATTCATAAAAGATTTCACCAGGAAGACCCAAATGTCTTCCTCTCTATCCCAGTTACTCTAAGGGTTTTTTTAAAAGATACAATGTAAACTCTAGAGAAACAAATATCTCATCTTTTTCACACTGTATCCCCAATGTTCACTGTAGTATCGGTCAGAAAATAGGACTCGATAAATATTCCTCAATTAGCAAATGGATATAAATTGGTATAAATAATCCACTCAATACCACCAGCCTAACGCTCCCCATGTCCATGCCCAAATGTACTTCTATACCTCCTCTTCTTCCTCTTCTTTTATCTTAGTCAAACTCCTGAGTATTTTCTCTGGATCCTTTCCATTACCATGCCATTATTCCCTCTTATCCCTTTAATTTCATTCTCTCCCTCTGTAAACAACCCTTCCTTTCAGCATTAAGATAAACTGAAGCTTCTTACCTTAAAAATCAAAACCAGGGCTTCCCTGGTGGCGCAGTGGTTGGGAGTCCACCTGCTGATGCAGGGGACACGGGTTTGTGCCCCGGTCTGGGAAGATCCCACATGCCGCGGAGCGGCTGGGCCCGTGAGCCATGGCCGCTGAGCCTGCGCGTCCGGAGCCTGTGCTCCGCAACGGGAAGAGGCCACAGCAGTGAGAGGCCCGCATACCACAAAAAAAAAAAAAAAATCAAAACCAAATAAAAGCACCAACCCTTAGAGCCCACGTTGCATTCTGGCTGCTCCCCCACTGTTCTGTTCCCTCTCACGTCCACATTTTGTGGAAGAGATACCGACATGTCCTAAAACCCTCTCCACGGCTTCTACCCACCCTGCTCGTTGAAACTGATATACACTGAAAAGTGCAAAATATTTTGAATTCATACTGGTGAGTTCCTGAAGACTGTGTATAGTAATGGATCCTATGATCCTGTGACCTTAGGAGGGAGAGGAGAGTTTAGATTAGGCTGAAATTGTTTACAGAGATGGAGTTTCAGATTCCAGATTAAATCTGATAACTCAAATTTCTCCAAGTTCTAAAATGCTGGCTCAGTTGACTCCATGGAATCTGTAATCAGTGGTACCCACTGTCAAATTATTTGCAATGATATTCCAAATTATTTGCTCTAAAATGCAGAAAGTTACCCAAAGACTTAGAAATAATTGATCATTTGTGATATGCAAATCCATCCCTTCTTCCCAAAAGGGTCCCAAATGTAATACATCTCTTAGGAAAACCTTGATAAGTAAATATTTGTTGAAGGGGGTTGCATTATCCTTGAAAAATAATTGCTATTTGACAAAAGTAGAAGATACAAGTGAGAAACACTCCAGTTAAAATGGATTTGTTGACTTAACAGGAAATAGCAAAATCATGGGTTGTATTTAATTATCAGAGTGTAGGTGAGCATGTTTATGATTGAGGGAAGAGGGTGGGCATGAACGGTTAGACACAGCCATACTCCAGAAGAGGTGGGTATCTCATTAAAGCCCTACTTGATTTTTACAGCTCAAAACATCAGTCTGATAGAGGCCTGGCTGGAGAAATGGTCATTCATCCAATTTCCCGACTTAAGTCACATCACATGTCAAACCCCACTAAATTAAAGAGAGACAGTGCTTATTTGGGGAGGGACACTTATTTGGGCAGTTAACACCATTAAAATTCAGGCCTTCATGTCTATGTCCATTTACCTGGGTTATTGCATATTAAACACACAATAATTTATAGCCACTTATAACACAATATATCAAAAAAACAAAATATGCAATCATTAAAGAGAAATATTCAGCATTTCAGGTATTGTTGCACACAGACTTGAAACAAAAGTAACGCCCGGGAAAGAATAACTGTCAGAACGTATACAGTCAGGGTGTCAGATTATGGATTGCAAACCATAAGTAGAATTTGGTCTTAGATCTTTCTCATTTAGACCCAGTAGATTCCTTGACCCATGCCTGAATATTTCCCATTTTGGAGAGATTTTGAATAATAATATCAGTAAATGAAAGAGCTGCTGTATTAATCTTATTGACCTGTTAAACAAAAATAGTTTGACAGCAAACTAAAAGTGAAAACCCCAGTCCTTCTAAAATAAAAAGTAATTAATTAATTAATTTTAAATAAACAATAATATAGTCCCAGAGAAACTGACCAATGTTATCAAAAAAGTTTTGAAAGAAGCAGATCTGTGATTTTTATTGCACCCACATTTAACTAACCAACTTGGTGCGTTTTGTAAAACAGATGAATCAATTTGCTGCTTCAATTGCATCTGATGTTCCAATTTTACTTTATTTATTGAAGCCCTGACATGTTGTAAGCAGCTGTTTATCCTGCCAATACTTTTGTTTTGTTTTTCCTATTCCAACAAGCCTGGAACCCTAAGGTGCTACATCAGACCTCTGGCTCTGTGTCATAATTAATTCCAAAGGGACTTCAATGAGTCTACAAGTCCGAGGGGCATACTGGTGATCTTCCATGTTGATAACATCATGCTGACATTACCTAGAAGGCTAAAAGTGGCAGCTTTCTTAGATGCCTTGATAATAAACAGGTGTTCCAGAGAATGAGATAAAAATTCCATTAAAATAAAAGCTTTTGCATCCCCTAGCACATTTCTTATGTCTACTTGTATGAGACAAATTGTTACACCATTTGTTTCTAACCACTGGTAAAATGAGTCACAATGCAAATTTGAGTAAGGCTCAGAGAAAAATAGACTCTTGCTTTAGTCAATTCAGGTTACTCTCACAGAACACCAAAGACTGGGCACCGTCAACAGCAGAATTATTCCTCACAGTTCTGAAGCCTGGATGTCCAAGATCAAGGTGCCAGCAGGGTCAGGTTCTTGGTGAGAGCTCTTCTGGGGTGTGTCCTCCCATGATCTTCCTTGGTTTGTGTGCACGTGCGCGTGCGCGCACACACACACACACACACACACACACACACACCCTGTCTCCTCCTCTTTTTATAAGGGCATTAACTTCATCATGGGGCCACACTCTCATGACCTAATTGAACCGTAATCATCCCCCAAAGACCCATCTCCAAATACTTTCACAGTGGGGGTTGTTTCAACCTATGAATTGGGGGGTGTGTGTGACACTTTTTGTGACATGGAGACCCTCTGTGGGTCATAGTTGCAGTTTTTGCAGCTGATTATAGAAAACTATCCACAGTTACTACTGACTTTACTATTAAACTAGTGCTTTAATCACAGCAGGAATTCCTGCGAAATTCACCAACATCAGGCTCCAGCCCTCGACTTCTTGAGCTCCAGATCCATAAAAGTATTTGTCTTTGCAAAATCTTCTCTTGGATATTCCATGACCACTTCAACCTAAGTATGTATTTATGACTCAAGTTGTCATTTTCCACTTGAAATTTTCAATTTCCAAATCTAAAAAATCACAAAATTCGTTACATCCGCTTACATCTATGTATTGCACCTTTCACTTCACTACCTCACTCTAAGCATATAACCTTTTAGTCTGCCTGCAATCACATGGGCACCTTCTAATGCACAAAGCCGTCAGAATATTCTTATTTACAAAGAAAATACCATCAGTAAAATCCTCCCCAGAACTCTTAGTAGGCAGTTTCCTGGGGCCCTTAGTAGGCTAGAAAAAGTCTTTATTATGACTTCTGCCACCATTCCAGCATAAAGAGCAGCCACAGGACTTTTAAAAAGGCAATTCCCATCATTTATATTCACCCCCCCAAATCCCACATAATTAAATGTAACACACTTTTTCTACACAGGAGAGAGTGGACTGATTTTTCTCACCAGGGTTTGAGGAAGCCTTCTTATCATTTTCAGCCATCTCAGCATGGTTGCCTAGATACGACTTCTCCTTGACTATTACTCTGATTAAAGGGCAATTTAGAGCTTTTATTTTTTTTTTTTAAACTGATCTGTCATCTAGAAATATCATTATCCCTCCCTTACACTGATTTGTCAAGTGGTGGACCAAGCATTGCTATTTAGAGATGGTTTTTCAATAGGGTAAAATAAGAGATGGATTCCCCACTTCCTTAGTCCCATTAAATGTTTATGTACTAAATGCAGTGAAACTTCTGAGGGGTGAAACAGGTTCAGTGGATTTGGGGGTTGTAGTGGGTGGGGGATGATGCAAGTATAAACTAAGACTTTTTAGTTCACAATTTAAAGATAACCAATCCTTAGTGTGAATAAATGGCCATCCGAATGGTTCTGGGCCAAGAAAGGACAAAATGCCTCAAAAATCAACATTTTTGGAGACCTTTCAAAACACCTATCTCTGATAGTGTAGTTCCTTCCACATAAGGAAGTCATAGCCTCATTGTCCTGATTCAGAGCAAATTCAAGTTATAAACGTTCATACCTGCCATCTACACATTTAAATAATTTATTTTTATTGAGGTGTAATTTGCATACAATAAACTGCATGTACGTAAGGTGCACAGTTTGTTAATCTGTGATACAAGTACACATGTGAAATAATCACCTCAATCCAGAGAGTGAATGTACATAAACACCCAGAGTTTCCTCGTGTTCCTTTGAGACCCATCGCTCCCATGCCGCTTATGGCCCGTCCGCGGGTAAGCACTGTCTGCTCTCCTCACTATAGATGAATTTACTTTTTCAGGAGATTTCCATAAATGGGAACATAGAGTATGCATGCTTACTTTTCTGAATTCTATCACTCAGGATCATTGGAGGGATATGCCAGATTTTGTTTATTCTTTTCACCTGATAATAAGCCTTTGGGTTATTTTCAGTTTCCCACTCTTACAAACAAAGCTTCTGTGGACATCATGTTCATTGTAAGGACATACAGCTTAGAGCATATGGTAAGTATACGTTTAAACTTTAAAGAAATTGCAAAATCGTTTTTCAAAGTGTTTGGACAATATTGCATCCCCACCAGTAACGCACCAGTTTCTCCATAAGAGCACCAGTTTCTCCATATCCACACCAACATCTGTTCTGGTCAGACTTTTTAAATTTTAGCCATTCTAACAGCATGTACATTGTGGTTTTAGTTTGCATTTTCTGAATGACTAGTCAATTGAGCAGTTTTTTCATATATATTTGACATCTTTATCTTTGACTAAGTTTCTGTTAAAATCTTTTGCATGTTATTAATTGTAGTGTCTGTTTTCTTATTATTGAGGTTTGAGAGTTCTTTATATATCTTTATACATCCTGGAAACAAATTCTCTATTAGTTGTATTCTTTGCAAAGTTATTTCCAGGTCTTGTATCTTTTTTCTCCTAACAGTTTTTTTTCCCAAAGAATACTTCTTAATTTTGATTATGTCTAAGTTACAGATTAAAAAAAAATTTTTTATGGAGCATGCTTTTGATAGCAGGTTAAAAAAATCTTTAAACATTATCTTCTAGAAATTTTCTAGTTTGAGATTTTAAAATGAGATTTTTTTTCCATTTTGACTAATTTTTTTTCAGTTTGAATCATTTTATTCTTGTCTTCCATATCTCTAACTTTTGTATACATGAAATGCAGTTATAATATTTGCTTCAATGTCTTTGTTAATTTTAACTCCTATGTCTGTTCTAGTTCAGTTTTGGCTGATTGATGTTTATGCTAATCATGGGCCTTATTCCGCTTTTGTTTTTTGGTATGCCTAGTTATCTTTGATTGACTGCCAGACGTAGTGTGTTTCTCTTGTTGGGTGATGAATAATTTTGATTGTTTTATATTTTTGTACTTTGTTCCAGGACATGGTTAACTTACTTGGAAAGAGGTTGATTCCTTTGACTCTTGCCTTAAAAATTTTCAGGCAAGACAAGAGCATATAACTAGTCTAGTCTGATCATTGCCCACAATGGAAGCAAGACTCTGCCTCACTACCCTACACAACTCCCCATAAATTATAGGTTATCCTGTCTCCCTGGCAGGAACCACTGTCATTTTCAAAGTCCAGGGTCAGCACGGTTCTCTCTAATCATCCCAGATGGTCCTTTTCACAGTCTCGGGTACTTTCCTCAAATGTGTGTGGTAACCAGTACTTTACCAAATACTTGGTGGGTCTTCTGCTGACGTCCAGAGTTCTCCCCGTGCACCTCTCTCTCCAATGCTCTGTCCTATGAACTTCAGCTGCTCTGGTTTCCCCTGAATCTTAGCTCATCTCCTCACCACAGGGAATCTGCTGGTCTTTGCCTGAGACCCCACGGCCTGGGCACCAGCCAGAAAATTCTCTGAAGGTTGTAATCTTGGAAAATCATAGGGCTCCTTTGTTTATTTCCTGTCTCTTAGGCATTATTCTTCTTTATTGCCTAATACAGTATCTTGAACACACACACACACACACACGCATATATACTTTTCCTGGTTTTATGTATTTATTGTTTTAGGCAAGACCATAAATCCAGTCCCTGTTACTCTACCTTGGCCAGAAGTGTAAGTCCTCCACATTTCTGATTTTTGCTAAAAGGAAATTGCTATAATCAAAGAGTAATTATTAAATAACTCCCCACATTATAATCAGCTAAAATCACCATAAATGTTGTTCTCTGCAAATCACTACTCTTTTCATGCCAAATCGCTTTATTGGTTACCTCATGTTGATATGAGTTCCAAAGTAGGTCAGTTCTGATGCTTATAATTTCCCTCAGAACAAACACATCATATCAAAGTGAATAGCAGAAAAAGGCATGAGCTAAAGCAAAGGTGCTGGTTCAGGGCCAAGGACTGATAAGAGAGTTAAAGAATGGGAGAGAGAAAAAACAGAAACAGAAGGAAACAAATAAAAATAAAAGAAAGAAGGAGATATGGAGGAAAAAGAGATAATCTCTTCACTTTGCTGCTCTTCATAGAAACACTTAATTCAAACTATGGAATGTCTGGCTGATCACAGTCATTGTATATTCCCAATATTTTAAGTGTGTGTATTACTTTCCCATTTCAATCATTTCTTTAAAACAGTGTGTAGCAGAGGGAATAAATGAACAAACAGTGTGAGGAGTGGCTGAATTTAGACAACTCCAAGTGAAAAGCTTTTTAAAAAAATTTTTGGTAACAAGTTCCTAACACACATGTTCAGAAAGTGGATGTGGATTTTACATTTAACTGGTTTAAATATAATTTATACTCTCTGCCCTGCTTCATATTCTTTTAAGTATAAATTTGGTGCTTCCCAGTTGGCATTCAAAAGTCAGTTCAAGACAAACACTGAAGTTCATTTATAAAACAAACAAAATTGAAAACATTCTCATAGACGCTCTGGGCAGATTCAGAACCCAATAAATCATAAAGATACTTGTTTACTATAATTATTTTTCCAGGATCCCATTTCCTATAAAATTGACTAGTTTTAGTGTTCCCAGATTCATGGAGTTCCCATGTGAATTATTTTATGCAATAATCCTCAATTAGAAGGGCTTTAAGATATTATTCACTTGACCTCAACATTAAATTATTGTAAGTTGAAGTATCATTGTCAAAATAATTACAATTTTGAAATGAGCTGAATTTAATTAAGCAACCACGGGACTGGATAGTTGTATTTCATAACAGACAGTAGGAAGATAAGGACAGTAAAGATAATTAGATAAGGTTAGTTAAGGGAGGCACTTCTCTTGGCCTCTAGAGCACCTGAATTAAGGCAGGATTTCTTGCTATTAAAGAAGAAGTTTAGGGATCACATTTAAGAGAGATAAGTATCTGCAATTCTACAGAATTCCCACATCAAGGTCTCTCAATTCTGCTTCTGGAGAAATTCAATTTCCATTTCAAGAGATGTAATTCATCATCACATTATATCATTAAATACAGACGTAGATCAATAACACATTCGCTGACTTTTTAAAAATTTGGTGATAGGTCCACTAATTAAGACTTTCAGGATATTAGGAACATGGTATGGAAGAGGAAGCCATGTGATATTGAGAGTTATTAGAAAGTCCTGGCCCTAAGATGTGGTGATACGGGTTGATGATTTCTAATATCATGCAGAGATCATGTTTGAAAATATTTATTCTTTGCTGGTGGGGAAATTATATTCAGCACATACTCCACTTAGTGTAAAACAAGAAAGGCCCTTTCAACATCAGCTCATGGGATAAAGAAAGAAGCAGCTGTCCAAGAGATTCAGTATTTTTTGGTTGAAGGCAGAACTAAACTATTTCAGGCCACCAAAATAAGTCACCCCCCTGCGTTCAATTAGCTGCAAACATTCAGGTCTTAGAAGGAAATAATTCTAATTATGAAGACCACTGATAAAAACTGTTACTTAAAACTGGAGCCATGACATAAGTAAACTTGATATTGATGAGGAGAGAGTCACTGGGGTAACCTGGGAAAGAAGGAGAGCAGCAGGATAGAGGTCCTGATTTGAGCAGATAACAAACAAACAAGCAAAATCAGCATTGAGGGGGAAAGAAGAGCAAGATAACACTAAATGACTATCATCTTATTTCAGGCCTCCGCCATATTTTGAACGGTAGTAATTTAAAAAACAAAAGCCACAACACTACCGATTCAGACAGCTTCCTGCCCAGTCCAGTCCCCTCACTGAATTGTGTGTACTTCTATCAATAGAAGCATAAACCACCTTGATCTGGAAGACAGGATGGTGTGTCCTGGGAATGCCCCCAGGCAAACCTTATAGAACGCTGGTCACTACATTCTCAGATGTCAGTGATGCTTACAATATTTTTCACTGGGACGGTGTCTGTATCCACAGGCCTTAGTTTAGGAGGTGATGGCCGAGACGCTGGGGAGGCGAACGATTGTATGAGCACAGTCTCCACCCACCTGTGAGCTGAGAGGAGGGTAGAAATAGGGGAAAACGTGGCAACATCCCATGGATAATGACAAAAGGATTTGCAAATCTACACACATATGCACGTTCCCCAGCATCTGGAAGACAGGTAGATGTGTATCCACCTTACAATTCCGACACACACATAGCTCTGGCACACACCTGAGGCTCAGAGTTGAGCTTACCTCTGTTTGTTGACTGAAGTTGTAAACTTCAGAAACTGTTATTGAATAAAAGAATCTCACAGAGAAAATATCCCCCAAACAGTGCCTTACGCTTAGGACCAGCTATTGGGCCACAAATTACAAAGAAAAGCTTAGTAAGATCTTCCTGTGTAGCCAGATATAAAAGTATAAACATGGAGAGATCTTAACATCATTTTAACTATAATGCATAGAGCTTGGTACCATTTCCTTAAATTCAGAAAACAATAAAAATTACATGTGTGTAATAAATGAATATGTAAATAATAAATACTATTAATAATAATACTAAATGTGTTCCTCTGGGAAGCGATAAGTGTATCTTCCTTCTCGATAAGGAAGGAGGATGAAGAAAGCACTGCTGCAAACTGCTCCTCCGGTGTTTTATGGAAGATGCAGCTGAATAAAAATAACAGAGATGCTGTCGATAATTAAGAGCATGATTTATACCAGTTGTTTACAAAAGGAAAACAATAAATAGTTTAAAATATACCAGGTGCCTTATTATTCCTTAGCTCATTAAATTTCTAAAGCAATTCTAAGAGGTATTGTTTTATCCCTCTTTACCCCAAGAGCTGGTTAGGTCAGGAAGTCAAGTTCAATGGCTGGAGATCATAGTCCATTAGCAGCAAATTCAAAGATGTGAATCCTGAAAGTACGCCTCCAAATTCTCTGCTCCCTTTTCCCTATTGTATTCTGTTTGGAAAGGTAAATGTTATCGCTGCTGCCCTGAGACTAGAAGAGATAGTGATTCACAGGCAGAGATAAAAGTTCACCGTTGGCCCAGGATTCCAGGGATGTAAACTAACTGTTCACTCACCTACAGCAACGGAGAAGCCCCCAGGACGTGAGGGTAAGATCATCTAAACATCCAGAGACCCGAGCGGCATCCACGCCTCGTGTCAAACAAGCACGTTAAATTCCATGGCGTGTACATTTCTAAACATAATAAAAAATAAAATTTAACCTTACTGTCTTTTTTCAAAAAACATGTATTTATTAATATTCCTTATTTTCCTTATATTCCACAGAGGACTGGCTTTTTTTTCTCTTTACAAACTCAGTTGACGATCCACTCTTTCAACCAAAACAAAACTGTCGGTATCTCCAGTTTTGTATTAAAAAACTAGATAGACAGATAGACAGACAGGTAGATGATTGGTACCAGATATAGATAAACATACCAAGTCTAAGGCAATTTGATACAGTCTGAAAATCCATATTTTCTTTAGAGATTGTGACAGAATTTTTGTAATTTTATAATCTAAAATAAAAAAGAAGTGCTATGCATAGGAAATAAGTAGTATAATGAAGAAAGTTTTCCCCTTAAGACATGTAGTCAATGACAGTAGCTAAGCTAGTTTATATACCTATTCTGTCAAAAAGAATAAAACTTGTTAAGGATGTCTAATGATATCATGAAAAAATACAAAGTTTAATCATTTCAGTAGGTGAAAAATGTCTTAATAGCTTAATTAACAGACTCTGCTTAAGATGATCAAAAATTTGAGCAAATTCACACAAATTTTAATTATTAAATGACTGAATTATATAGAAAAATTCTATTAGTTATCTTCTATATATTTAGATGCCGTCATTTGATTTTGAAAATGAGTAACCTAGAAGATTATTATACTCTATGTACAAAAGTTATAGTTTTCATATAGATGCACAAATCACTTTTTTCATTTTACTGTAATAAAGAAAATTGAGATATGGGCTTTGTGTCTTTGGCTTGGAAATGCGACTTCTGGTTGCTCTCCACTGCACTAAGGTTTGGGGGATTGAGTTAATGGTCCAGAGTTATCCAGATACTAAATGAAAAAGGCCAGGATTTGAATTTACCTTGCCCGCAAAGCCCATTTTTACAACGTCCCTACTATCTAGACTTACATGGAGACAAATTTAGACATACTCCAGTGAATAAATTTTCCATTTCTATAAGGTGACTCACGAAGAATTTCCCAGCAGCTTTATAATTTCTAGAGGTGAGAAACATTTCCCCTAATGGGAGGTAATTAAGCAACAGCCTAATACAAATCATTATTCTGAACGTGAAAATATACAGATAAACTCAATCTATTACATAGGTTTCCCCAGTTCTCAACCTCTTAGGATGCGTTAGGTCATAATTGGAAAAGACCTCTGCTTTCCATGGATAGGAATGTTGATTCCCATGAAGAAGGTCATCAGGATTTGGGTACTTAATAGTTTTTGCTTAAACACAAACTAGATATAAACATAAATATCCTCTTGTGGGACTTCCCTGGCGGGCCAGTGGTTAGGACTCCGTGCTTCCAATGCAGGGCGCTCGGGTTCTATCTCTGGTTGGGGAACTAAGATCCCACATGTCACGTGGCCGGAAAAAAAAATCCTCTTGTGATTTTCTCCTATTTCATTAAGGTCCACACAACCTGCCTTGATCCTAGAAGTACATATATGCAGTTTGTTTTATCATGCCCTGCTGTTAGTATGATATCAATCTTTTAATATTAACTAAACCATTGTCATTCTGGCATGATGTTCTTTAAGATCATTTTCATTAACTGGGTCTCATGATTGATGTTTCCTTACCTTCATTATTAACCCTTCATGACTGAACAAGCTTTAGTTTATTTTGTTTTTAACCATATTGAATGAACCTGTGAATTCTTGTCATTTGGATCAATTCCAAGACCAAGTATTGAATTGCCCTGGCTTTAAGTTTAGAATATCTTTTCTCCATTTCTGTATCGATAACAGCCATATGTGTGGATTCTTCCAAAATCCTGCATCCATTACCAAAAAGAATAATCATTTATCTCAATGTTCTCTTTTTCAATTGCTGCAAACTGTACAGATTAATTAGGTGAGCCTGAAGTCTGCTGGATGCTGTTATTATCACACAGAACCCCATTACAGTATCTACCCATTTATCTGAATTTCAAATATAATTTGTTTTGAAATAGTAACATATATAGGCATTAACAATGAGACAGACAAGTCAAAAGCTCAGGAATCTAATTGTGACAAATGTTTGCCCATTAACATAAATGTAGCATATATATTTGAGTTATGTAAATAAGAATAACTTGGAGTAAAAGTGAAATATGCAAGTTAAAAGTTTTATATATAATGTAGAAGATGTAAATTATAAACCATTAATCGTCTGCTGTTCACTCTAGGAGACTGGATGAAATGATGAATTACATTTTACGTGTAGTCAATATTCATACAAGCAAACTTGGTTTGCTCTTACCTTTGCTTCTTTATTGGTCTAGGCAAACCTTTAAGAATCATTTGGAAAATTCATGCTTGCTTAAGTAAGGGTGATTCAGTGGTATTTTAAAGGCAAAAATGTTAAAACCAAAATGTCTTGCTCTGATAGTAAGGCAGGAAAAATAACAAAGAAGTATGATAATTGTTGGTTTCCCCAAGTTCTCTTTAATATCCAGGGAATAGCAAAGGCTATGCAGCCAGGCACATGGAGAAAAAAATGGAGTTCCCTCAGATGGGGAAGCAGAAACACTACCTTCCCCAAACAATTGAGGGGTGTCAGCGTGTCTAACAAACACTCGGCATTTGTAGCCCTGACCTGGAGGCTTCTCCTCAGCCCACACTGCTTTTGTTTTTCCAAAAAACCCCACATTATTGAGTCATGATTGACATGCAATAAACTGTATGCAACTTGGCGAGTTTGGGGATAAGTGTACACTCGTGAAATAAATACCATCACAATCTATGCCATGAACTATCCATCACCTCCAAAAGCTTCCCCCATCCTTGTCTGTATTATTATTATTAGTGATAAAAACACTTAACATAAGATCAACCGTTTCAGCAGTTTTCAAGTTCACAATACAGGGCTGTTAAATATAGCCGCCATGCTGTAGAGCAGATCTCTAGGGCTCTGTCATCCTGCATAACTGACACTCTGCACCAACCCCTCCTGTTTCCCCCTACCCCCAGACCCTAATGACCATCATCCCACTCTCTGCATCTGTGGGTTTAACATTTAGGTCCCTCATACACATCTTATCAGGTAGTAACTGTCCTTCTGTGTCTGACTTATTCCACTTAGCATAATGTCCTCAAGGTCCATCCATGTTGTCACAAATGGCAGTATTTCTTTCTTTTTTTAAGGCCAAATAATATTTCATTGTATGTATAGACCACATTTTTTCCTATCCATTCATCCATCAGCACACTTAGATTGTTTCCACGTCTTGGCTATTGTGAATACTTGTTGCAATGAACATAGGGGTGTGGATGTCTCCTCAAGATCCTGATTTAATTTTCTTCAGATAAATACCCAGAAGTAGGATTGCAGGATCACATTGCAGTTCTATTTTTAATTTTTTGAGGAACCTCCATACTGTTTTCCACAGTGGCTGCACCAATTTACATTCCCACCAACGGTGATTAAGGGTTCCCTTTTCACCATATCCTCACCAACACTAGTTATCTCTTGTCTTTTTGAAAACAGCCATTCTGATGACTGTGAGGTGATGCCTCAATGTGGTTTTGATTTGCATTTCCCTGATGATGAGTGATGTCAAGCACATTTTCATATATCTGTTGGCCACCTGTGTGTCTTCTTTGGAGTAATATCTATTCAACCCTTAAGTCTTTGCCTATTTAAAAAAAATATTTTTTTAAATCTCTTGTGCTGTAGGAGTCCCCTGCATATTTTGGATATTAACCCTTTATCAGATAGATCGTTTGCAGATATTTTCTGCCATCACTGCTCTGAAGAAGCACGTTGTTGAAGGCATCTGGAAGGCATGATAACTTGGATGAACTCCTTCATTCACTAAAATCTTGACCCTGTCTGCTCCGTCAGATTCCCAATTTGTCCTCTGTTTTGGAAACACTGGGCAGTGAATAATACACACAGGAAAACATTTTTTCTCACAGCCTGCTTCGCAAAAGTGTGCCTATAATCGTGAGCCAACCAGCAGAACTGTAAAGCTGACCTCTGTAAAACTCCAGTGCACGAGAAAGGGCCCTGGCCATGCGTCCACGTGTAGCGAGAAGGTTCTTTAGGAATCACTTCTAAAACGCCACAGACTCCAAACACGTTGGGTACTGCCGACTCTTACTTAGAACACCATCCCTGTGTTTTATTGTTATTTTCCAGTGAAAAAGAGGAGACTGTCTCTTTTCTTTTCTTTTTTCTTTGTAAATATTCTTTTAAACTCTTGGATCACGCTATTTCTCCTCACTTTAAGGGTTTTTTATTACGTTTAGTTTTGACTTGAGAATTGTTCTCGAAGTCAATTTTAGAAATGCAGCTCTGATTTATATTGTGGGCAAAATATAACAGCAGGCAAAGTGTATTCTCTACTACTGTTGGCCTTGTTCTAAGTAAACATTTTACTGTCTTATTACCTGTGAGCTCTCTTCTCAGTTATGACAGAACATATTTAATATTTTATATAAGCAAGTAGCTGCTGGGAGATGGTGAGTTATACATAATATGTGTGTGTTTTCACATGCAAATATACACACATATATAACATTTTACCTTTTATAATTGCATATGTGTATAATTTTAATTTAACAACCATGAAGATTAGAAAATGTTTGGAGTATCTAATGCATGGTGTCAACATATCCTCAAAAGGAAAATCCTTAAAGAATTTTTTATAAAGAAAATCCCTGAAAAAATCCAGTATATAATGACTTTTATTATACATTATTTTCTGTAACAAGATTTTGAGCATCTATATAGGAAGGCAAAGAATATTCAAAATTTCAGGAACAACACAGAATGGATGGAATTAAATGGCTTAAAATAGAAATAAAAGGCTTAAAATGAAGTATTTTTATGCCTTTAGTGTAGTGATTCTTATATACACATTTGAAATTGTATAATTATTTCAAGTGCTTTTTTATAAATCTATTGAGATTATTATGTACTTTTTGTTCTAGTTCTGTGAAAAATGCCGTTTGTAGTTTGACAGGGATTGCATTGAACCTGTAGATTGCTTTGGGTAGTAGAGTCATTTTCACAATGTTAATTCTTCCAATCAAAGAACATGGTATATCTCTACATCTGTTTGTCTCATCTTCAATTTCTTTCATCAGTGTCTTAGAGTTTTCTGCATATAGGTCTTTTGTCTCCTTAGGTAGGTTTATTCCTAGGTATTTTATTCTTTTTGTTGCAATGGTAAATGGGAGTGTTTCCTTAATTTCTCTTTCAGATTTTGCATCATTAGTGTATAGGAATGAAAGAGATTTCTGTGCATTAATTTTGTATCCTGCTACTTTACCAAATTCATTGATTAGCTCTAGTAGTTTTCTGGTAGCATCTTTAGGATTCTCTATGTATAGTATCATGTCATCTGCAAACAGTGACAGCTTTACTTCTTTTCTGATTTGGATTCCTTTTATTTCTTTTTCTTCTCTGACTGCTGTGGCTAAAACTTCCAAAACTATGTTGAATAATAGTGGTGAGAGTGGACAACCTTGTCTTTTTCCTGATCTTAGTAGAAATGGTTTCAGTTTTTCACCATTGAGAACGATGTTGGCTGTGGGTTTGTCATATATGGGCTTTATTATGTTGAGGTAAGTTCCCTCTATGCCTACTTTCTGGAGGGTTTTTATCATAAATGGGTGTTGAATTCTGTCAAATGTTTTTTCTGCATCTATTGAGATGATCATATGGTTTTTCTCCTTCAACATGTTAGTATGGTGTATCACATTGATTGATTTGCATATATTGAAGAATCCTTGCGTTCCTGTGATAAACCCCACTTGATCATGGTGTATGATCCTTTTAATGTGCTGTTAGATTCTGTTGCTAGTATTCATTGAGGATTTTTGCATCTATGTTCCTCAGTGATATTGGCCTGTAGTTTTCTTTCTTTGTGACATCTTTGTCTGGTTTGGGCATCAGGGTGATGGTGACCTCGTAGAATCAGTTTGGGAGTGTTCCTCCCTCTGTTATATTTTGGAAGAGTTTGAGAAGGATAGGTGTTAGCTCTTCTCTAACTATTTGATAGAATTAGCCTGTGAAGCCATCTGGTCCTGGGCTTTTGTTTGTTGCAAGATTCTTAATCACAGTTTCAGTTTCAGTGCTTGTGATTGGTCTGTTTATATTTTCTATTTCTTCCCGGTTCAGTCTCGGAAGGTTGGCTTTTCTAAGAATTTGTCCATTTCTTCCAGGTTGTCCATTTTATTGGCATATAGTTGCTTGTAGTAATCTCTCATGATCCTTTGTATTTCTGCAGTGTCAGTTGTTACTTCTTCTTTTTCATTTCTAATTCTGTTGATTTGAGTCTCCTCCCTTTTTTTCTTGATGAGTCTGGCTAATTGACTTGATGAGTCAATTTTGTTTATCTTCTCAAAGAACCATCTTTTAGTTTAATTGATCTTTGCTATTGTTTCCTTCATCTCATTTTCATTTATTTCTGATCTGAACTTTATGATTTCTTTCCTTCTGCTAACTTTGCAGATTTTTTGTTCTTTCTCTAATTGCTTTAGGTGTAAGGTTACATTGTTTATTTGAAATGTTCTTTGTGTCTTGAGGTAGGATTGTATTGCTATAAACTTCCCTCTTAGAACTGCTTTTGCTGCATCCCATATGTTTTGGTTTGTCGTGTTTTCATTGTCATTTGTTTCTAGGTAATTTTTGATTTCCTCTTTGATTTCTTCAGTGATCTCTTGGTTATTTAGTATTGTATAGTTTAGCCTCCATGTGTTTGTATTTTTTATAGATTTTTTCCTATAATTGATATCTAGTCTCATAATGTTGTGGTCAGAAAAGATACTTGATATGATTTCAATTTTCTTAAATTTACCAAGGCTTGATTTGTGACCCAAGATATGATCTATCCTGGGAATGTGCCATGAGCAGTTGAGAAGAAAGTGTATTCTGTTTTTTTTTGGATGGAATGTCCTATAAACATCATTTAAGTCCATCTGGTTTTAATGTATCATTTAAAGCTTGTGTTTCCTTATTTATTTTCATTTTGGATGATCTGTCCATTGGTGAAAGTGGGGTGTTAAAGACCCCTACTATGGTTGTGTTACTGTTGATTCCCCCTTTTATGGCTGTTAGCGTTTGCCTTATGTATTGAGGTGTTCCTATGTTGGGTGGTTAAATATTTATAATTGTTATGTCTTCTTCTTGGATTGATCCCTTGATCATTCCACAGTGTCCTTCTTTTCTCTTGTAATATTTTTATTTTAAAGTCTATTCTGTCTGATATGAGAATTGCTACTCCAGCTTTCTTTTGATTTCCATTTGCAATGAATACCTTTCTCCATCCCATCACTTTCAGTCTGTATGTGTCCCTAGGTCTGAAGTGGGTCTCTTGTTGACAGCATATATACAGGTCTTGTTTTTGTATCCATTCAGCCAGTCTATGTCTTTTGGTTGGAGCATTCAATCCATTTACATTTAAGGTAGTTATCGATATGTATGTTCCTGGTACCATTTTCTTAATTGTTTTGGGTTTGTTATTGTAAGTCTTTTCCTTCTCTTTTGTTCCCTACGTAGAGAAATTCCTTTAGCATTTGTTGTAAAGCTGCTTTAGGGGTGCTGAATTCCCTTAGGTTTTGCTTGTCTCTAAAGCTTTTAATTTCTCCTTGAAATCTGAATGAGATACTTGCTGGGTAGAGTAATCTTGGTTGTAGGTTTTTCCCTTTCAACACCTTAAATATATCCTGCCACTCTCTTCTGGCTTGCAGTGTTTCTGCTGAAAGATCAGCTATTACCCATATGGGGACTCCCTTGTATATTATTTGTTGCTTTTCCCTTGCTGCTTTTAATATTTTTTCTTTGTATTTAATTTTTGATAGTTTGATTTATATGTGTCTTGGTGTATTTCTCCTTGGATTTATCCTGTATGGGACTCTCTGTCCTTCCTGGACTTGAATGACTATTTCCTTTCCCATATTAGGGAAGTTTTCAACTATAATCTCTTCAAATATTTTCTCAGTCCCTTTCTTTTTCTTTTCTTCCTCTGGGATCCCTATAATTCGAATGCTGTTGTGTTTAATGTCGTCCCCAAGGTCTCTGAGACTGTCCTCAATTCTTTCCATTCTGTTTACTTTATTCTGGTCTGTGGTAGTTATTTCCACTATTTTATATTCCAGGTCACTTATCCTTTCTTCTGCCTCAGTTATTCTGCTATTGATTCCTTCTAGAGAATTTCTATTTTCACTTATTGTGTTGGTCATCATTGTTTGTTTGCTCTTTAGTTCTTCTAGGTCCTTGTTAAATGTTTCTTGTATTTTCTCCATTCTATTTCCAAGATTTTGGATCATCTTTATTATCATTACTCTGAATTCTTTTTCAGGTAGGCTGCCTATTTCCCCTTCATTTTTTTTGGTTTGTTGGGTTTTTACCTTGCTCCTTCATCTGCTGTGTATTTCTCTGTCTTCTGATTTGCTTAAGTTACTGTGATTGGGGTCTCCTTTTCACAGGCTGCCAGTTCATAGTTCCCGTTGTTTTTTGTGTCTGCTCTCAGTGGGTAAGGTTGGTTCAGTGTGTTGTGTAGGCTTCCTGGTGGAGGGGACTGGTGCCTGTGCTCTAGTGGATGAGGCTGGATCTTGTCTTTCTGGTGGGCAGGACCCCGTCCGGTGTTTTGGGGTGTCTATGACCTTATTATGATTTTAGGCAGCCTCTGTGCTAATGGATAGGGTTGTGTTCCTGTCTTGCTATCTGTTTGGCATAGGGTGTCCAGCACTGTACTTTGCTGGTCATGAGTGGAGCTGGGTGATAGTGTTGAGATGGAGATCCGTGGGAGAATTTTCACCTTTTAATACTACGTGGGGCTGGGAGTTCTCTGGTGGACCAATGTCCTGAACTTGGCTGTCCCATCTCAGAGACTCAGGCCTGATACCCAGCTGGAGCACCAAGACCCTGTTAGCCACACAGCTACAAAGAAAAGGGAGAAAAAAAAGAAGAAGAAAGAAAAAATAAATAATAAAATTAAATAAATTTAAAAAGAAAGAAAGTGAAGAGAGCAACCAAACCAAAAAACAAATTAACCAATGATAACAAGTGCTAAAAACTATACTAAAACAAACAAACAAAAAAAACAGAGAGAACCCTAGGACAAATGGCAAAAACAAAGCTATACAGACAAAATCACACAATGAAGCATACACATACACACTCACAAAAAGAGAAAAAGGATAAAAATATATATGTATTTAAAAAAGGGAAGAGAGCAACCAAATTAATAAACAAATCTACCAATGATAATAAGCTCTAAATGCTAAAGTAAGATAAACATAAAGCCAGAAACAAATTAGACGCAGAAAGCAAACCCCAAGTCTTTCTTGGGGTTACAGTTGCTCCCAAAGCCCACTGCCTCAATTTTGGGATGAACGTTGCCTATACAGGTATTCCAGAGATATAGGGTACATCAGGTTGATGGTGGACATTTAATCCATTGCTCCTGAGACTGCTGTTAGAGATTTCCCTTTCTCTTCTTTATTCGCACAGATCCTGGGGTTCAGCTTTGGATTTGGCCCTGCCTCTGCATGAAGGTCGCCTGAGGGCATCTGTTTCCCACCCAGACAGGAAGGGGTTAAAGTAGAAGCTGATTAGGGGGCTCTGGCTCACCTAGGCCAAGGGGAAGGAGGAGTAAGGAATGCGGGGCAAGCCTGGGGCGGCAGAGGCCAGCATGGTGTTGCAACAGCCTGAGGTGTGCCATGTGTTCTTCCGGGGAAATTTTCCCTGGATCACAGGACCCTGGCAGTGGCGGTCTGCACAGGCTCCCGGGAGGGGAGGTGTGAATAGTGACCTGTGCTTGCACACAGGCTTCTTGGTGGCTACAGCAGCAGCCTTAGCATCTCATGCCCATCTCTGGGGTCCGTGCTGATAGCCGCAGCTCACGCCCATCTCTGGAGCTTATGTAGGCAGTGCTCTGAATCCCCTCTCCTCGTGCATCCCGAAACAATGGTCTCTTGCCTCTTAGGCAGTTCCAGACTTTTTCCCAGACTCCCTCCCGGCTAGCTGTGGCACACTAGTCCCCTTCAGGCTGTGTTCACGCAGCCAACCCCAGTCCTCTCCCTGGGATCCGACCTCTGAAGCCCGAGCCTCAGCTCCCAGCTCCCGCCAGCCCTGGCGGGTGAGCAGACAAGCCTCTCAGGCTGGTGAGTGCTGGTCAGCATGGATCCTCTGTACAGGAATCTCTCTGCTTTGCCCTCTGCACCCCTGTTGCTGCACTCTCCTCCATGGCTCTGAAGCTTCGCTCCTGCCCACCCCCCATCTTCACCAGTGAAGGGGCTTCCTAGTGTGTGGAAACCTTTCCTCCTTCACAGCTCCCTCCCAGAGGTGCAGGTCCCATCCCTATTCTTTTGTCTATGTTTTTCCTTTTTTCTTTTGCTCTACCCAGGTACGTGGGGAGTTTCTTGCCTTTTAGGAAGTCTGAAGTCTTCTGCCAGTGTTCAGTAGGTGTTCTGTAGGAGTTGTTCCACATGTAGATGTATTTTTGATGTATTTGTGGGGAGGAAGGTGATCTCCATATCTTACTCCTCCACCATCTTGAAGGTCTCCCACCACTTAAATGTTTTTGAATCTAATTTGAAATTTAAATTACTATTAACTCACCTGCATTTTCAGTTTTCACAAAATTGTTTATTAGTTCACAGTTGTATAGTTTCTATTAAATGTCAGAAATTCATTTTTGAAATATTAATGTTATGGATTTGTTTTCCATCACTTTTCATTCATCTATTTCTTTATAGATGTGTGTATATATGTAAGTCTGCTTTTATCTATAAAGTTATTATTATAAATTTTAACAAATACAATCTAGTTATTCCAACACCTCCCTCTCTTCCTTGATTCTGTTTCTGGAGCTTCCTCTTTTCATCTACATTTTGGTATTTTCCTCATTTTTTAATTCCTACACCAACAATGCACTACTTTGATTACTGTATTTTAATTGTATGTTTTCATATTTTATATATCAAACCATTCTTATTACTCTTTTTCAATATTTTCTGGACCAATTTTGTTCATATTTTCCTTCATCCAATATTCAGAGTTCACTTATTAAGTTCCATCACTAGAATCTTTGTTGGATGTTTACACTTTAGATTTTGAAAAGAGATGAACTAAATATGTATAAAGTTAAATATTCTCAACTAGGAAAACGATCTCCATTCACCCAGATCTTGCTCTGTATCTTTTTTCCCCCAGATTTCAAATTTCATGAGGTTAGGAAATGTTTCTGTCTTGCTGGTCACTGTTTCCTTATTTCTTGGGCATAGGATGGACGCTAATATTGACACCTGTGTGTGGGATGAACTGCAGAAGGAGTGTAAGGTAGGGAAGGAGTGAAAGCACCATGACAGACAGGGATGCGTCACAGGCTGGAACTCGCAGAGTTTAGGTTTGTCTCCTAAACCTCTGTTTAGTGCCTGCTACCTCTGCAGATGCACCCTGAGTAGGGAGGGGCTTGTGAAAAACATTCAATTAGAAGACATCATAAATTATGATCTTTCCAACATCAAATTTTCCCCATCACATTTTACAGTCTCAGCAATTTTCCTTCATTTGATTTGGTGAACTGCCCCACCAATGGTTCACATAGAGCGATCAATTAAGCCTTGTACCACGTGCATACAACACTGGTCTTGAACAGACATAGAACCTCTGGGGTTATACCAGTTCAACCCAGACACACACGGAGGTTACTGGATGCCTACAAAGAAAGCAAGCTGTGGAGGCAGGCCTGAGAGGAGAGGGACCCTCTTCTGTAGCCTTCCCTGCCTCTGTGAGTAATTTACACAGCTCCCACCTGCTGATGCAGACAATAGATGACGCAGACAGTAGGTGATGCAGCAGGACTGCCTACCCCGAGTGGTGATGGAGCCTTTCTCCAGCACCGCTCTGCCCATAGGACTTAATCACGGTCATCCCTAAATGTATACAATTCATTTGAAACCCAACACACATATACCTTAGGTACTGACACCTGAGTTTTGTACACAGGAAATGAAGCAAAATGGACTAATGAGTTATTCATCATCATACTAAAAATGACAAAGAGTTAAAGACAGTAGCAAAGTTTTCTCAGAATACCCAGTCTCTCACAAAAGATAAATTGAATCAACGGACATAGTGTTTGGAAGCTTATCATGGCATGATACCAGATATATATACACTTGCATATAAATTAAAATATAGATGTTGAAAATATATATTCAAAATAATTTAAAATACTCTATCACATAAATATATGCACATGATTAAAAACCATATAAAATTAAAATTTTTCTCTCTCTCTAAAGTATCCTTTCATCTGTTTTTGTGCCTTCAGTGGTAAATGCTCAAATCCTGTAATCGTTTCTGATTTTAAATCACCTTGTCCCTAAATAATAATTTTATGCTGTTCGACATTAGACATTATAAACAACATCCCTATGTACTGAGGATTCACTTACTTCTCATTTCCCCAAATTCTTCCCCCAAATATAGGTATATTACACTTTTTTAGTATTTTCAACTTTTGATATTAATCACGTAATTTATTTCTTATTCTGTTAGCTATAGGTACTATAAAATAGAAGTCTATTGATTTCTGTTTTGTAGGATGATGACATTAACACCCTTTCATTACTAGGAGAGCTCTTGAAAATCGCACACCCACTAGGTACTCTCACAGAGACCTGCCCAACTTTAGATATATATACATGAAAGCCCTTTTTGATAAGGCTTATGATATTTCCCTAAGAGGAAATAACAGTATATCAACAGATGGGAATGAAAAGAACATTTTTAAATAGGGTGAGTTTTCAGATTTTGCCATATCTAAATCACAAACAAAAATTTCTGTTACTTGTTGAAACATATTCACAAAACAATCATGGCCCCATCATTATTATTATGGTGAGGTATCTTCAGCTCCCACACTCCCTCAGAACAATAAATGGGATTTAAATTGAGAGCTGTTCCTGAAGTCTCCTATTTTCTGTCTATGTTTCCATGTTCTGAACAGTTCTGCTGAACAGTTCTTTGTATATTAAAAACTAGGCTATCAAAATATAATGCCAATTTAAGGTACAACAATTATTTATATTAGTGTTACTGGGAGAAAAAAAATGATGTGGTAAATTAATCTTTGTGCAGCAAAGTACTTCTTAAAATAGGTTTTCAGCATGCATGGTAATGAACTATTGCTATCTTTACTGAACAGACATCTTGAAATAACTATGTCCAAAGTTGTTTAAAATCCATTCCCCAAAATTTCAGTTTCAGCAGTACAAGGAAGACTGATTTCTTACTTATAACATGGAACAACACAAGCCTCATTTTTTTTTTTTCAAATCCTTTGCTCAATGTAGGAACTCATGAATCAGCTGTGACTTCTACATGCCTCCCTTTGACCTTCCCACTGATAATCATAATAATGCCTGGCTGCTGAGGATCAATCAGCTTTCATAAAGGCAGTCGCCTTCAGGTTAATTTCATATTATTAGTTTTACAAGTTAAAAAAACAAGCAAGACAGGCATAATGGCTTTCACTGCTATTTGCTCCCCTAAAATTATTTCCTGTGGACAATAAACAAACAAATTTCCAATTTGGTTAGGCTATAAATGTGCAGGCTTCATAAAAATTAAGTTAAATGGATGTGTCTGCAAGTTTGAGATTGTAAAGATTAGGGGAGATGCCTGTCGTTAGAATTGCCGGCTCAGTTCCTCTGTCACTCAGGAGTGCCACAGCTGCATGAAAAACGCCCATCATAATCTAATTCTCAGATCAAATTCCCATCTTCAATATATCCTTTAATAAGGCTTCCATTCTCCATCTTTTAGCCTTAATTACCACTCCCTGTCTCCCTTGACAACCAAATTAAAAGGTACATGCTACAACTCCATAATGAAGACCATCATTATAATAATGCCTAAAAATCACAAACTACGCTACCGCAAATGCAGACTAACCTTGTCAAGGTGGATGCCTTCTGATAACCAGATTTTCTATGGATAGCTTCAGCACTGGAAGATAAGAAATACAATTATATAATCTTTTATTGATTTTTTCCCCTTTTTCCTCCTTACTATTATGTACAATTACCTGAGCAGTTTTTAGATTGTTGAAGCTGGAAGTGCAAAATTTATAAAGATTCACCCAGAGCAGGATGTTTTAACTCTTGGTTGAATACAGGTAGTTTCTGCTGAAAAATAAAGCCATGGCAGTTTGTGTAGTGGAAAAACTTTTGATTTCAGCCTGGAGCCACCAGGGTCTGTGTATGGACTTCAGCGTGTGTGACTTTGTGAAGGTCAGAGGATCCACCAGCCTAAGAGTCTTTGTCTGTGAATATAAGCAGTTTAACTTATGGTACCTTTAGAGCTACTTTTGACCCTATTGTTTTTGGGCGTATCACAGCAAAAACAGACAACTTCTGTTTTTAATTTGCAGTTTTCCACCATGATCACAAATTTTCCATTATGCTGTTTCTCATATTTTGTTGTCAAGGTATAGCTATAACCTCCATACCTCCTTCAGGAATTTCTGTGCATGAACTTGCACATTTGGTCTATGTTCTCCTTGTTAGTATTGAGGTTGATCTCAGGTTGGTGAAATTAGGCTGTCCCTCAGCTGCCTGACCTCTTCTTTCTACTGCCCATGACTCTTCTCTGATCAGGACCGTTTTCCATGAACTCATCCATGTGATGGTGGTTGGGGGTAGCTGGTGGTGGTGGGTTATAGTGGCTGTTGGTTGTGGTTGTTAGTGATGATGGTGGTAACGGTGTGTGATTGTTGCTTGTTGGTAGTGGATTGTGGTGGTTGGTGGCAGGGGTTATTTTTTTTTTTTTTTTTTTTTTTTAAACATCTTTATTGGGGTATAATTGCTTTACAATGGTGTGTTAGTTTCTGCTTTATAACAAAGTGAATCAGCTATACATATACATATGTTCCCATATGTCTTCCCTCTTGCGTCTCCCTCCCTCCCACTCTCCCCATCCCACCCTTCCAGGCTGTCACAAAGCACCGAGCTAATATCCCTGTGCCTTGCGGCTGCTTCCCCCCAGCTATCTACCTTACTACGTTTGTTAGTGTGTATATGTCCATGACTCTCTCTCGCCCTGTCAAAACTCACCCCTCCCCCTCCCCATACCCTCAAGTCCGTTCTCCAGTAGGTCTGTGTCTTTATTCCTATCTTACCCCTAGGTTCTTCATGACATGTTTTTCCCTTAAATTCCATATATATGTGTTAGCATACGGTATTTGTCTTTTTCTTTCTGACTTACTTCACTCTGTATGACAGACTCTAGGTCTATCCATCTCATTACAAATAGCTCAATTTCATTTCTTTTTAAGGCTGAGTAATATTCCATTGTGTATATGTGCCACATCTTCTTTATCCATTCATCCGATGATGGGCGCTTAGGTTGTTTCCATGTCCTGGCTATTGTAAATAGAGCTGCAATGAACATTTTGGTACATGACTCTTTTTGAATTTTGGTTTTCTCAGGGTATATGCCAAGTAGTGGGATTGCTGGGTCATATGGTAATTCTATTTGTAGTTTTTTAAGGAACCTCCATACTGTTCTCCACAGTGGCTGAACCAATTCACATTCCCACCAGCAGTGCAAGAGTGTCCCCTTTTCTCCACACCCTCTCCAGCATTTATTGTTTCTAGATTTTTTGATGATGGCCATTCTGACTGGTGTGAGATGATATCTCATTGTAGTTTTGATTTGCATTTCTCTAATGATTAATGATGTTGAGCATTCTTTCATGTGTTTGTTGGCATTCTGTATATCTTCTTTGGAGAAATGTCTATTTAGGTCTTCTGCCCATTTTTGGATGGGGTTGTTTGTTTTTTTGTTACTGAGCTGCATGAGCTGCTTGTAAATTTTGGAGATTAATCCTTTGTCAGTTGCTTCATTTGCAAATGTTTTCTCCCATTCTGAGGGTTGTCTTTTAGTCTTGGTTATGGTTTCCTTTGCTGTGCAAAAGCTTTGAAGTTTCATTAGGTCCCATTTGTTTATTTTTGTTTTTATTTCCATTACTCTAGGAGGTGGGTCAGAAAGGATCTTGCTGTGATTTATGTCATAGAGTGTTCTTCCTATGTTTTCTTCTAAGAGTTTGATAGTTTCTGGCCTTACATTTAGGTCTTTAATCCATTTTGAGCTTATTTTTGTGTATGGTGTTAGGGAGTGATCTAATCTCATACTTTTACATGTACCTGTCCAGTTTTCCCAGCACCATTTATTGAAGAGGCTGTCCTTTCTCCACTGTACATTCCTGCCTCCTTTATCAAAGATAAGGTGTCCATATGTGCGTGGGTTTATCTCTGGGCTTTCTATCCTGTTCCACTGATCTATCTTTCTGTTTTTGTGCCAGTACCATACTGTCTTGATTACTGTTGCTTTGTAATATAGTCTGAAGTCAGGGAGCCTTATTCCTCCAGCTCCTTTTCTCGTTCTCAAGATTGCTTTGGCTATTCGGGGTCTTTTGTGTTTCCATACAAATTGCGAAATTTTTTGTTCTAGTTCTGTGAAAAATGCCAGTGGTAGTTTGATAGGGATTGCATTGAATCTGTAGATTGCTTTGGGTAGTAGAGTCATTTTCACAATGTTGATTCTTCCCATCCAAGAACATGGTATATCTCTCCATCTATTTGTATCATCTTTAATTTCTTTCATCAGTGTCTTATAATTTTCTGCATACAGGTCTTTCGTATCCTTAGGTAGGTTTATTCCTAGATATTTTATTCTTTTTGTTGCAATGGTAAATGGGAGTGTTTTCTTGATTTCACTTTCAGATTTTTCATCATTAGTATATAGGAATGCCAGAGATTTCTGTGCATTAATTTTGTATCCTGCTACTTTACCAAATTCATTGATTAGCTCTAGTAGTTTTCTGGTAGCATCTTTAGGATTCTCTATGTATAGTATCATGTCATCTGCAAACAGTGACAGCTTTACTTCTTCTTTTCCGATTTGGATTCCTTTTATTTCCTTTTCTTCTCTGATTGCTGTGGCTAAAACTTCCAAAACTATGTTGAATAAGAGTGGTGAGAGTGGGCAACCTTGTCTTGTTCCTGATCTTAGTGGAAATGCTTTCAGTTTTTCACCATTGAGGATGATGTTTGCTGTGGGCTTGTCATATATGGCTTTTATTATGTTTAGGAAAGTTCCCTCTATGCCTACTTTCTGGAGGGTTTTTATCATAAATGGGTGTTGAATTTTGTCGAAAGCTTTCTCTGCATCTATTGAGATGATCATATGGTTTTTCTCCTTCAATTTGTTAATATGGTTTATCACATTGATAGATTTGCGTATATTGAAGAATCCTTGCATTCCTGGAATAAACCCCACTTGATCATGGTGTATGATCCTTTTAATGTGCTGTTGGATTCTGTTTGCTAGTATTTTGTTGAGGATTTTTGCATCTATGTTCATCAGTGATATTGGCCTGTAGTTTTCTTTCTTTGTGACATCCTTGTCTGGTTTTGGTATCAAGGTGATGGTGGCTTCGTAGAAGGAATTTGGGAGTGTTCCTCCCTCTGCTATATTTTGGAAGAGTTTGAGAAGGATAGGTGTTAGCTCTTCTCTAAACGTTTGATAGAATTCACCTGTGAAGCCATCTGGTCCTGGGCTTTTGTTTGTTGGAAGGTTTTTAATCACAGTTTCAATTTCAGTGCTTGTGATTGGTCTGTTCATATTTTCTATTTCTTCCTGATTCAGTCTTGGCAGGTTGTGCATTTCTAAGAATTTGTCCATTTCTTCCAGATTGTCCATTTTATTGGCATAGAGTTGCTTGTAGTAATCTCTCATGATTTTTTTTATTTCTGCAGTGTCAGTTGTTACTTCTCCTTTTTCATTTCTAATTCTATTGATTTGAGTCTTCTCCCTTTTTTTCTTGATGAGTCTGGCTAGTGGTTTATCTATTTTGTTTATCTTCTCAAAGAACCAGCTTTTAGTTTTATTGATCTTGGCTATTGTTTCCTTCATTTCTTTTTCATTTATTTCTGATCTGATTTTTATGATTTCTTTCCTTCTGCTAGCTTTGGGGTTTTTTTGTTCTTCTTTCTCTAATTGCTTGAGGTGCAAGGTTAGGTTGTTTATTCGAGATGTTTCCTGCTTCTTAAGGTGGGCTTGTATTGCTATAAACTTCCCCCTTAGAACTGCTTTTGCTGCATCCCATAGGTTTTGGGTCGTTGTGTCTCCATTGTCATTTGTTTCTAGGTATTTTTTTATTTCCTCTTTGATTTCTTCAGTGATCACTTCATTATTAAGTAGTGTATTGTTTAGCCTCCATGTGTTTGTATTTTTTAAAGATCTTTTCCTGTAATTGATATCTAGTCTCATGGCGTTGTGGTCGGAAAAGATACTTGATACAATTTCAGTTTTCTTAAATTTACCAAGGCTTGATTTGTGACCCAAGATATGATCTATCCTGGAGAATGTTCCATGAGCACTTGAGAAAAATGTGTATTCTGTTGTTTTTGGATGGAGTGTCCTATAAATATCAATTAAGTCCATCTTGTTTAATGTATCATTTAAAGCTTGTGTTTCCTTATTTATTTTCATTTTGGATGATCTGTCCATGGGTGAAAGTGGGGTGTTAAAGTCCCCTACTATGAATGTGTTACTGTTGATCTCCCCTTTTATGGTTGTTAGTATTTGCCTTATGTATTGAGGTGCTCCTATGTTGGGTGCATAAATATTTACAATTGTTATATCTTCTTCTTGGATCGATCCCTTGATCATTATGTAGTGTCCTTCTTTGTCCCTTTTAATAGTCCTTATTTTAAAGTCTATTTTGTCTGATATGAGAATTGCTACTCCAGCTTTCTTTTGGTTTCCATTTGCATGGAATATCTTTTTCCATCCCCTTACTTTCAGTCTGTATGTGTCTCTAGTTCTGAAGTGGGTCTCTTGTAGACAGCATATATAAGGGTCTTGTTTTTGTATCCATTCAGCCAATCTGTGTCTTTTGGTGGGAGCATTTAGTCCATTTACATTTAAGGTAATTATCGATATGTATGTTCCTATTTCCATTTTATATATTGTTTTGGGTTCGCTACTATAGGTCGTTTCCTTCTCTTGTGTTTCGTGTCTAGAGAAGTTCCTTTAGCATTTGTTGTAAAGCTGGTTTGGTGGTGCTGAACTCTCTCAGCTTTTGCTTGTCTGTAAAGGTTTTAATTTCTCCATCAAATCTGAATGAGATCCTTGCTGGGTAGAGTAGTCTTGGTTGCAGGCTATTCTCCTTCAGCACTTTCAGTATGTCCTGCCACTCCCTTCTGGCTTGTAGGGTTTCTGCTGAGAGATCAGCTGTTAACCTTATGGGGATTCCCTTGTGTGTTATTTGTTGTTTTTCCCTTGCTGCTTTTAATATGCTTTCTTTGTATTTAATTTTTGACAGTTTGATTAATATGTGTCTTGGCGTGTTTCTCCTTGTATTTATCCTGTATGGGACCCTCTGTGCTTCCTGGACTTGATTAACTATTTCCTTTCCCATATTAGGGAAGTTTTCAACTATAATCTCTTCAAATATTTTCTCAGTCCCTTTCTTTTTCTCTTCTTCTTCTGGAACCCCTATAATTCGAATGTTGGTGCGTTTCATGTTGTCCCAGAGGTCTCTGAGACTGTCCTCAGTTCTTTTCATTCTTTTTTCTTTATTCTGCTCTGCAGTAGTTATTTCCACTACTTTATCTTCCAGGTCACTTATCCGTTCTTCTGCCTCAGTTATTCTGCTATTGATCCTATCTAGAGTGATTTTAATTTCATTTATTGCATTGTTCATCGTTGCTTGTTTCATCTTTAGTTCTTGTAGGTCCTTGTTAACTGTTTCTTGCATTTTGTCCATTCTACTTCCAAGATTTCGGATCATCCTTACTATCATTATTCTGAATTCTTTTTCAGGTAGATTGCCTATTTCCTCTTCATTTGTTAGGTCTGGTGGGTTTTTATCTTGCTCCTTCATCTGCTGTGTGTTTTTCTGTCTTCTCATTTTGCTTATCTTACTGTGTTTGGGGTCTCCTTTTTGCAGGCTGCACTTTCGTAGTTCCCGTTGTTTTTGATGTCTGTCTCCAGTGGCTAAGGTTGTTTCAGTGGGTTGTGTAGGATTCCTGGTGGAGGGGACTAGTGCCTGTGTTGTGCTGGATGAGGCTGGATCTTGTCTCTCTAGTGGGCAGGTTCACGTCTGGTGGTGTGTTTTGGGGTGTCTGTGGCCTTATTATGATTTTAGGCAGCCTCTCTGCTAATGGGTGGGGTTGTGTTCCTGTTTTGCTAGTTGTTTGGCATAGGTTGTCCAGCACTGTGGCTTGCTGGTCGTTGAGTGAAGCTGGGTGCTGGTGTTAAGATGGAGGTCTCTGGGATATTTCCACCGTTTAATATTATGTGGAGCTGGGAGGTCTCTTGTTGACCAGTGTCCTGAAGTTGGCTCTCCTACCTCAGAGGCAGAGCCCTGACTCCTGGCTGGAGCACCAAGAGCCTTTCATCCACACAGCTCAGAATAAAAGGGAGAAAAAGTAGGGAGAATTAGTAGAAGTATGAGTAAAGAAAGAAGGAAAGGAGGAAAGGAAGGAAGGAAGAAAGAAGGAAAGAAAGGAGGGAGGGAGGGAGGGAGGGAGGGAGGGAGGAAGGAAGGAAGGAGGGAAAGAAGGAAAAAGGACAGAAAGAAAGATGATACAGTAAAAATAAAATAAAGTATAATATAGTTATTGAATTAAAAGATATTTAGGAAAAAAAAAAAAAAGGGACGGATAGAACCTTAGGACAAATGTTGGAAGCAAAGCTATACAGAGAAAATCTTACACAGAAGCATACACATACACCTTCACAAAAAGAGGTAAAGGGGGAAAAATCATAAATCCTGCTCCCTGAGACCACCTCCTCAATTTGGGGTGATTCGTTGTCTAAAGGAGGGAAGGAAGGAAGGAAAGAAAGAAAGAACGAAGGTAAAGTATAATAAAGTTATTACAATTAAACTTAATTATTAAGAAAAAGAATTTTTTAAAAAAAAGTCATGGACGGATAGAGCCCTAGGACAAATGGTGGAAGCAAGAGTATACAGACAGGATCTCACAGAGAAGCATACACGTACACATTCACAAAAAGAGGAAAAGGGAAAAAAAATCATAGATCTCGCTCCTAAATTCCACCTCTTCAATTTGGGATCATTCCTTGTCTATTCATGTATTCCACAGATGCAGGGTATATCAAGTTGATTGTGGAGCTTTAATCCGCTGCTTCTGTGGCTGCTGGGAGAGATTTCCCTTTCTCTTCTTTGTTGTCACAGCTCACAGGAGCTCAGCTTTGGATTTGGCCCTGCCTCTGCGTGTAGGTCGCTGGAGGGCGTCTGTTTTTTCGCTCAGACAGGACGGGGTTAAAGGAGCCGCTGATTCGGGGCCTCCGGCTCACTCAGGCCGGGGGTTGGGGGATGGGGGTAGGAGGGGCACTACGTGCGGGGCGGGCCTGCGGCTGCAGAGGCAGTGTGACGTTGCGGCAGAGGCCGGCGTGATGTTGCACCAGCCTGAGACCCGCCGTGCGTACTCCCGGGGAAGTTGTCCCTGGATCCCGGGAACCTGGCAGTGGCGGGCTGCACAGGCTCCGCGGAAGAGGGGTGTGGAGAGTGACCTGTGCTCGCACACAGGCCCCTTGGTGGCGGCAGCAGCAGCCTTAGCGTCTCCCGCCCGGCTCTGGGGTCCGCGGTTTTAGCCGCGGCTCGCGCCCGTCTCTGGGGTTTGCGCTTTCAGCCGCGGCTCGCGCCCGTCTCGGGGGCTCGCGCCCTCAGCCGCGGCTCGCGCCCGTCTCGGGGGTTCGCGCTTTTAGCCGCGGCTCGCGCCCGTCTCTGGAGTTCCTTTAAGCAGCGCTCTTAAACCCCTCTCCTCGCGCACCAGGAAACAAAGAGGGAAGAAAAAGTCTCTTGCCTCTTCGGCCGGTGCAGGCTTTTCCCCGAACTCCCTCCCGGCTAGTCGTGGTGCACTAACCCCTTCAGGCTATGTTCAAGCCGCCAACCCCAGTCCTCTCCCTGAGCTCCGTCCAAAACCAAAACCCGAGCCTCAGCTCGCAGCCCCGCCCGCCCCGGCGGGTGAGCAGACAAGCCACTCGGGCTGGTGAGTGCCGGTCAGCACCGATCGTCTGTGCAGGAATCTCCCCGCTTTGCCCTCCGCACCCGTCGCTGTGCACTACTCCGCGGTCCCGAAACTCCCCCCTCTGCCTCCCGCAGTCTCCGCCCGCGGAGGGGCTTCCTAGTGTGTGGAAACTTTTCCTCCTTCACAGCTCCCTCCCACTGGTGCAGGTGCCGTCCTTATTCTTTTGTCTCTGTTTTTTCTTTTGCCCTACCCAGTTACGTGGGGAGTTTCTTGCCTTTTGGGAGGTCTGAGGTCTTCTGCCAGCCTTCAGTAGGAGTTCTGTAGGAGTTGTTCCACGTGTGGATGTATTTCTGGTGTATCCGTGGGGAGGAAGGCGATCTCCGCGTCTTACTCTTCCGCCATCTTCAAGGTCCCCCCGGTGGCAGGGGTTATTAGCAGTGATTGTTGTTGGTGGTGGTTGGTAGTTTTCAGTGGTTGATGGTGATAGTGGTGGTTAGTTGGTGGTGGTTATTGTTGGAGATGGTGGTGGGTGATGGTGGTAATTGTTGGTGGTGAATGGTGGTGGTTGTCTGTGGGTGATGGTGGTAGTGGTGAGTGGTTAGTAGTGGATGGTGGTGGGTAGAAGTTGTCTGTGGTTAATGGTAACAGTGGTGGGTGGCATTGAGTGGTTGGTGGTGATGGCTGGTGTTAGCTATTGTTGGAGGTGGCAGTGGGTGATGGTGGTAATGGTTGGTGGTGAATGGTGGTGGTTGTCTGTGGGTGATGGTGGTTCGTGGATGTGGAGGTGGAGAAATTGCCGGCAATGCTGATACTGAGCCACACTGGAGGCCTTTGTATCCTCACATGACACTCTTGACTAAAACTACACGTTTCCTTTTATTACCACATTGCTTTTCTGGTTTCATTTCTCTCCATTTGCTCCTTAACTTCCTCTCCTGCATTTATCATGCTTACGGACTCTTGGACAGTTATACAGAAATGGAATCTAGGCTTCTGTAAGATTCAGTCACATCTTGTTGCTGTTTTGCATAATTTATAGCAAAGCTTCCAGCCTCAGTGAGTAGAGGGGTCTGAGGAAATACGTCTCAAGTATTTTTCAGCTTCTTACAGGGCTTCACAAATTGAAGTTCTCCTTACTACCTATATATAACTACAGAGTTGGCTTTCTCCACCAGATGGAAAGTAAGGCAGTTTATTTTTACACTGCTTTGGGATATATGTAATAGCACGTATTCATATATTTGCAGTCATGCCTACGCTTGACTGAATTTTTCATTTTTAGTGCAGATATTGATCACCAGAAAGGCAGAGTTCGAGCAGAAGCTTCTGAAACTGTGAAGGGTATTTTCCAGAGTCACTTTGTCAAAAAGCTAACAGGTAGGTAAACATAATTCAATGGGAATGTGTTTATTTATCCAGAAAAGATTTGTGATGAGTTGAAGGGAAGTCAGTTCAGTACTAAGAAATACAAACCAACTGGCACTGTCAAATATTATTAGGGTGGGCTGCAGTAACGACTCTATGAGCAAAGATCATTTAAACAGTCCACCGACAGAGCAGTAGATTGGGGATTTAAAAAAATAGCAGTGTAATTGTTGATCATGGCTGTAGAAGTCAAGGACAGTTGAAGCAAATGTGTGAGGCAGTGTTTGGCAGGTAAGGGGATCCCGCAGGAAGGCCTGAACTCTAAACCTGGGAGCCTTTAATTACTGAGATACCAGTATCGATTGGGACAACAACCGTGCAGAAAGGAAGGCCAGGAAGCACATCATAAGAGAAGGGCAGGATTGTTTTCTTTAAGCAGTTTATTGAACTATCTACATGGTCTCAGGCGATTCCAGCTCTAATCCTAGGAAACTGGAGGAATCTTGGGGAGTGAAAACACAATGAGACCTTGACTGATGAGAGGTTTCCCGGCTTAGATTCTGGCTTCCGTACCTAGCTGCCGTGGTATTAGATGAGGTGGTTGACATCTTCCTTGTTTAACAATGTAATCATATTTCTACACAAAGCCCCATTGTACTCCAGTGAGCACCACATCTTATGTCATTGCACAGGATCCAAAGAATATTTGCTTTTTTAAAACAAATAATAAGATAGGTTGGTCAGAAACAAAATCTGATATTTTTTCCTTCAATTGCAGTCATGTTCAGTACTTTACCAGTCATTAGTTCTTAAGTGCCAATTCTGCATTAATAAGCTAAGAGGACAGATACGTTTCCTATGTTACAGGGATGATGGACAATCAGGCAAACGGCATTGACAAGGGCTGACGGCGTGCTTGCTGTGTATCAGGAGCAGTTGTGTTTTTTCCTTTACCAGCCCATTTAAAGATAGCCACAACTTCACAAATAAGGAAAGTGAAACAGGATAACTAACAAAGTCACATATCTGAATATATGAAAGTAGGAAATAACTACCAGATAATTTTTTAAAGATTTAAATGGTAATTCAATCTTAATCCTCCACAAAACAAAATTTCATACCCAAACTTCATACAGGACTGAGATCTAATAACCTGTTATAGTAGCAATTCTATCAACACCAACTTGACTAATTCAGACTCAAAGACTGAAAAGTTAAGTTTCTTTTTCTTTTTTTTCCTTTTTTTTTGGCCATGCCACACAGCTTGTGGGATCTTAGTTCCTTGACCAAGGATTGAACTCAGGCCCTTGGCAGTGAGAGTGCCAAGTCCTAACAGCTGGACCGCCAGGGAATTCCCTAGGTCTCTTAATTATTTTAACCAATACAATATAGGCTGAAAAGGTATGATCTGGACCCCTTAATGTCAGTTGCATTATAATGACCTAATTTCTACCTATTGGACTTCAATTTCCCAGGGTCTTATTCCAATCTGGTTGCTATAACAGAATTCCATGCATTGGGGGCGGGGGTTTACAAACAATAGACATTTAATTCTCACAGTTCTGGAGGCTGGAAATCCAGGATCAAGGCGTCAGCAGATTCGGTGTCTGGTGAGACCACACTGCCTGGTTCATAGATGGGGTCTATTCTCACTGGGGTCTCACATCGCAGAAGGGATAAGGGAGCTTCTTTGGTTTCTCTTATAAGGACACTATCCCATCATGGGGGCTCCACCCTCCTGACCCAATCACATCCCAAAGGCCCAACCTCTCAATACTATCATCTTTGCGGGTAAGAATTTGAACATATAAATTTTAGAGAGTGTATGGTCAGTAAAATTTTCCCTTCTAGGTTCTGTAGCTGATCTAATAATTAAATTAGCATAAGACAGATCAACAGGAGAAAGGCAAGTGTCATACATATGGGAGCCCCATAAATGGATGAGACTCACAGGCTAGTTAGGCAGTTGAGGCTTCTATACCATCCTGAACTATGGAGAGGGAGTAGGGGTCTGGGGTTCAAAGAGGACGAGATGACAATTTTCAGAAGAAGAGCAGATGTTTGATAAACAAACGTTTGCCCTGTCATGGAGATGTCTTTCAGATATAAAAGTTCTCTCTGGTAACAGCTCTTCTGATACAGGCCCCCTATCCAAATTCTTCTGGACAGTTAAGGGAGAGCTAAAACATCCTGAGTCTGCTGGGTCTCAGTTGCCTTCAGCTCAAAAGAATCCACATGCCAAACGGCACATTTTGGGGTGGCATGTTCTGCTACCTCTTGGTCCCACCTGTGCAAATTCCCAAAATTTAAAGGCAAGAGGCTGATTTAGTAGATTCCCCCATCTCATTGTACCATTCATTCTCCTTTTCCTGACAAGAAGTCAGTTTAGGTAAACTCATTACGGAATGTGGTGATGCAGGTGGGCTCCCAAACATAGGCCTATTTTATGCAAGCAACTGGGTATTTAAAGAGGTGTTTCTATGGAAACAACCATCAAAAAACGAGTAATAATTACAGTAGACTATAATTCCAGTTTTCTAGTTCTGAATTCAGTCTGTCTAGAAAAGTTCTAGATGTTGGGCTAGAAGCGTCTTCAGATGGAGTGAGGACAGGCAGTGGCAATCTGACAGATTCCCTGGTTTGCAGCTGGAATATCCGTGATAGCCTCTGAGAGGCTACACAACAACAGACAGAAAACTGTCCATACAGGAGCTGAAGTGGTGATTTATCTGAAGTTGATATCAAATTCAGTTTGCAGGGTTTCAGGAAAAGGGCAGTTTTAGTTCTCCATGATTCCAAGTCAAAAAGGTTGGGGAAAATTAGAAATGTTAGTTTGGAGAGCTGTAGCCAAATATTGGAGAAACTGAGAGAATTCAGGATCCAGTTAGTTTACAGATAGAAAACAAAACCACGAAGAATTAATAGCACTAGAATCTGACGTCCATAAAGATAATACTGAAATAATTTCTCTATAATCAACTTTTTATATTTCTCTATCGTTCTATAAAAGATAAGACTACTTTGTTTGCAAATTAAGTCTAGGTTCAATAATCTTGGTCTGGTTATTTACATAGGTTCAGCAAGAATAGTAATTAACCATATAAGCTCTTGGGTCTGCTTTGCTGGACGTTTTCACAAGGAATCACAGATTGGACTTTGTAAAAACCTCTGAGGCTAGGAAGCCAAGCCAAGGACCTGCCAACGCCATAGATTTGGGTAAATGTCTCTCTTCTTGTGGTCCCTTAAATATCCTGAAGTTCCTGGGCCTGCAAATAAGTGACCTGCCATATCATCTAGTAAAGCTGCTAGCAGCCCTATAAGCAAGGGGTTCCCATTTTTCCAAGGGGCTTTATTGGCTCCATAAAGTCAACCTTAGTTCCTTAAAGCTGTTGAGCCTACTAGAGTCTATGCGTGTCTTTCTTAGATATGACATTCCAGTCAAACCTTGGTAACAACAGATTTACTTAACCTGAGAAAACAAAAGAATCAACAATGGTTCAAACAAAAAAGTCATAAAAATTATAATCGTCCTCATCAACTCGTTCAGTCCCATGAAATTCTTGTTCATCTTGATCTTTTGTTAGCAGTTTTATGAAGCAATAGTCCAAGGAAATTTTGTTCTTTTAGCAGATGAGGTTTGTTTACACAAGTACACTATTGATAAAGCTTATTTTTAGGATCGCTAATAATCTGATTAGATTTTAGCTAGCTTGACCACACAAGAGAAATCCCTCCCTCCTAACTTTCTATATCCATTTAGTTTATCCTTTGTGTTTCTCACTCTGGAAAAATAACAAAAACAAACAAACAAAATTTCAGCCATTATACTTCTTGTTCCTTTAACAACACATCTCTATAACTCATACCTTTTCTTCTTAGTCAAGAACGCAACCTACAGTCCTCACATAGAGAGTTGTTTCCCTTATTTCTAGGGGGTTTAATCATATATATTAGAATTCTTAACTCTTAAAACCTTAATTTCTAGTTAAAACTAAGTCAGCAATAGTGAACTGTTACAGGCCACATTATGTAGACTGGCAAATGTATGAATATAGTTCATAATTTCTAGAAGCATATGCTTACATAGTACAATTTTAATGTAGCCCAAGACAGGTTTACTGACAGATCCAAATATCTTGCCAAAATGGATAACCATTAACTACTGAACATAGGCTTAAGTAATTGAGGAACCATCTAGATAGTCGATGAATTTCCATCATATAACTTAGGAAAAGTTTAAGAATGTAAGTTACCAAAAAATTTGGTAAACTATGTAAGCAGACATACCATAGAACATGGTATGTATTGAAATGTTCTTTTGTAAACTTGTATCCCACTTATATCTATTTAATTCACTTAACCACATTTAGATTAGTCATGAAACTTCATGAGGCATTCAGCTATCGTCTACGTTATTTTTCTCACTGACAAATTTTGTAAAAAAAACAAAAACAAAAACACATGAGCTTATTTGACTAATAAACCCAGGTAGAATAAAATTGTATGTCTGTATTATATTTAACATTGATAACTCTGAAGACATGTCTGTTTAAATTAAACCAATAATAAACTGGACTTCACTTACCAAATATTATCCAAATCATGTGAACTTAGAAAGAATTTACACTATTTTCTATTATATTTCTGAGAATTTAGAAATAATTGCATAGCACTTTTTTCATTATGCCAATTAAATAGAGCTATTTTACAAATTTTTTTTGCAATACCATCTGAACATAGAAAAATATCACATATCAATAAGATACATCCGTAGCCATACATAAACATGTAGACACAAGCAGAGACTCTGTAGCTTCTGTCACAAAATTTTAGCCATGAATCAGGTACAAAAGTGTAAAACTCACTAGTTTATAAAAATGAATGTAAATTGTTTCTTACTAATATTTGTGAAGATGACTTATCAAGGACAAACACAAATCTTAATATTCTTCCCAAGTATTAGTGAAAATCTTTAGCTGTACTAGATTTGGAAAGGGAGCTTCTACAGCAGTCTGTATTGTAAAGTCTTTTTCTCTTTTTGTTCTTTGGTCTTAAAGGAGTGTGGGCAGCTTTTAAGTTACCTTCTGAGGTGTTTATATTTCAGACGTGGTAAGATTTACATCTTCAAGGAAAAGAAAAAAATGAAAGTTTTCTACTAGGAGTTTTGGCATATATTCCTCTATTATCAAAAGTCCAGGGTAGTTAACTATTTAAATTTTTCCTTTTTTCTTTCTTTACACTTAAGAGAAGGACAGTCCTGTTTCAAATCCTGATCTTTTATAATACATACAAAGCACTTTGAGATTAACAGGTGAAATCTGGGGGATGGTAAAGACAGGTGGACTTTGAATTCTTTCTAGAGCTGCATTTCTGGATTTGCCAAGATTTGTGAGCTAAGAACAGTTGCTTTTAATTCCTTAAAGAATTAGGTTGCAGCTTGAATATCAAGATGTTGATCCACCCATCCACCCACCTACATCATCTTCAATTTGTTTCTCTTTATCAGACAGAAGATTTCTAAACAAAGTGGAAATAAAAAATTTCTATGTTCTGGAGCTTCAGGGTTTGTAGTATGGCTTTTAAAAGTCTGTAAAGGCCTTCAAATATTTTCCTTTTTCTCCCCTCTGGGTATACAGTTCAATCTTTGATCAATTGTCTCTATAAGCCCCTGAACATCAACAAACAGCTGATCCATTTCCTCATCATCTTTAGGAGGGCCTGGGAGAAATTCTCAGCATTTGTTTCCTTTGTAAGTTTTTTTTTCAGGGAACTGTCTGGCTTGTCTGTTAACACAGTATAATTACGGATGGAAGAACATCCCTTAGCAGCTAATCAAGATTCCCTGTGAGTGGGGCTGTGAATGTCCAGTGATCTTTTTAACTCCTCTCTCTATACGGCAGGAACTTCTGACAGTGGAGGTAAAAGGGCTTTATAATTTAAAAGACCTGCTGTCCATGGGATGTGAATTCTTTGTGGTGGGCGTCCAGGATACACCTGCAAAGGACATTGTACAGGAAGACCTGAAGCTGGAAAAGCCTGATTACAGAGCCCTGGAAAGTAGGAAGAATCGTAAGGAACAGCAATGTGAGCTCTACAACTGTCCTATTACTTCTGCTCAATTCACTCCTGGCTTTCAGCCTTTACATGAGTAACCTGTACACCCCGAGACTGGAGAACAGGCCAGAGTGCTCGCCATGAATCTTGTGAGAAAAGGGAAGTTAAAATAGGCAGCTGGGTGTTTTCTGGGGAAGGTAGAGGAACCTTGGGGAGCTAAGGGAATTTTCTGAAGAGCTGGGGCCAAATTTTAAGAATTTATGTCAGATGGAACAAAAATTGAAGTCCACAAGTCTAACCTCTGTTTTTTCATTTTGTTAAGGGAGGCCTAAGGCTGTTATACGTCTGTGTCCATTTTATTTTTTTAAATAAATTTATTTATTAATTTTTCAGCTTTTGGCTGTTTTGGGCCTTCATTGCTGAGTATGGGCTTTCTCTAGTTGCGGCGAGTGGGAGCTACTCTTCGTTGTGGTGTGTGGGCTTCCCATTGCGGTAGCTTCTCTTGTTGCAGACCACAGGCTCTAGGCACGCAGGCTTCAGTAGTTGTGGCACGTGGGCTCAGTAGTTGTGGTGCACGGGCTTAATCGCTCCACAGTATGTGGGATCTTCCCGGACCAGGGCTCGAACTTGTGTCCCTTGCATCAGCAGGCAGATTCTTAACCACTGTGCCACCAGGGAAGTCCCTGAGTCCTTTTTAAATTTGTCTTTCCATAGCTACCAATAAGACAGTTGTTTAGGATAAGAGCACTCTAATTTTTTTTCAAATATATAAGTTTTTCCAATTTGAAGGCTCCACTGTCTGGTCACTGATGAATAGGATCTTATGTTAGTCTGTCTCAATAGTGGCTCAAACCAATAAGCCTATTCATGGCTTAAACATGGACACACAAAGGGCCCCAAGAGAGGCAGCCTGACAAGACCCAGAAGTTCACTCCCAGGGTGAGCCTCAGAGACAGACCTTCGCTATCACAGATGGTAATGACAGTAGAGTGAAAATGGTGTCTGGTTTCCCACAAGAAAGCGAGACACCTCCAGTCATGGACCCACTAACCTGCAACACCAGGCAGGTGCTACTGCAATGAGACTTTTACAACTCTGACAATACAAAGGTTGAGAAGGACAAAGGCCTGTTTGGGCCTGGGACCCCTTGTGACAAACTCCCTTGAGAGCGGGCACAGTCGGACAAAGACTGCTGCTTGTGACTTTGTGTCAGGAACTCCAGCCTATTTAACTCGGCACCAAATGCAGGCAGGTACTTTGCACCTTCCGCCTGGTGGAAACCAGAGAATCTTTCACTGGTCACAAAGCCAAGCTGTCAGGACATAGAAGAAGATGAAAGGTCCCTGGTTTTTACACAGGGACCCACAGCAAAGTCTGTGTAAAGAGATGTGGGCCCGGGGAGAGCAGTGAACTCACCAGTGTTTGAGGCTGACTTGAACAAAGGCATATGGGACCTGCATTCTACCCTATGGCTCACCCTCCTATGACAAAGGACACAAAGGACAGCAATAAAGGAAAACAATGACCATGTCTGGGAAGAAAGGGATCAATAGAAAACAAGAGTATTCATAACAAATCTTTACCAGAGTCGCTATACCCAAGGCACTAGTCCACACAAATAATCTAAATTTAGGGAAAAAAAAAGACTCACCATTCTTACTTCCAGCAGTCCCTGCAGGCAGAGACCTGGAAGAGGGTGTGGTAAGAATTCTTACCTTCTCCGGACTCTTCTCAGAGGTTCCAGGCTCTCTCAGCTGCAGCCCCTGCCCCGCACGTCGGCAGCATCCGTCCAGTGGAGAGACCTCCACAGGTCACTAGACATGTCCCTTCTCCCCTTCTGGGCTGTTTGGCTGGAATAGTAATTAGATGGACATAAGACAGATTAGCAGGAAAAAAAGTACCACATGTACAGAAGCCCCAGCAAAATATGGGACTCCCAGAAAAAGTGAGGCTTATATACCATCCTGAGCTAATGAGAATGGGGCAGGCACCTGGGGCTTCAAAGGGGAGGAAGACAGTTTATGAGAGCTGACAAGAGATTTTGCTAAACAAATATTTGCCCTGCCATGCAGACAAGTCTCTCTGATGTAAAAAGTTATCTCTGGTAACAGCTCTACTTCATGGTACAGGCCCCACGTCTAAGTTCTTTTTGGCAGTTAAAGGAGAGGTAAAAAGGTTTTCCTGAGTCTGCTGGGTCTCAGCTGCTTTTGGCTCAAAAGAATCCGAATGCCAAGATAGCACATTTTGGGGTGGTATATTCTGCTCCCCCTTGGGGGACACAAAACAGTCTGTCCACAGCATCCCGTACACAGAAAACCGGCAGCAGTGTTGGCGTCTGCCACCTCCTAATGCAATCCACGAGCACTGGGAGTCAAGATCTGAATTTGTTGGGGGGGCACATTCAATCTACAGCATTTATATTTTTAGATAGTCTGTTTAATACCACAATCCTGCTTAGGGCTGACACTAAAAATAATGACAGTAACAAAACAGTTACCTTACTTGTCAGCAAAAATTAACCATTATCTACTATGTCTCAAGCACTCTTAGAAGGCTTTAGTTCAGAAAGACAAGACTTGGCCATTTGGAATATGTGACAACACAAAGTGACTCATTTTGGATCTCTCACTGTGGATCATGTCTGCACCTGAGAGGAATCCATAAACAGGGGTGTGAGAGCAGTGTTGTGGGCATCTTGGTCATTTCAGAAGAAGAAGGTGCTCAAAAATGTGATCTATTTTGCGAGTTCCACCAAAACCCATCTCAGCATCAGAAGAAAAATAGCACCCTGCCAGTTTCCTCCATGATTCCAGGCATTAAAAGGAGTGTCCTGCAGAGTTTACAGATGCATTTCACAGAGTTAGAGCCCTGGCTTCTAATCCAGGCTCCAGCATCCTCAGAGTGATTCACAGCCCCTCTGGATCCAACTTCTTCCATCTAAAAGTTTTGGAAAACAGAGTGTAATAGTCTCTTAACTCCTAGTCACAATCAATAGGAAAAACTCTTAGCACAATGCCTGTTGAAAGAACACTGATAAGCCTTAGCTATTATAAGGGGGAGTCTATTGGTTAGGAACCCAGACTTAGACGAGACTCAGGTCCATATTTTGGGTGTGCCCTAGACAACCTGTGAGGCGACGAGCATGTGACTTCCATCCTCTGTCTCCGTACTTCAAGTTCCTTAATTTATACATTAATTTATAAAACAGATGATAATGAAACCTACATCATAGAGACACTATGAGAATTGTGTTAATATTTGAGAAGCCCTGAGAATAGTGTCTGGCATGTGATAAGCAGTTTTAAGTACAGTTTAAATATACTGTTGTAATTTGAAGGAATCCATCTGGAAGGAAGGTCCAGGGTGTCTAGATCTTATAGGACGTCAACAACTATACAAAGGAGAGAGGGAACTTAGAAACTACCATCCCAACCTTATAGGTTAGTCAGGGTAAGAACATTTATTTTAGGGAGAGAAATAAAATGTGTATGAAGGTGTAGTGAGGGTGAAATTCAGAATAACTGTATTCTCAAAGTTGAAAATCCTAGAGTAAGTGAATGCACCTCAGTGTGAGTAAATGCAACTCTAGACTTTTTAAAAGGCTGCAAACATGCTAGAAAGTGTATAAGACAAGTCACTTATTCATAAATGGTGTGCATCTCATTCATTACAAGATTGAGAAACAATTGGCCAGTACACAAAATAAAATCACATTTCTGGAATTACCTGAAATGAAGTAAAAACTCTCTATATAAATATATTCAATATCAATCAATTCAATCAAAATCAATTAAATAGTGGAAATTCTAGATGAATAAAATTGGAACTTAATTTATGGTATGCTTTTAAGATTGAAATCTAGAAAGTGACTTAAATTATTTTAATAAAAGTTATTTGATGGAAAAAGGGAAAATGTATGAAGTAATGCTATATGAAATAAAAAGAATCCAAAATCATTTTGCAAACATGTAAAGGGTTTAAATTCATAGGCAAGAAGGAAAAATAGATATCCCAAGATGTCATAGCCTCATAACTGCCATTTGCTTTTGTCCTGCCTCTCATCTCCCTTATGTTAAATTTAAATTCAATTAAATTTTAATTTTTAAATAGATATTTAACATTTGATAACATTTAAAATACTGAGATATGCTTGCTATAGCAAGCTCATATAATGCCTGCTCATGGTCATTGATCTTTTCTCCTGATCGTGACTTAATGTCTTTTAATACAGAATTTCCTATGTTTTTGTTTTGAAGCATATAGAAGATTAGGTTTTCTGTTGTTTTTCCATAAATCATAACCCATTCTCCGAAGAGACATGAACTACAGGTCTTGGGTAGAGTGTTAACAGCAAGTAAGTCCATCAGAAGAAGAATGTATATAATCAATTTGGCTTTTCTCTAACAGAAATTATAATTCTGACCACAATTTAATAAAAGGATAAGTTAAGCAAAATATGCATTTAAAATCCAAATCTTTAAACTCATTTCTAATTGGGTTTAAGGGAAATTTTACAAATAACATGAACAATTCCACTAAATTGTTAAATAATATAAAAATTAGGGAAGAATTTAAAAATCACAAAAATAATCTAAAAATTATAATTAAACTCCGATTCAGTAAAATTAATGGAATACAATATGAATAAAAGTACTTTCTTATAAAGTGTCAGAAAGAATTTTTTAGAAAGCAATACCATTTACAAAAGAAAACAATGTACCTCTGAAATATTCTCAAAAGTATATAGTAAGCTGTCACATAGACTATGCCAACATTTTATTGAATTATATTAAAGTAGACTTAAAGGAAAGACATAATATTTTAATAAGAATACAGGACAGTCATTTTTCTAATTTATAGATTCAATATATTTCCATGAAAATCTCAAATGAACTTTCAAAGAACTCAGCTGGCTCATATGAAAGTTTAGGTGGAAGGGTAAATATTCATAAACAGCAAAGACACTTCTGAAGAGTGTGGATGCTGGAGAAAACATTTTCTAACATATCAAAACACTTTGAATCTATAGCCATGGAGATGGTATAGCAGAAGAGAAAAACTGAAAACAGAACAGACTACACCAGAACTTGTCCACGAAGACTATGACAGGGCGCTATGGGGCTCAGTAAAGGTGGACTATATTATAAGTGGTGTCAGGACAGGTAGTTATCCATGCTAGAGCATTCAAGTGGGTATCAGTTTTAAACTATTTCAAAAACTACCATCACAGAGATTAAAAGGATATATAAAGTATTCAAAACTTCCCTTTCATAGGAGTATAAAGAGTATTGGCCATGACCACTGAGAATAGAAAAAGTTCTATAATAGCACCCCAAATGTACTAACCATAATACAGAAGATTGAAATATTAAAATACATTAAAGATCCCCTCTTTACCCACAGAGACAAAAAAGTGAAAACATGAGCTAATAACTGGGAAAATATATTTTCACATTTTCAAAGACATACTAACTAGAAGATATAAGGAATGTACATATAGCAGTATGAAAGACCAAAAATAGAAGGCAAAATACCCAAATGTTTACAAAATAATACACGAAGCAATGTATGAAAGTATGTTTAACTTTTCTTATAATGGAAAGTTCAAAATAAGATAACAGTAATACACTTTTTACAATGACTAATTTGGCAAGAATAGTAAAGTATGACCGTACTCACTATAGGTGAGAAAAAAGAACCAATTGAAATTCTTAAAAGCTATTGGTGTAGAAGCTGACAACACTCTGGAAAATAATTTGGAGTCATTCCAAACTTGAACATGCACACATATTCCCTAGCAATGCAGCACACTCCCAGAGGAAGGTCACACACAAGCACAGCAAAATAATCTCAGGAATGCTCACAGCAATGCTGTTGATAACAGCCAGAGACTGTACACAGTGGAAACATCTATTAACAGGAAATGGATAAATAAAATACAGCATATTCACATGACAGAATATTATACAGCAGTGGAAGTAAATGAACTACAGCTATATAGAGAAAGGAGCTAAATCTCACAAGGATGGCATGGAGTGGAAAATAAAAATTTAAGACACATAGCATAATGCTATTTATATAAGGTCAAAAGTACAAAACTAAACAATATGATGTGTAGGAATACATACTTTGATAAAACTAAAGAACAAAGGAAAGAAACAGAATCCAGGAGAGTGGTTTCCCCTCTAAGTCAGGCAGGAGGATAGGTTTTCGGAGGAGTACACCGTAGCTTACATGAGATTGCTAATATGTTACTTCTCAAATTGTATGTTGAGTTCATGAGCATTAACTCTATTATGCTTCATAACTGAATCTGTATTCTCAAATACATAAAGCCTTACATTTTATACATTTACAAAATAAATCTTGATGTATCAATAATAAAATTGTAAGTAATTATCTTTTACCATCTGAATGTAAAAACTAACAAGAAAAATAAGTTACCAGAAGTGTTTCTGAGTATAAATGGAAGTAATCTCAACTGTATATTCATTAAAACAAAGTTCTGATATATTAGTCTCGAGATGAGTGATCTGAAAGGTCAAGATGCTAAGATAGGCTCTCATTATGAAAAGAAAGTCTTCAAAGTGAACTAATCAAGGCTTCTCAAATTATGACAGGGATTAAAACCTTGACACAAATGTGTTTTGACAGTAGTCAAGGGATTCAGAATAAGAGTCTATAATCAACTAACTCCAAAAAAGGAGTCACCATCAGAAATACTTTGTACAAGAAACATAAGCAAGGGCCCTCAAAACTAAGGCAGATGAGAACGAGCCCTGCAAGACATCTAAATCTGATTTGGGGAAAGGAAATCTGAAGTTAGTAAGTTAACACCTAGAAGTACAGGGAATTCCATGTGTGCTTACACAGAATTTTTAATCTTACGATCCTACAGCCCACAGAAGCTTAACCACAGGAAGACAGAGAAGGCCTTTATTAGGCCACAGTGCCCAAAAGCACAAAATGCTTACCAAAGACCAACACTGCAACACAGTTATGTTTCAAACAACCACAAACCCACAATTTCAGAGGACATGCTGCTGCTACTATACTTAGGCTACAAACCTTTTCTTGCCTAACAAGATACCTTATAGTCTGTTTAGATAAAATTAGACATTTCAGTAGACATTTGAGAGAACTGTGCAATAATTCACCTAACAATTGAAGGATTATAGTACAGCCTAAGACTTAACCAATTCTAGTTGAAAAGACCTAACATGCTTTCTTTATAGGTTTTTTAAAAATTGATAACTCCTCAAACATACTTTTACAGCATTTCAGCCTTCCGAGGGAATGATGGCAAAAATGCCTACCAACAAACATAAAGGGATATTATCCCATATTATACATACATACATACGTTCAAACACATTAATATTTATATATGGATGTGGGTACACAAAATTCAAATGTATTTGGGTTAATGAATGTATGCACACAAATGAGATTCTATTAGTCAAATATCTACTGAGAAAACAGCATAGATATTATTACAACTTACATACTTAGTACTTTGAATAAGCAACTTACTGTATTTTATTAAGTAAAGGACAATAATGGGTTAAGACAGTGGAAACAGATTCGCTGTATCTAAGAAATTCTCTTCCTAAATCCTGCATAGTCAAGCCATTTAAAATAAAAATCTAAATCTTCAAAGATGGGAACAGAAGAGCAGAAAGCCTTAAGCCAATATTAAATCTGGAAACTAGATGGACAAAGAGAAACTCACTTAGCAGACCCAACGAGGCACCTATAAGCCTATGGTAAGGAAAACAAAACCACCCCGATTTAAATGCAGACTCCCCTGAGCAGCTCAGGAGCAGCACCCATACTGCTGGAATCGGGGATGAAGGACTAAATGAAAGAGGTAAACTAGGGTGGTTAATTTTATGTGTCACCTTGGCTGGCCACCAGGTCCCAGAACATTTGGTCAAACATGACTCCAAATGTGTCTATGAGGGTGTCTCTGGAGGCAGTGAACATTCAAATCAGTAGACTGAGTAAAGTTGATCACCGTCCATAACGGGGGTGGTACCACTCCACTAAGGTGAAGGTCTGAGTAGAACAAGAAGACGGTCCCCTGAGTAAAGGGATTCCTCCTGCCCGGGTGCCTTTTTGAACTGAGACATGGGCTTCTCCTGCCTGGGGACTCAAACCAAAACATCCGCCCTTTCTGGGTCTTGAGGCTGCTGGCCTTAGGAACGAACTAAACCATGGGCTCCCTGACTCTATTTCCTTACTGCATGTCTTGGGACTTCTCAGCTTCCATATGGTGAGCCAATTCTTTGTAAGTAATCTCTACTTCTATTTACACACATCCTGTTGTTCTGTTTCTCTGGAGAGCCCTAATATAAGTGCATGGAATCTTCTTGAGAAGCAATTCAATCCCCAGATTGTTTTCCTCATCTCCAGGCTCTCAGGTGACTGTCCTTCCTCCAGTTCACGCAGAAGCCTGCAGGTTTATCCTGGGTGGAGGGTAATGGGTTCTCAGGACTGGGAAACATCAGATACACTTGAGGGCATGGCTCTCATTCTCCAAACAAAAGAAGTAGGTCCACTCCGCTCCACTGGAGGCTGCCCCCAAGCAGTCTTTCAAAACTTGGTTCACAGAGCACTGTTAGATGGACCCCTACCTTTTGGGAAGAGATTTGATGACCCTTTTATGAAGCACCTGAGCTAAGCAAAAAGAAAGATATAGACAGAAGGTTGTATGCTCCACAACAAACGTTTTAGCCACTAGATCATCTTGAGATCAAGCTCAATATTGACAAATCCCATCTTCTCAGAACTTCCAAAGAGTTTATTACATTGTTTTCATTTATAAACAGATAATCAACAGACGGATATCTGAGGAAAGTCTATGACATGAAATAAGAGGTTTTAGAAATCAGAAAACTAGTAAACAACTCGGAGATTACACAAGGAGGAAAACATTCAAATATATTATCATTAAGATTTCCAGAGTAATAGAAGTTACTGATGAGACAAGGACAGTGCTTCTCATAAAAAAACATGCTGAAAAAAGCTTTTGATAAATATCTCAGTTATAATTAAACCTCAATAGAAAAACTGAAAACAGATGAACTCTTCTAGAAAGTAGAAAAACATGGATAGCACCAAAGATAGGAAACTTGGAGGCCCAAACCTAAGAGTCCAACATATGAGTGATATTGGAAGTTTCTGAGAAAAATTTAAGAGAAGGGGGAGGGAATCAATAATCCAGAAAGAATCCCAAGAATGAAGAATCATTTTCTAAGTCAAAAGGGCCCGCTCAAGTAACAATTCAATGGATAAGACTACACACCCCACACTACGACACCTCTAGTCTTATTCAAAAGATAGTAATTAAAACATCTTAACATTTCTCAATAGCAACATTAGAAGCTAGAAAACACTGAAATTATTTCATACACTGAAGGATAATTTTAGACTTAGAATTCCATTCCCAAATTATTACTCAAATGAGAAATAAAGGCACCATTATTTTTTATTTTAAAAACAAAATCTTATTATATTATATTATTCCTCACACATTCTTTTGTCAAAAGCTACCTGAGGACGTGCTTCACCAAAACAAGGGCATAAATCAAGAAAGAAAGATACAAGGTTCACAGACAATACAGGAAGGAGGCAAAGAGAAAACCAAGATGATGGTGAAGGAGATTCTGATGACTACCATGGGTGAAATGCAGAGGGCAACTTACTCCAAATCAGAATAAGATCAAAAATCTTTGGCCAGGAATATGGCAGTGACTTGCTTCCAAAACTATGTTTCCTTCCAATGACACCTGGAAATTATAGGATCATTACTTTGATCAGAGATCTTTGGACTGTGCCTGACACTGAATTTCAGTGGTTACCCCTGAAACTTGGTGTTCTTTTGTTAGTCAACTTCTTGGTAAGAGCATTCTGATTTCCATGGAATATAGAAGAAAATGCAAATATGCCCAAATAAGATTAAACTCTGCTCTCTATATATACAATCTCTCTGAAAGGATATAATAACCTGATATCGATTATCTCTAGAGAGGAAAATTGAGTGGTTGCTGGAATAGGTTATGAAGCAGAATTACGTTTTTATGCCTTTCTAACTTCTTTTGAATTTTCATCATAAACGTGATTTATTCAAATTGAATAAAATACATTTTCTAAAGACATTAGCAGCAAATGCCAATACAATTTGAGCCAGCAATTTTACTTTTAGGATTCAGTGATCTATTTAGAAAGATTTTCATTGCAGTATTGAGCTAGAAAGTTATCAGAAATGATCCAAATGCTGGTTATCAAGAGACTAGAAAAGAAGTGATAGGTGGTAGATAAAACTCTTTACAAACACAAAAGTGTGAATAACCTAGTTAGGTACTGATAGAATATTTTCTAATATTCCTTGTTAAGTTAAAGAAAAGCAAAGTTAAGAATGCATAACATGCTACCATTTGTGTAAAAAGAAAAGATTAAGTTTTATATATTTATTGCTTAGATATGCATAAAATGCATGTGAAAGGATAGGAGATAACTGCTACTGAAAACATCAGTTCCATCTAGAAAAGAGAAATTCTGCTAGAGAACATGGATGGTAAGGAGTTTTGCTGCATTTCTTCCTGTATTTTTACATTTTGAACATGTGCTGTATCACCCCAAAGTTTACTTTATAGGGTCAAGTAGAATAAGAAATGATTGGAAAAATCAAATGAAGATGAGTGATCTAAGGAAGAATAAACTGTATACAGAATTTACGTTTTCAAAGAGGTGGTGCTATTTAAGATGGACTTGAAGGAGGTATGTTCTGGAAGAGTCTCTTTCTCTATTTGAACGAAAGGGAGAAACTGGTCAGGATTCTAAACCTTCAGGCAGAGAAAAACCCTTAAGTACATGGAGATGAGTCTCTATGGAGCACATTAACAGTGGATATTCCAGGTTGACTAGAGAATAGGGGATACAGAAGAAATTAGAATAAAGCTGAACATTCACATTGCAAAACTGGTACTGAGTGCTTGGCATTTCCATATGAATGGTTGGAATGTAAATGAAAGTTTGAGACTAAGAGGGGCCCAAATGATAAGTTCAGAAATTGCATTATTTACAATCATTCATAATTTTAAACTTTCCAAATGTGGCTTATTTTATGGAAGGATTTGTTAGAATATTAATGACATCCTATATATTAATTTACTCCTATTATATGTTTATTTTTTATGGTATCTTGCTTAGAGTTTGTTGACCAACTGCATGGACTGTCATGTGTGCACGTTTTTGTGTGTGCATGTCGTAAAAGGACACCTGAGTTTGTCCAAACCTTTGACATCAGTGTGGCCATGACAATGCACACCAGGTGTGTCCCCTGACATCCTCCACCCCCTCTTGACAGCACTTTAAAAGATAACTAGTTCTGGCTCATGGACTCTGAAAACAGTTCAAATTACATAAATACTTTTAGTTATTAAGTCATTTGAAAATATTAGGCATTGAGTTAATATCTACAGTGTTGAAATACTAAATCCATAAAAAATCATATCTTCAAACAAAACTGTATTAAGCAGAGTAAATGAATTTGCCTATGAGGTAAAGTAAGCAATGTATGCAGTCCCTTCCAGATTGTTAAGATAATCTCTGATTGCCATTTAATGCATTTATTAATCAGCTATTTTGCAAGATTCTGGTCATAAGAATAAATAAAAAGTAGCTCCTACTTTTAGGAAGGGCACCTACAGACAGAAAGGGATGGCAAAAAATATTCCAAAAGAAAACTAGAGTAGCTATGCTTACCAGACAAAATAGACTAAAAGACTAGTGAGACAAAGAAGGTCATTACATAATGACAAAGGGGTCGATCCAACAAGAGGATATAACATTTGTCAATATTTATGCACTCAACATAGGATCACCTAAATATAAAGCAAGTAGTAAACAGACCTAAAGAGGAAAATACGGCAATAATGGTAGGGAACTTTAACACCCCACTTATATCAATAAACAGGTCATCCAGACAGAAAATCAATAAGGAAACATTGGACTTAAAGAATATGCTAGGCTAGGGCTTCCCTGGTGGCGCAGTGGTTGAGAGTCCACCTGCCGATGCAGGGGACACAGGTTCGTGCCCTGGTCTGGGAAGATCCCATATGCCGCGGAGCGGCTAGGCCCGTGAGCCATGGCCGCTGGGCCTGTGTGTCCAGAGCCTGTGCTCCGCAACAGGAGAGGCCACAACAGTGAGAGGCCCGTGTACTGCAAAAAAAAAAAAAAAAAAAAAAGAATATGCTAGGCTAGACTGACTGGACAGATCTATAGAATATCCAAAGCAACAGAATACATATTCTTCTCAAGTGCACATGGAACATTTTGCAGGACAGAGCATGTGTTAGGCCACAAGTCTTAATAAGTTTAAGAAGATTAAAATCAAGCATCTTTTCCAACCACAATGATATGAAACTAGAAATCAATTACAAGAAAACTGGGAAATTCACAAACATGTTGAGATGCTACTGAGCAACCAGTGACTCAAGTCAAAAAAAATCAGAATACCTTGAGGCAAAAATATAATACACCTCAGATGAGATGTAGCAATAGCAGTTCTAAGAGGGAAATTTATAGCAACAGAGGCCTACCTCAAGAAACAAAAGTCTGAACCTAACCTTACACCTCAAGGAACTAGCAAAAGAATAAATGAAGCCCAAAGTAGAGAAGGAAGGAAATAAAGATCAGAACAGAAAATGAAATAAAAACTTATTGCTCTTTTGACTCTTAGATTAAGAGCTGATTCTCCAAAAAGATAAAATTGACAGACTCTTAGGTAGCTAGACACACCATAAAAATGAGGGCTCAAATAGAGTCAGAAAAAAAGAGGAGACATTACAAATGATACCACAGAAATACAAAGGATCTTAAGAGACTACTATGAACAATTATACATCAACAAATTGGACAGCCTAGAAGAAATGGGTAAATTTCTAGAAAGCTACAACCTTCCAAGACTGAATCATGAAATGGAAAATCTGAATAGATTTATTACTAGGAAGAAGATGGAATCAGTAATCAAAAACCTCCCCAAAGTCTGAGAACAGAAGGCTTCACTGGTGAATTCTACCAAACATGGAAGAATACATACCAGTTTTTATCAAACTCTTCCAAAAATTATATAAAACAGGAGGAAACACTCATTTTACGAGGCCAGCTTTACTCTAATGCCAAATCAGACAAGGATACCAAGAAGAAAATTACAGGCCAGTCTCTGTGATAAACATAGATGCAAAAATCCTCAACAAAATATTAGCAAACTGAATTCAATAGTACATTGAGAGAATTACACACCATGATCAAGTGTGATTTATTCCAGGGATGCAAATATGGGTCAATATCCCCAAATCAATGTGATATACCACATTAACAAAATGAATGGTAAAAATATGATCTTAATAGATGCAGAAAAAGCATTTGACAAAACTCAACACACATGACAAAAACTCTCAACAATGTGTGTATATATATAACAATTATATGTATACCTCATATAATAAAAGGCCGTATATAACAAGCCCACAGCTAACCTCACACTCAGTGAAATGCTTAAAGCTGATCAGGAACAAGGCAAGGATGCCCACTCTCTCCACTTTTATTAAACATTGTATTGGAAGTCCTAGTGCAATTAAGAAAAAAAGGCATCCGAGCTGGAAAGAAAGAAGTAAGATTGCTACTATTTGCAGATGACATATTATATACAGAAATCCCTGAATACTCCAAAAACCGTTGAAATAAAATTCAGTAAAGCTGCAGAATACAAAAATCAATATGCAAAAGCCTATTACATTCCTACATACTAGTAATGAACTATTGGAAAGAAATTAAGAAACAATTCCAGTTACAACTGCATCAGGAAGAGTATCTAGAAATAAATTTAATGAGGGAGGTGTACTTATCACCGTACACTGAAAATCACAATACATTAATGAAAGAAATTGAAGACAATTGGACAAATGGCATTTTTCATAGAGAAATGGCGGTGGGAAAACTGGACAGCCACATGCAAAAATGAAACGGGACCACTATCTTATACCATATATAAAAATTGAGGGGCTTCCCTGGTGGTGCAGTGGTTGAGAGTCCGCCTGCCGATGCAGGGGACACGGGTTCGTGCCCCGGTCCGGGAAGATCCCACATGCCGTGGAGCGGCTAGGCCCGTGAGCCATGGCCGCTGAGGCTGCGCGTCCGGAGCCTGTGCTCCGCAACGGGAGAGGCCACAACAGTGAGAGGCCCGCATAACGCAAAAAAAAAAAAAAAAAAAAAAATTGAGGTATGAGGCACATAAGTAACTGAAGAAACAGCCTGAGAAAATCAAAGTGAGTTGAAAACTGGTCATTAATGATCCGGGGGAACATAGCCCAGAGTGCTCCCCAGTCAGGATGGTGGAACCCATAGCTGTGCTGGGGGCGGAGTCAGTCTTCTATTTTGCTGTGTTGTTTTCTCAGACTTAACTTATTCTAGCACAAAGCCTAATCTCTCTGTGCCCACAAAATGCACCAACAATACGAGGACTGTCATAAAATGGATTGTGGTTGCCACCACCGTTAGCACCAATTCAGACAAATCATGTCTTATTCAAAGTGTAAAAATCACCCTTAATATATAATAAATGAGTACCTGCAAAATAATTTGTTAATTAAAACAAGGTCTTGGTAATTGTCTAAGTAAATTCATTTTGAACAAGTGGAATACCATACCATAAGAATTCACAGGCATCTGAGAAAGTAAGATTGCTCCTAAGTGTTTTAAGCTTTCGTGATGGTTCTATTGCTTATAATTCTGAAAGTATGAAAGCAAATAACTTAAAGGTCAATGAAAAACCCCTTGAGATATATTAGGAAGCTCAAAGGGGGGGGGGGAAAGTCTTGTAGAATAGTATCATTACTCAAAAAATAGTATCAGTATACAATGACATTAGCATCTACACATTGTGCAAAAACAAGACTGAAAATGGAAAAAACTCCAATATAAGATCAGTGGGAAATGTTTTACTCAAAAGGTGAATGCAAATCATGTTCCTCCTTTCAGGATGCACTCATCCCTCCTATCACCCCCAGTTAGAAAGTTAAGACCCACAGGATGTTTAAAGTATTGGTCATGCACTGAGCTACGTAACAACCAAGAGCACTGGATTCTACTGCTGCAGACCCAGTCTCATCAGCAGTATGCTTGTACGCCTCAGACCTTCTAAGACTCAGCAAGTGGAAATCTTGTCAGCGTGTGGTTTTCCTGCCCTTTCCTGGCAGCTGTCAGAACTGTACTGATGTAGCAGCCCGCAGCACATTATTGTCCCAAGGAAAGAAACAGCACATCTGACACTGCAAGATCTGACCCACTGATTTAATTAGCTTTTTTTTTTTTTTTAAACAGGAAGGAATCTGGAATGACAGCCAATCTTCCCCTCTCCTATCTGCATTTGAGTTTGCAAGAGGCATTCAGAATCAGCTGTGGATCCAGTCAAAATTAACTGAAATATCACCTTAAATACTCTTGTATGATTGAAGATATTTATAAATGATAGCACTTCATTTTGACTGAGATTCTGACAAAGCATACAATTAAACTTCCCTGAATGCAAGTTAAAAGAAACATATATTTTAAAACCTTGAGATATAGCTAGATATGTTCATAATTTGCCAAGTTTTAAATCCCTCCTGAAATGGTCCCTTTTCAGTTAACTCCATTGCACGTGGAGTCAAGACGTACAGCCCACTAAATGCACATATTTATCACTGAGTCCTATGTCTACAGAAGTGGCAGCTGTTATTTTGCTCTTCGGTAGCAGAGAATGTCCAACAGCTTTGATTTTGAAGGAGCTGACCCTTTATTTTCACCATTCCGCCAAAAAAGCAGTGATATGAAATGGCAGGAAGATTTCTCAGTGCCTTGAAGACAAGATCTGAACAACCAGACCTTCCTCCCTTCTGATCAATTGTAAATTGACAAAAACAAACCACAGCAGTTTAGATTTAGGAGAATCTTTTATCTCATTATCAAGACCCTTTAATTTGCAGAGAGTTTCTTAGAGCCAATAAATACCTCTACCCTCTGCCTTCATCAGATGTAAGAACAGATGAAAGAGAAGTGTAATGGTTTTGATTCCATTAGGACCTCGACATTAGTGGGGGAGCAATTATAAAAGTAATTGACTGTACTTTACTGGCATCGGGAGGGGGTCGTTCTGAAGACCCATCCTGCTCCGAGGTTAGCGCTGATACCATTCATCCTCTGTTGTGTGCCCATGTGTTAGGGCTGCATCCCTTAAAGACAATGAGCATCTTCCCAAGATTCAAAGCACAACAGAAGACACATCATGAATGGTCGGTTCCCGCTGCCTGCGGTCTTCTGTTCACACCCTTGCTCTGTCAGGGGAACCAAAAATAAGACATCGTTCACCTCTGGTGATGCATAATTTAACAACCCCTAAGTGTCCAGCAAAGCTTTTAGTGTTGATATAGATTAATTCACAGGACACAGTCTCAGGTGTATTTACACAGAGGTGTTCCCTGTCTATTAAGAACTTATATGGTCCATACTTTTAAATAAAATTTTATATCTGTATAGTTTTAGGTTTACTGACAGAATCTGAAGATACCATGGAGAATTCCCAGGTATTCCAGGTTCAGGTCCTGTTATTGAAAACATGTTACATTTTGGTACATTTATCACAACTAGGGAACCGAGCTGATACATTATTATTCTTTGCTAACATCCATATTTTATTCCTATTTCAGTTTTTCCCTAATGTCCTTTTTCTGTTCCAGGATCTCATAAAGGGTACCCTGTTACATTCAGTGGTCAAATCTCCTTAGGCTCCTCTTGGCTGAGACACTTCCAGCTTTTTGGGGTTTTTGATGACCTTGACAGTTTTGAACAGCTCTGGTCAGGTACTTGGTAGACTGTCATTCAAATGGAGTTTTTCTAATATCTTTCTCATGATTAGACTGAATAAAGATTTTGGGAGAAGGACCAGAGGTAAAGCACCATTTTCATCACAAAATATCAAGGGTAAATGCTGTCAACATGACTTATCACTGTTGGTGATGACTTGTATCACCTGGCTGAGGTCGTGTTTGTCAGGTTTTCCACTTAAAGTGTTTTCCTCCTTTCCATTCTCTTCTCTTTAAAAGTCAATAAAAGCAACCCACACTTAGGAAGAGTTAATAATCCACCTCCTTGAAGATAGAATAGCTACATGATTTAAAATTCCTTTGCACAGAAGACTTGTCTATTTTTGCCATTTATATATTCAATTTACATCAGTATGGACTCATGGAAACTTGTTATACACTTTGGTATATAATCAACTACTATTTTATTGTGTTGTTCAAATTGTTCCAGATTTGACCATTGAGAGATTTCTGTTGGTTCCTGTGCCCTTTCCATGCTCTCATTGTTTCTATACTTTGTTTTTGAGCATTTCCTTTTTTCTAGTATTACCAGATGCTCTGGGATCCTTGTGTGCACTCCCTTCCCCACTCCTATGGTCAGCCATTTCTCCAAGATCCCTGGATCCTTTGATCAGAGTGGTTTTAGAAACCAAACTCTGGGCTCTGGGTGTGTTCAATGCTACTGGGCTGTTGTTGTTTCCTGGTCTTGTCAGCTGACACAGCAAGAAAACATGTATTCTAATTTCTGTGTATACAAATATGTAGATATTTTTCTGTGTATCCATTTCTATCTATATGAAGTAATATATGAATTCATTGACGTCTCCAACTCTAATCCAGTACCACATGGATCATTCAGTATCTTCCCTTTGTCTGCAACCTCCCACTCTAACAGTCAGGAACTTGGCCTCACCCACCATCTGCCACTCGTACTTAATTGTTCACGGCCAGGGTCCATGTATGGTGGTTTCAGGATTGTTAACCTGCATCCTGTGGGACCTTCGTCAACTGGAGTACAGAGCCATGCACAGCTCCCTCACCTTTCAGACCCTGCTCATTTACAAATTCACTCAAGTTGGTACCTTTCCCCCCACGCTTTCAGTGAAATGGTTTCATACAGTGTTTACATACATGTGCAGAAGCTTCTGTCCCAGTCTGCATTCTACTCTGGGATTCCCCAACCTCCTAAATTGTTTTTATTTTTATTTATTTATTTATTTTTATTTAGTTTTGGCTGTGTTGGGTTTTCATTGTTGCCCACGGGCTTTCTCTAGTTGCAGAGAGCAGGGGCTACTCTTCATTGCAGTGCGTGGGCTTCTCATTGCGGTGGCTTCTCTTGTTTTGGAGCACGGGCTCTAGGCGCATGGGCTTCAGTAGTTGTGGCTCGTGGGCTCTAGAGCGCAGGCTCAGTAGTTGTGGCGTGTGGGCTTAGTTGCTCTACCGGGATGTGGGATCTTCCTGGACCAGGGCTCGAACCCGTGTCTCCTGAATTGGCAGGCGGATTCTTAACCACTGTGCCACCAGGGAAGCCCTAAATTGTTTTTATTTTTGTTTTTGTTTTTGTTTTGTTTTGCGGTACACGGGCCTCTCACTGTTGTGGCCTCTCCCGTTGCGGAGCACAGGCTCTGGACACGCAGGCTCAGCAGCCATGGCTCATGGGCCCAGCTGCTCCGCGGCCTGTGGGATCTTCCCCAGACCGGGGCACGAACCCGTGTCCCCTGCAACGGCAGGTGGACTCTCAACCACTGCGCCACCAGGGAAGCCCAAGAAATCTTGATTACTGGGTTGTGGGGGGAACGTGAGTAAATTATGCTCAAATAAAGTCAAATTACAACCACAGGTTCATGCTATGGCTTAAATATATCAATCTGTTCCTAATACTTTCAGGTAATCCTGGTTTATTAGTGATTTGTTAACCCCATCATCTGTTACCTTTCTCCAGCATTTTCTAGAAGGTGCCAAAGGGGAAGGATGTGAATGAAAATGTAAAAAGTATACAAACGTTTTAATTCACTAATCTACGTTTTTTACAAGCTGGTTGAAGGTAATGCTATACAATCTGGTGGTAAACACGTTCGTCTAGTTCACTGACACCAACATTCTGCAAAAGTAGAGATTAGCAATTGCCATTTCCAACGGAAGTAGTAAATGCTGCTTTACGCATTTCATAAAACAGACCCTTGATGGAGCACCGCGTTCCATGGCCCACACTGAACGTAGCAGCTGAGCTTGGAGCAGGCAGGTCCCCCCACATCCCGCCTCTACGGCAGGAAAGACCCTAAGGCCCCATAAGCCTGCTTCTACACCGTTACCTACAAGATGGAATAGAAGCACAGCCTCTGAATCATGGATTTTGTGAGGATTAAATGAAAGACATGTGAGATGCTAGAGATGCATGTGCTTACCTGCCGTCAGGTAAGTGTTCAATACGCCTTAACATCACAAGCACTGTCTCATAAAACAGCAGCACAAACGCTGATCCCTGCTTTACTTTTACAGATATGGAAACGGCAACTCAGAGGAGCTGAGTGAGTTGTTCAAGGTCACAAACAAAGGTGACGCGGTGGCTGGAGTTCAAAGCCAGGTGCAAGCGCCTCCAAAGCGGTCTTCCTCCACTCTGTACCTTGAAGGCTCTCAGGACCCTGCACGGATTTGGTTGCTTAGTTGAATTACACAAAGCAATTGTTTTAAGTTTTAAGAGGGATGTTCTAAAATGAATTATTAATCTAGATGATATTTTAGTCTGATTTACTGTAAAAAGTAGTGAAAATTTGAGATTTAAAAATTTACCAGTAAGCAGTTGGCCTATGAATGTGAAGGTACATCCTCGAAACTCCTGAAAAGATTGAGATTTTTGTTTTTTCACCAGTTCAGCTCTCATAAGCTGTGCTTTCACTATGAACAGTTTTGCTTAACTTGCCAGATATGGATGCCTTTCAGGATCAATTTAGATTCGCAAGTGCAGCCTGAACGGAAGAGTTGTGCATTCCTAGCTCGCCTGCTATTGACAGCTGCAACCAGAACAAAGTACAAAGCGGAAACTGCTTCAAACAATAGCCTGAAGCAATTACATCCCCATAACTGTTCAGAAGCTGCCACACCTGCTGTCCATCCATCCTTATTAACAAGCTCAATTCAAAATCAAAAGTGATAGGAAACAAACTAACTGCTACCAGCTGGTCCACGCAGATGTTGAAACGAATGTCACTGAGGTGGGAGACCCCGATTCTATGTGATCTGCAAATGTGCGCTGAAAGTCCAGAACTTTCCTTGATCAATTATGCTAGGACCAAGAGGATTTTACTGTCAACAACCTGGTTCCTGACGTGAGAGAAGTGAGATTTATAAAGCAAGTCGAGCAGTCAAAATAAGAGCTTTTTCAAAAATTTCTGGAACCTTTTAGTATTCCCCATCCAGTCTCGAAAGAGAAACAGTTTTTAGTGTCTCACCTTTGACTGGAGTTTGGAGCAGGCCGATCTGGGACAGAAGGGCAGAGACACTGGCGTCCACTGTCTTCCCAGCTGTGAGGACTAGCATCGCTATCTGACCACCAGTGGTGCATGGGGTGCTCTGGTGCTTGGAAAATACAAGCATACTCTCCTTCACATTTCACTATTTCCTCAACTGAGACAGAAAAGGAGAGACAGGCAGGCATGGCACCTATCGGTCTTCTTTCGTAGTTAAGGGCAAAGTAGTCGTCCACTTGAAGTCAAGGCGAAATCGGGCACTTGGCTCAACAGAACACGTGCCAAATGGCATCACAGGTTCTGTTCGTTAAAGAAATGGCAGGCGTGACCTGGACGAAGAAGCAGCAGAGCGTAAATTAGAGCAGACTGAGTCATTACAAACGCTTTACAAATTTAATTCTACAAAATGGAACTCTTTCAAAAATAATTTTTTTAGATTCTGCCGTTCCTTTGGATGGAAGGACTACTTTAGCTAATATTTTATTCTTTTTCAGAAACGAAGGCTCTGGGACATGAGAGAGTGTGTGTGCTGTGTACCTGTGTGCCTGCACTGCTAATGGCATAGTTTTTCTTCGGTGAAAAACAAAAAAACAAACTGCTGCCCCAAGAGTCTGTAAAACCACATGCTAGATTATGGTGACTACATAGACAACTTACTAAAATTAGTTCTCTTAAATCCATATTTTGCAGGAAACATGGAAAGGAAATAGTAGTTAGAAAGTATAAAAAATGTGAAGACAGCATTTATGGGAAAAATCAGAAAAGTTAAAGATGGTAGCTCTAAGAGAATCTGAGACTATTACTGTATTTACTTCATGGCTTAATTTTGAAGGACCACCTCTTCCAGGAAGGCTTCCATAGATACTTCATTTGAAAGAGCAGACTTCTCACTCACCACTATCACTATTTCCATCCTTCTGCTTAATTTCCCTCCTCCCCATCATCACTGTCTGACAGTAGACAATTGTTTATGTTTTGTTTTGAGGTCGTCAGGGGTGAGCCTTTCCCACAAGAAAATAAACTACAGGATGGTAGGAAATGTATCACTGGATCTCTGTAGTCCATAGAAGAGCCTGAAACGTAGTAATTCAAAGAAACTAGGAATGAATAACTGGCACAAGCCCCCAAATTCTTCTACAGATTCATCTCTACAAATGAATGCACCTCGTTTGCCATACATTAACAAACAAAAGAAAGCATAGACACCTCCTTCTCCTGCTAAAATGCATCTTCCATTTATAAATGCTGCAAACCTCATGAACTTTAGTACTTGTCATTGATCAAGGAATAAATTCAAAGTGTGGATTCTTCAGGGTTTCCCATTACTTTTAGGAGAAAAGCAATTTCATCATTTCGGGGATGGCTCTGCAGTGTGAATGTGCATGCCCCTGTTAAAAAATCTGAAACACATGGAGACCAGCCCTGACAACTCCCCGAGCAGACAAAACCAGTGCAGTCACACAGGCAAAGCTTAATTCTGCTTATTTTGCAAGACTAACTTCACTCCTTTTTTCTGCCTCTGGAATCGTGAGCGAAACTTAAACTCCTTCCTGAAGTTGCTATGAGGTCACTTCTAACCAGTAACCTATCATTTAGGAAAATTCTAACATAATAACCAGTCACTGTGAAGAATAAAGTCATCACTTTCTCACTAGATAAGCTGCATTATAGCAACACACCCCTGAGCCTCACCCACTGTTTGGCTGGAGAGCTCCCAGTTTGCCAACTGTCTTTTTGGTGTGAGCATAACAAACGTTCACTAATCACTGCTTGGGTGATTCACTGGTTCTCCTTCTGTTGTTTCTGAGCTTTTGAGAACCTTTAGCATTTTCACTAATTGCTTTATACTGAAGTCTGGACATGCAGTTATTATTTATACCATTTAAAACATAGAGAGTTATGCACACTGTCAAATCCATAATTTTTAACAAGTATGAGTAACTGATAATTAAGATGCTGTAACAAATTATATGTAATTTTCCAAAAACTCAAATTTTGTTAAATTTAATACGGTTAGAAAGAATTGGGTCTCTTCTTATATTTTACTATTATGACTTTTGACTTAAAAAACAATCTAATTTAAAAAAAATTGAGATCATTAAGGACATCAATATCCAATGGTGAGAAGTAATACAAGTATTAAGTTGACTTGTATGTGATAAATAAATGACTTAAAGAATTTTTTCATCTATTTTTTAATAGTAATAAAAATGATGATGATAATAGAAGCTAACACTTCATGTGTGTCAGGACCTCTTCCCAACACTACGTTTTTATGTTTGCTGTAACCTGTGTGTATGTGGGTGTGTCTGTGTGTGTGCCCATGTGTGGCGTCTGTGTATCTGCGTGTTTGTATGTCTGTCTGTGTTTGTGCTGTCAATGTGTGCAAGTGATTTGTGATTATTTGGAAGGTTACATCTTTGAGTCATTGGTTCTAAGGTATCTGGCTTAATAAGGATTTCTAAGACACAGCATTATAGAATGTTCTTTTAAATTTCCCTCTATGGAATTTAGTTTTGAAAACTGTATTTGGCAAGGATCTCCCAATCTTGCCTAAACGAATACTCATAATCTTTCCTGAATGAGCCATCCTTTTTCCCAACTGATCAGAAATACCACTTTATCCAGGACTCATTTTTATTTTATATTATTTTGTATAATGATAAAATGTACAATTCATTCTCATTGTCTCATTATTCTCCTCCTGAAATAGGACAGAAATATAAAAATAAGAAGAAAAATGGGGGCAGGTGAGACAAAAAGAAGGAAGAAAAGAGGATGAGTAGGACCCACATTTCTTGAGGATTTATGCTCAGCCAGAATTTCTGCAAAGGGAAACAATTCCAAATAGTTAAGGGCCTTGCTCCATTCTAACTGAGACCATCAACTGAATTAAAATTATTTTTCTTCTCCCATAGAAGATTAACATGTGACACATGGCTGTAATAGAGTAAATCTTAGATTTATAGTTAGAATACCTATTTGAGTTCAAATTTGGTCTTCCCCATTTGCAAAGCTTCAGTGAGAATCAGATAAGATTCAGATCAGATATAAAAACGTGTGTGTGTGTGTGTGTGTGTGTAGAACAGGAAATTTCCATATATGAATCAGTAGCCACACATTTTTTAAAGTTTTAAATATTTTGACTGCATTCCCATTTAAAAAGTAGCTAAAGACTAATACATGTTTTAATTTGGTGAACATACCAATGTGTTTAACAGATTCACATTCTGTGAGTGAGCTGTGCCCCAGCAGCTCCTGACTGGGTGCTAGACTGTGCTCCATTTGGGGAGAGAAGGGTAACGTTGAATAAGATGAAAACAAACTCACACAAAGAGAGATGATTTCAAGTGAGACTCACTTTCCTGGCGCATCTGAGCAGGTAGCTAAAAGCTTTGGGATTTGTGAGGGGATTAGCCAGGAAGAGTTACCATCACTCTAATGAACAATAACTTAAAAATAGAAACCTTAATTCAAAATGTGAGTTCAAATTTACATGTAAATACATTCTATAATATAAAATAATCCTATCATATACCTGACATATATTACTCCATCTAAATTATTTATACTTTGCCCACAGTCCATATTCATAAATATCATGTTTGGATTGATTTATTTTTGTCTTTATACACAGTCTGTTCTTCAAGCTCCAGGTTTTTAATTAATCTGGATTTGGGGTATAAATTCTTTGTGCCTTGATTAATACCAAACAAGCTTTATTTAATTAAAGAGACAGGCTGGTGAAAGACATTTTAATAAAAAATTTCATATGCATACAGTACATCTGTATTTAATACTTGCAAAGGAAAAAGAACACCTGGTTTATTGTATTTATCTTTTAAATGTTTTGAAAAATTTGAAACTAGTGCTTGAATAAAGCACTAGTTCTACTTCCTGTAATGAATGCCTTCTGTACCTCCTTCATTTCGAAGCCATCACGGCGGAGAAGGGAAAGAACACAGAGGCCCAGAGGAAGCCCCCTGGCATCAGAGGACATGTGGGCCTATCTCCCATGGATACATGAAGACAAAAGAGGTTTTCTTTGTTCAGAACCCTTGAAGGCATTGCTCTTCAAAGAAGGTAAGTGAGAAAATGGAACCCAATCCTAAAATTTGAGACTCACCATATATATATATATTTTTTTTTTTTGCGGTACATGGGCCTCTCACTGTTGTGGCCTCTCCCATTGCAGAGCACAGGCTCCAGACGCGCAGGCTCAGCAGCTATGGCTCACGGGCCCAGCCACCCCGCAGCATGTGGGATCTTCCCAGACCGGGACACGAACCCGTGTCCCCTGCATCGGCAGGCAGACTCTCAACAACTGCGCCACCAGGGAAGCCTGAGACTCACCATATTTTTTAATTTGTGATTTATGTTGTTGAAAATGGGCATCCTTTTAAAATCAGTATTTCATTCATAAACATTTTAATGGAAAAGCATTTTATAATTGCATTTAAATTCATAGGCTTCAGTGGATTCTTTTTTTTTAATTAATTAATTTATTTATTTATTTTTGGCTGTGTTGGGTCTTCGTTGCTGTGCACGGGCTTTCTCTAGTTGTGGCAAGCAGGGGCTACTCTTAGTTGCGGTGTGTGGGCTTCTCACTGCAGTGGCTTCTCTTGTTGCAGAGCACAGGATCTAGGCGTGCGGGCTTCAGTAGTTGTGGCACACAGGCTCAGTAGTTGTGGCGCACGTGCTTAGTTGCCCTGCAGCATGTGGGATCTTCCCGGACCAGGGCTCAAACCCGTGTCCCCTGCATTGGCAGGCTGATTCTTAGCCACTGTACCACCATGGAAGCCCAGTGGATTCTTTCTTAAAGTTTACCATGCTTTATATGCCCATTTCCTCACTGCTGGACATTTAGATTGTTTCTGATTTTCCGCTCTGTAAACATCAATGGAATCAACATTCTTGGACATAAATCTTTATTTATGAATCTGGTTATTCCTTAAACAAAACAGAGTCTCAGCGGTGGAAGTCCAAGAGAGAAAGAGTTTTGTAGCTTCTTACTGTATTTTGAGAAGCATTCTTCCTGAAAAGCACCAGTGTACTCCCTCCGCCAATGAAAGTGACTGTTTCCCTGTATCATTACCATTCTCATGGATTTAATGGGTTTGTATCCCATGTTTTATATTAAACGTAAATTGCAAAATGTGATTAGGAATGCATCTACTATAAATACAGTAAGAAAAAAAATTAAATTCCAAAGTTGTTTTAGAGCACGTTTTAGGTGGTTCCCTCATCAAGGTACTTGTAAACGCACGAGGGCCAGTGGTGCCTGGACCAGCAGCATTAGAACCTGCTAGAAATGCAAATCCACGTCTCCACCCCAGCCTGCAGAGTCAGAAATCCTGGGGATGAGACTCAGAACTCTGTGCTAAGTCTTCCAGATGATTCTAATGCAGACCATCCTGGAGGCTTTAAAGAAGAAAAATCACAACTCCAACTAGCTGCTCTCTTGAAATGAACTCCAGCTATAGCCAAAAGGGGGAATTAAGGCAGATGTCTGAGAACTGGAGGGAAGATGCGTAACTGTGACCTCACAAGGATGCAGCTGTTCCTGAGGAGGGGAGGCAGGCAGGGTTCTTAGGACGTGAAAGCATAAAACACATCCACTACCTCATCATCATCAGCTCCATTCCCGCCCCCGCCCCCCCACCCCCGCGATGCCATGTCTCCCCATTAGGTCTGGTTCTATTTTGGAAGGACAGGGGTAGCACTTAAACCACTTACCCCTGCCCATTCCCTCTAAGATTCGGAGGACCCAGTAATGCTGGAGCCAACAGTCAAGAACAAAATGTTCCTCGCCGTGCAGGCACAGCCCACCGTGTTAGACATGCAAACGCTCTGCAAGACATCTACTCTCAAGGAGATGTCGGAATCTGCTGCTGGTGGAATCTGACAGTGGAAGGCAGGAAACGGTCACAGAAGATGTGGGTCGTAAATCATCAGGAGAGCCTTCCTGCTAACAGCTCAGAAGTTACATTCTTTATAGCTAAAAGCAGTGAGTCCAGCAATAGTAACATGTGTTCACAGCAATTTTGTGAAAGGAATCTACTAGCTTTTTTAATATTCTGTATTAGAGGAGACTTAGATTTGAGAATTACAGCAATTTTCCAACATGTAAATTTATTCATGCTGCTTCCATGCTAATGGAAACAAATACCTAGACAACAGAAATAAAAGTGAGGAAAATTATATAGCAGAGAAATACACTAGCTATTTTACAAGGGAATTTTCTTTCTTTTTTTTTTTGCAGTACGCGGGCCTCTCACTGTTGTGGCTTCTCCCGTTGTGGAGCACAGGCTCCAGATGCGCAGGCTCAGTGGCCATGGCTCACGGGCCCACCCACTCCGCGGCACGTGGGATCCTCCTGGACCAGGGCACGAACCTGCGTCCCCTGCATCGGCAGGCGGACTCTCAACCACTGCGCCACCAGGGAAGCCCGGGAATTTTCTTTCTTAATTAATTAACTTAGAGTAGCTACAATAGTTGTGGAGACACCAAGAAGCATCAACATGAAATTTAAGAACTGGGAATTCCAACTTACAGATTTAAGAGCACTGAAAATGGTAAACATGTGTTATCCTATATAAACAGAACTGAAAACTCTGTAAAGTATCAAAACAACATTAATTTGCAACATTTAGATCTAAGGTTGAAACCACCATATTGATGTGAAACTGTATTGTGAGTGATTTGTGTATTATGTTTTCACCCACAAACAGTTCTTAATCATAAGATAGGTTCAGTATTTCTTTCCTAATACTGTTTTAAAAGAACACCCACAGGTATTTTAGGCAAATACGCTCAGATCAGGTCAGCACTGTAGTCCATACCCAGCTACTCCTCTTGTGTTGAGTGAAACTGGTTTCCATGGAGAGTAGTCCCAGTGGGACCCACATTACAGGTATGTCTCCTCTTACTGAGGAGAGAGGAGAGCTGCCTAGAACAAAGCCTTGGGAACACTCAGTTTATGTGAATTTACAAGTTTCCAACAGGTACACTAATTTTTAGTTTCATTATATGATAAAAACTATGGTTTGGGAAAATAAAATGCTTTTCAGCAGTCTGAAAGTCTGTAAGTCTTTTCTGATTGGTTCACCATGCATGTGTGTGTTTCAAATTCTGCTAACCACAGCTTCTTTTGTCTAATTTTGCAAGGTGTTTGAATACTTACTCCTCTCATTAAATTAATTAATCCATCATGAAGATGTAATTATTTCCAAAATTAACATTGTGAGGGAATGTCAACATTCAAGGGAAAAGAGACCTGTGACAGTATATATATGATTCAAATATTTATTAAGCATTGAAAAAGATGGAACCAGTTATGTGAAAGTGTAGACATTAAACTATTTGTGTAAAGTTTCTTTCTTTGTGAATTTAATGTATGTAAAGAATATAGCTGTTTGACCCAGAATAACACAGATATTAAATCAAAAAAATGGAAACACAATTCTTTTGCCAATTGTGTGGATTTTAAATATTGGGACACAAAATATTAATAAAATCTCATTTTCTATAAAAAGTTGAAATATTTTTTTTCTTTATGAAGAATTTCACAGTTTCTAACCTACTAATTAAAATGTTTTCTCTGTTTCTATACTTTCTCTATTGCCATACAATAATGATACTTTGGCTAGTAAATGGAAATATTCACTCTATTTTATGTGTTTATTTTTATGTTAATTTTTGGTTGGTGTAATTTGCCTTTAAATCTGTTGTCAAATTTAAACTATCTGATTATGTTTTAGGAATGCACGAAGAGAAATGAATCATGGGAAAATATACATCTCTGTATCTATTGATCGATCGACTATAGATAGATAGGTATTTCATATACCTATCTGAGCATGTGTCATGTGTCATATAGCTATGCTTTTGGCTGGATATAAGAGAAAATCTGACAAAAATTGGCTAAAAAATAATATTTAATGTTTTCACATTACAACTTTGGGATAAATGACTTCTTTTATGGGTTCAATACATTTGAATCTCTCATTGCTTCTTCTGGGTGTTTTCCAAGTAGCTTTTGAAGCTCCAAGCATTGTGTCCATGTTTAAAGCAGGAGGAAAGGGCTGGAAGGCACGGTGCCCATAACATCTGTCACTTAGCATCAAATCCGACGCTTCCAGGAAGCTGCCATCAGACCCCACTCACCTCATGGCTCTGGGCTGGGTCACCTGAGTGGTTATTCAGCTGCAAATGAGGCTGGGGAGTCCTCATTCACCTTTTCCACCCTTTATCAAAGGGACCTGAGTGGGAGGGGTGAGGAAGGAGGATCCACCCCTCTGAACAGCTGTGTCTGCCCAACAAGCAGCGATGCACAAGGGATGGAACGCTATGGAAGTTCCCGTCCAGGGAGGGGAGAGATGGCAGAGGAGAGCTGTTTCCCACATGCCAGCCAATGATGAAACCCATGGAGAGAGAGTGGTGGTGTCCCCGTCCACGGTGAGAAGTCTTGGACTCTGCTCTCTAGGAGGAATGTCCTTGTCCACCTTCCTCTGGGTCCCTTCGGGTGACCCTTCCTTCTCCTTTATCCTCCACGACCACATCCTAAGCCAGCACTGGGAATTATGCCCAGTTTGGGAAAAACAGACTTCTGAGAATCACTTCCTCCTCGTGAAAGGCTGGGATTCAAGGCCGGGTTATTTTAAGTCTCAAGTAGGCGAAAGTGTTCTATTACTCTAGGCTTGTGGGGCCTCCGGCAATAGGACCCCTCAAATTTGTGCAGGTATCTGCCTTGGTCAGCTTCCTGTTCCAGTGACTGCACCTGATATCTGTGCCTAGAAGCAGGTATGGACTCGCTTTGCTTCCCTGCAGCTGCTGCCCTGTGCTTTAACATTCAGGCTGGAGGAGCACTGCCGAACCCTTGCTGTGTCTCTGGGTGCAGGGCTGGGTCCTGATGAGCCTTAGTATTGCAAGGCCTTCCTCGGCCATTGTGTCCATCACCCGGGGTCCCAGAGTTCGGGACTCTATTCTCTACGTTCAGATAAGCCTGTCTCCTCTGGAGGTCCAGCAGGCAGCACAGGCACTAATACTTCAATTCTTTTGATCATTTCCTCTCTAACAGTCACAGCAGCAGGAACCTAGTCTCCCAGATAATCATTGGCAGGAGCATTTCAGTAAACGTCTGTCACTGCATGAAGAGAGGTTCTGTCTCTCTGGCTCATGAGATCAGTTTCTTCATCCCATAACACCCAAATGCTGAGATAATTACAGACTAATATTCTTTTAAGAATTTTTATTATTATAGAACTCGCCCTTTTAAAGTTCTAATTTCTATGTTCATTGTAGTAAATAATTCTGGTTCTTGAAATAAATAATCCCCACATCTCTGTGACTTAACATCAACAAGCTTTGTATCTTGCTTGCAGCAGAATCCAATGTGCTGTCTGGGCTTTAGGGAATTTGCCCCACACTGTGACTCAGAAACTGGCTCACAGACGGCATCCTCCCGCTGTGTCTTCACCTGGAGGAAGGGGTGGAGGAGCTCTCTGGGGTCTCTTTTATAAGGACACTGATCCCATCATGGAGGCTCCACCCTCATGACCTCATCACCTCCCAAAGGCCCCACCTCCTGCCACCATCACACTGGGGGTTAGAGTTCAAGGCATGAGTTTGGGGAATACAAATAGTCTGTAGTGACACTTAAGTCACATTTTGCTGAATTTGATAGCTTGTTACAGCTCTCCATTTTTAAAACTGAGATAACTCTTCCCAGTATACAACCTAACAAAGTGCGTGTGAATCTATATGAGGATACACACACACATTATGCATGTATTTCTACTAATCTGCTAACTTGAGACAGTTGAATAAATAAACATTTGTGCTTTTGGAAGAAACATTTGTGCTTTTGGAAGATAGATGGTTTCTGATTTTTTTTTTTTTCTAACTCCCAATGGTTGGTTCTATCTAAACTTGGCGTGTTAATCACTGTCTCGCTCATTTCTGTAACACCAGGGCCAGATGCCCCGGGAATCTGGTGGTGCCCACAAGATAGACACAGATGTGCAGAGCCTACAGCCAGAGTGGACAGTCAGACACACAGGGGCCCTTCGCTGAGAACTGTGGCTCAGTGGGCTCCCCCGGAGCCTCCGGAGAGGCATGTGAGGTTCCCACTGTGGAAAGGCCACTGGCGCACGCCTGGCCACTGGTACACACCCGGCCTGAGGGATGCAAAAGGAAGTAAAGTGAGTGAAACGCAGAGCCGGGCAGGGCTGCGTGTCTCCCAGAGGCCCCCAGGCTGACGGTGCTCCCGCCCAAGTGAAGAGGCTTAACCTGCTGTCTCACCAGAAGGAAGTGTCTGCTGTGAGCTCAAGCAGAGATGGGGGCTAGAGCATCATGGAAGCTGTTGTCCAAACAGCTTAGAGGCACAGCCAGCCACACGGCTTCCTCCACAAACCCTGAGCGAAAAGGAGGCCGCGGGGAAGGTCAGCGGGGGCACAGCTGAGTCAAGCGCCTTCGAATCCCCACACGTGTCTGCGCACTACACTGTGGTAAATAATTCTGGTTCTTGAAATAAATAATCCTCACATCTCTATGACTTAGCATCAACAAGCTTTATATCTTGCTTGCAGCAGAATCCAATGTGCTGTCTGGGCTTTAGGGAATTTGCCCCACACTGGGACTTAGAAACTGGCTCACAGACGGCATCTGTGTCTGTGCACTACACCCTCTTCTTAGATGCTACGGAGGAGCTCGTATTCCTGTCACAGTGTGTACACAACTCAAGACGTCCACGGGCACACAACTTTAAAAATCTTCTGGGCCATATTATGATATCGTCCAGAAATACACTCAACATCTGCCTGAAATTCTAATCAGACACGAGCTTTACAAATCAGTTCACGGAGACGTTTTGCCCAGTGTGCTACTGAGAGCTCGGACCTCAAATCGGAGGCCTTGGCTGCACGACTTAACCTAAGTGATTAGGAAATACATCAACACCTTGAAAGTCAAGTCTACGCCTTAGAGCACGTGAGGTGTAAACAGAGGTTCACACTAGAAAGTATCTTGCCTCAAGAGGAAGATAATGACTTACGTGGCCTTCGACTGAAGCAGATATAGTACCATGGGTATTATTACTCACCACTGGGATTACCCTGAAAATCTGTGACAATTGGTGCAGTTTTGCTGAGACAGGGCGTGTGTGTGTGTGACTTTTCCCAACACTCTTCTATAGTATCAGGAGCAGGTTAAGTCTTACAAAAGGATGCCCTTCTCCCCTCTTTCTCTCCTACTCGCTCCTCCCATCACTCAAGTGCAGCAGCCAAGTATTATCTGTGTGAATTAGATAACTTACCTATTCCAAATAAACAATAAATATTATAATTAACTCGAAATATATTTATGTATAACAAATAAAATAATAATTACATAAATGATTTGAAAAATTTAAGGAAAATGCAATACAAAATTAGGGTTATATTTTTAAGTCAATCTCACTGTCACACTTTTAATACTGTCACACATTTACAAGTTCTGTTAATTCAGGTTGAGAAAGATGGGGAGACACCATAAGGAAACTTTCCAGTGTGATTAAGGCATGAGGCATCTTGGCTAAACCACATTGAAGGTTTGGATGACCTGAGAGACTAGGGATAAGCTTTTATATAACAACCATATAGACAACTTCAAAATTCTGTTAATGCTTCTCAATCCCCAACCAATAAATATCCATAGTTGTGGTCACTCCTAGCACCAGTCTACTGTTTTTACTTTTACATTCAAAGACTTTTTAAATAAACTTTTTTATTTTGGAATAGCTTTAGGTTTACAGAATTATAGTGACTGTAGTTCAGAGGGTCCTCACATGGCCTGCACCCAGCTTCCTCTATTACTAACATCTTATACCAGTATGGTACATTTGTCAAAATTAATGAGCTGAAATTAATGTATTATTAATAAGTAAAGTCAGTGATTGATTCATATTTCCTCAGTTTATTCTTTTTGTTGTTTGGTTTTGTTTTCTTTTTTGCAGTATGCGGGCCTCTAACTGTTGTGGCCTCTCCCGTTGCAGCACACAGACTCCGGATGCGCAGGCTCAGTGGCCATGGCTCACGGGCCCAGCCGCTCCGCGGCATGTGGGATCTTCACGGACCGGGGCACGAACCCGTGTCCCCTGCATCGGCAGGTGGACTCTCAACCACTGCGCCACCAGGGAAGCCCTCCTCAGTTTATTCTTAATAGCCTTTTTCTGTTCCAGGATCCCACCCAGGATATCATATAACATTTATAAGTCACGTGACGATTTCTTGGATTTTCCGTGTTTTGATGCCCTTGACAGTTTTGAGGAATACTGGTCAGGTGTTTTGTAGAATGTCCTTCTGTTGGAGTCTGTCTGATGTTTTCCTCATGGTTAGACTAGAATAACATGTTTGGGGAGATGACTGCAGTGGTCAAGTGCCAATGTCATCACCTCGTGTATTTCCTTCCAGTTTCAGCCATTCCTTCTCCGAGTCCTGGCTCCTTTCCTTGGAGAATGGTGTTAGAAACGAAGATCTGGGAGCCGAGTGTGCTCATTGGTATTGTGTTGTCCCTGTCTCTAGGCCTGCTCAACAGACAGAGCAGGAGGCACACGTGTTATATGATCCCTCATACACACATTTACCTAAACTTTTTGATATGTAAATACATGCATCTACACTAAGCTAAAGGAGAGTTCATGCTGACATCCATAACTTTCATCCATCACCTCTTGGTGTGTTCTAGCCTCTTCCCCTTTCTTATCTGTAACCTCCCACTCCAACAGCAAGAAACCTGGCCCCCACTGCCCGCCATCCATTTACGTCACTGTTCAGTTCCAATATAAATGTGCAGTATTTTAAAATTGTCAATCCTTACCCTTAAATTAATCCTTAATTTTATCAAATACAGTGGAGTGCTTATGCATAGTTCTTTTTGCCTTAATTCTTACAAGTGCCACTGTTTTCCAAATTTACCTAGGTCAGAGCTCATTTCAAGCATTTGTAATACAATTAAAGTTATTTGTCACATTCTACATTCAATCTTGGTATTCCCACCTACCAAATGATTTTAATTTGCATATATTAAAATTTACTTATTCTGTTTTAAAGTTCTGTGAATTTTGCTCAGTGTCTTGAATTCATCATTAGAGCATCTGCAAAATCGTTTCACCACCCAAAATTCTTCCTTGTGTTCCACCTAGTCAGTCCTTCCCCCACATCCTGAAACCCTGGCAAACACTGATTTTTTTTCTATCACTATACTTTTACCTTTCAGAATGTCACATAATTGGACACATTGATATGTGTCTTTTCAAAGACTGGCTTTTTTCATTTAGACATACTCACTTAGGATTCATTATTTTCTTTTCATGGCCTGCTGACTCATTTCTTTTTATCACTGATAACAATCTATTATGTAGATATAACAGAATTTAAAACCAACTCATCTATTGACTTGTTTGCTTCCTATTTTGGGATATAATAAATAAAGCTTCAATAAACATTAATGTGCAGGTTTTTGTCTTGACATAACTTTTCAGATCAGTTGGGCAAATCCTTAAGACCACGAGTAATAGCTCATATAAGACTATGTTCTGTAACACTGATCTATGTGTGTATTCTTTCAACATCACCATGCTGCCTTGATGACGTTAGCTTCATAGGAAATCTCAAAATCAAATAGTTTGAGTTCTCCAACTCTGGAGTTCTAGAAATTTGTTCTAACATGTCTGCCATAGGTCACATAGCAACAATGTTCTCGAATTGTCCTCATAATATTTCATCCCCTGTAAATTTTCTTCTCTTGGATTGGAACAGAACAGCTAAAATACAAAGAAGAAAACAATTTGTCCTAAATGTAAACGTCTATCTTGAGTTATTGAAGAAAATCAGTTTTCTCCTTAAAACTAAGCAAATCAGATCTCTTCAGTTTTGCTAAGCAGCAACTAACCTAATTAATTACAAGTTCATTTTATCTTGTGATCAAACTGATAAAAGTTAACATTTGTCGGGGTGTGTTTATATGCCAATTACAGTAAAATATTACTAGCCCCTAATTAAGTTGTTTGTTTTGAATAAGCTGGGTTTGGTCTCTAGGCTTTTCTCATAAATTATTTGCACATTTGAGTTATGGAAAATATAATTGTCACTGCAACACTTCAAGAGTTATACTTTCTCAATACTGTAAATAATGAAATATAGACTTTCTTTTCTTTTCTGTTAAATTATTAGTTCCAAGAGTTAGGTTGTAACATTTATTCAGTGGGTTTCTTCTAATGAAAACTTAGATTCCATTAGTTAAATAATGCAATTTTTAGAAACTAGTATTCAGGATGTTACCATAATCTTTTAATTAGTATCTCACTGTTATTATACTTATTTTCTTGGGGAAACTACCTATTCTTTATTTGTATAATAATGAATTATATTGGTATCCCAAAATAAGGTATTCTTGGTTATCATTCCTTGGAAATCTTTATCTAAGAAACTGTTCTAATTAGGCATTTGGTACTCCTATGATACAAGCCCATTGATTCATCCATGATAGTACGAACTTATTCTGCACTGCGTTCCACATATATGAAAAATGTAGTGTATATTAAACAAAGTAATTTTGTATGCTGATACACATTCTATCACTCTAGCTCTGTAAACACACTGAATGCATCCTGAATGAACAAAAGTAATACTTAACACATTTACAGTCCCATATGTTTTATTTTGGTTTTGTGACTTGGTGAAACTAAGACTTTAGGCTTTAATTTTGTAAATTGGAAAAACAGAAAACAACAGTAATGCTACCCATGTCATTGTGCTGTTTTAAAACTTAGATGTCAATTATATAAAGCACATTGCACAGTGTCTAGCCAGAGGAAATGCTAAATATATATTGGGTAGTCACAAAATTGTCATTGTTAATACTGAAATTAATACTATTTTTACTTTTTAATTATCTATAACAAACCCTTTCCATATCTTTTCACAGTGAAGCAATGAAGATTTTGAGAGACAAAAAGATGACAAACGGCTTCCAGTTTTTGCTCAGGCATGCAGAGCTGGAAAGTTGGGCACTCTGAAACATACAAGGAAAAGTGCCAAACAACAAGTTGGTGGCTTTTCTTGATCGCATTCAAGTACTGAAGTTGGGAAGCCACCGACTTGCCCAAAATCAAACAAGAAACGGGTTCCTGGAGGGCACAGTGAGAGGAGATGAGATAACTGCCTTCTCTGGACAAGCTAAGAGTTCACATGGGGTGGCTGGCAGGGCAGGGACTAGAGGCAGTGGAGCTTCTTGGTGTTGCCAGTGCAGCTTCTGTCCTCATGTGCATCAGCTTACACACTTCTTCATACACAACAAAACCAGGGAATCTCCATAAAAACTGTAACAGAGCTGCGAAAGGTGACTTGCGCTATAGATTTGGGGAGGAAAACCACCACCCACTGCAGGAAGGTCATGAAAACCCGCCCAGGAACTTTTCTCTACCTCCTCTTTGGAAAAGAATTTATAATCCTTGGGCACAGTTATCTATCTAGAAACTCCCAAAGAATGAAAAAAATTATTATCACCCTTAGGATACTGATGAAAACCTATTTCAGTTGTGAGAGTGGAAAAGAAAAAATCTCGTCAACCCCCAGAAGAGGAAAAATGTACGCTGAGCTCAGACCAAAGCCGGCAGGGCAGCAAGAGCACTGAGAGGGCCACGGATCCACAATCCAGGAACGTGGCACCTGTCAAAGCTTGAGAATTAATGAGAACTACAGACCCCACAGACATTAATGGATATAAAGGGAAAAAAACAAAACCATGCTTAGAGAGTCAACAGTTTAGATGAAATTGACCAACTCCTTGAAAGACAAAACTACCAAAACTCACTCAAGAAGACATAGGTCACGAAGACAGTCCTATGTCTATTAAAGGACTTGAATTCGTAGTTAAAAATCTTCCAATAAGGAAAACTTCAGGTCAGATGGTGAAGTACAACAAATATTTATGAAAGAATTGCTAGCAATTCTACATAATCTCTTCTAAGATATAGAAAGGAAATCAAATATAGAAAACAAGATCAACATTACCCTATTATGAGAACTAGACAAAGGTAATATAAGCCAATAATTTCTCTCATGAATATAAACACAACTATCCCCAACCAAATATTGGCAAATTAAATCCAGCAAAGTATGAAGAGGAGGATACATTAGTAGGAAGTCATGTTTATCCCAGGAGTTTAAGGCTGGTTCAATATCAGGATATGAGTCAAAGTAATTCACCATATTAATGAGATAAATCACAATAGATTCAGGAAAAATATTTGACAAAAAAGATAATCTTCATTCACAAAAAAATTCTCAATAAATTAGAAGGAAACCTCCTTAATGCAGTAAGTGGCATGCATGAAAAATATACTACTAGCATTATTAGTTAACGATTAAATACTGAATGATTGTCCATCAAATTAAATACGAGGCAAGGATGACTTCTCTCACCACTACTAACTCTCCTACCCTACATGTTGGAAATCTGGTCTCTATTTATAGAAGGTATGCTTATCTACCTAGAAATTACCAAAGAATCTAAAAAAATCTTCTAGAAAGTACAGATAAATTTCACAATATTGCAGAATACTGTCATGCAGTGTCTACAGAAGAAAATCAATTGTATTTCTCCATGCTAGAAATGAATAATCTGTAAAAAGATCCTATTTATCATAGCACCCCAAAGTAAAATGCTTAGGTATAAATCTAACGAAATATGTGCAGAATCTGTATGCTAAAACCTACAAAATACAGCTGAAAAAAACCAAAATAGAACTCATAAATGAAGACATATGCCATGATCATCATTGGATATTGCTGGTATGTCAATTCTCCCCAGTTTAACACGTAGATTCAACACAATCCCAATGGAAATGCCAGCGGGCCTTTAGGAATATATTGGCAAGCTTATTCTAAAATCCAAATAGAAACACAGATGAACCAGACAAGGCAAAACAACTTTGGAAAACAGTAATACAGTTATAGACTGAGGAGACTTGATAACTCAAAGCAAAGTGGGATCCTAGTCTGGAAAACAGAATAGTCAAAGGAGAAAACTGATGAATTCCAAATAAATACTGGAGTTAAGTTGATAGTATTACACCAATGTTCAATTCTCAGTCTTTAGAACTGTACTAGGTTTATGTATGATGGTAACACTAGTGGAAATTAGGAGAAGTACATATGTGAATTCTGTACAATTTTCTGTATACATTTTCCTCTTTTGTAAGTCTAAAACAGTTTTAAAATAAAAAGTTTTAAGAAGAAGATGACAAAGATACAATATTTTCCTTAGGATATTTCCATCTATAAGTGAGGAGGGTGGGGAGGGTTAAGATGGGGGCTGTTTCCACGGCCCAGGGTCATCCTGAGCAGCTGGCTTGTGAAGGGAGAGGTTGAAGGTTGCTTCTCCTTCAGATTTTAACAAGATAAAAAGGCTGCATGTGGAAATTCAGTGTCACAACTAAAACCATAACAAGCAGTGTTATACACCCACAAGAATGGCATCATTAAACAGACAGAGAGCACCAACTATTGGTGAGAATGTGGAGACAAAGGAGCCCTTGTTCTTTGATGATGGGATCATAAAATAGCGCAGCCACTTTGGAAAACAGTTTGTTAGCTTCTTAAAAATTAAACAGAAACTCAGTATACAACCCTGAAATTCCATCACTAGGTACCCAAGATAAATAAAAATATGTGTTCACACAAAGAGGTATGCCAGTGTTCAAAGCGGCAATATTTGTAATAGCCCAAAGTGGAAATAACCCAAATGTCCATAAACTGATGAATGAATTTTAAAAAGCAGTATTTTCTTATAATACTATTAAGTATTAAAAAGAAATGAAATACTGATGTAGCCATAACATGGATAAATGTGAAAAAAGTTATGCCAATGAAAGAAGCCAGGCACAAAAGACTACATATTATATGATTCCTCTTAGAGAACATACGCAGCTTAGGTAATAGATAAATTTATACAAAAAGCACATCAGTGGTTGCCTGGGCCTAAGGGAGGGGGCGAGGCTTGAGGAAATTATTTGGGGTGATAGAAATGTTCTAAAACTGGATTCTGGTAATGATTGATCAACTCTGAAAATTTACTAAAAATCACTGAATCGTGCACTTTGAATGGTATATTTTATGGTATAAGCTATTCCTTATGACGGCATTTAAGAGTCAGTTTGCTGAAAGAAGAGAATTGGCAGAGGTACGCTGAGCAGGTCTGTGGCACAGTCACTGTGCCAGGCCAGCGCACAGAACACCGGTGGGGCACACACCCTGTTCGCTCTTCAGGATGGGTCTCCAGAGCTCACCCTTCAGTTTTGTGTCTCGTGAATTTTATGGTTTCTTGGAGAAACATCCATGAAGATCTGGGGAAATGCATGCCTGGAGCAGTGAGGGAGGCAGAGCTTAGGTTTAGAAGACCAGTCAGAACACACGGTGTTGGTGGTCCAGCTCTTCCTGAGTTCCTATCACAGTGGAGATTGATGGCTGCACGCTATAGCCTCTAGAGCAGGAGCGCTACTGTATTTCGCTCATCCTTCTCGCCTGAAGACCTTACAGTGTTGCATGAACGGGGTGGATGAAGTTAGTTCCCTCATAAAAGAGAGAAACTCATTAAGTCACAGGGAATTTGCAGGATGAAGTAACGATACCTGTCATTCTTGATGAAGTAACGATACCTGTCATTCTTGAATGTTAAACTGGGCTGCGGTGCTAGACAGATTAGATTGAATTAGATACTCTTTTAAGCCTGAAAACAATGCTATAAGGGAGAGCCTATTCTAGGCTCATTCCTACTACTGAGAAAACCCTTAGGACAGTTAAACCGGCCACCAAGGTGGCTGGATGGCAGGTGGCGGAGCCCACGTTTGAGCCAGGTGGCCTGATTCTGCACACATGCTTGGCCCCTGCTCTGCACACCAGACCCCAGATGGCCTTCGCGGCAGTAAGGTCGAGGTCACCAGACAGGGAACGGGTGTCTGCAGCTTCTCCCGAATCCCCATTTGTTCAGGGCAAACGTTGGGGTGATGCTTCCATCCCCACATCCCAGCTCCTCTCAGAAGCTACCCCCTCGGTTCATTGTGGTCATCAGGATGCAGAGGTAGCTCCTCGGAATTCTGAAATCACTAAAGAATGGAAACTAACTTTAAAATGTTTACTTAATGAGTCTTTACAGTAAAAAAATACCAAGAGCTTAGGTATCTGACTAAAATGTCTGAGTGGCAGTTACCACATTTGATGCAAACTTTCAACTCCAGCAAATGAGAACCTGGACTGTTCAGCATGTCAGCTGTGTCATCGTGGCCCACGGATGGCACCCCTATCTCCAATGGCTAAACATGCACCTGGGTTACAAGAAGTCTCCATCCCTGTCTTTCAACGCTGTTTGGTATCACTATGTAAATTCCCTTTTCCTATGCTCAGATAGCGAAAGGAGACAGGGGAGGCGGCTGTGTGGGAGATGAAAGGGGGGAAAGCAGCCTCACAGGCTCAGAAGGGAGAGAAAGCAGATACATTATCTGATAGCACCAAAGAGCCAGGCAACTGATGTTATCAATAAGGGGATTTGATAACCACTTTCCTCCTTAAAAGAGAAGACAGCTACTTTGAAGTCACCTTAACATGGACCTTTCATCTGAGTTTTCACTCACCTGAACCCAAAATTAAAAATTGTTTTCAAAATCTCAAGGCTTCTTTTGTGAACAGCATACTTTGGATTTTTAATTACCTGTCTTTTTTGTTTTGTTTTGTTTTTTGGCTTGTTATCTAGGAATAGATAAATGTCATTTATCTAGGAATAGATAATGAAATTTCTGTCCCTCCAGTACCCCCAGGCCTGGCTGACACGTTGGGAGCTGCCAGCTAACCCCTCACCAGTTGCAGTGGCCTCTACCCTGTGGATATTTTCCTTTTTGTTTTCCTCTCTCTGCTTCTCTCTACTTTAACCATTTCAGTCCTTGAAGAGCTCTGATGCCTGTGTGTACTCATTTCTAGGATGGCAGTACATGAAGGCACTCGTGTCTATTAGAGTCAGACAAGAAGGACAAAAGTACCACGTCTATTGCATCTCTCAGGGTGAAATTATTTTAGTGAAATCACTGAATACTTATACGTCTAAGTAAACCACTTAATGTCCCAGAATTCAGGGCAGGAGGCATCTCTTAGCCTGATTCAAAATGATATGCTCAGTGTCATGTAGAGGGCATTAAACAGAGAACATTTTCAATAAATATTTTTCTCTTTAATTTAAAGAATGGGTTAAATATCTTCAGGATGAAAAGGCTACATACTTCATGATTCCAACTATAAGACACTCTGGAAAAGGCAAAACTGTGGAGAAGTAAAAAGATCAGTGGCTGGGGGGAGGGAGGGATGAGTGGGTGGAGCACAGAGAATTTTTAGGGCAGTGAAACTACTCTGTATGACACTGTAATGATGGACACATGTCATTATACATTTGTGCAAACCCATAGAATGTACAACACTAAGAGTGAATGAACCCTGATGTAAACTATGGACTCTGGGTGATGATGACGTGTCCATGTAGGGTCATCAGTTGTAACAAATGGACCATCTGGTGGGGATGTTGATGGTGGGCAGGCTGTGCACGTGAGGGGACACGGGGTGTATGGGAAATCTCTGCACATTCCTCTCCATTTTCCTGTGAACCTGAAACTGCCCTAAAAAAATAAAATTTAATTAAAAACAAAACAAAACAAACAAAAGAAAAAAAAAGAAAGGCCAAACCAAATACAAATTAGGTATAATAAAATGTCTTAGGGCCATGGTGAGGGGTTTTAGTTTTGAGGCCTGGCTTTGGCCGCAAACTACATATATGTAAAACGTTCACAGTTTGTTTAATTAATCTTGATATCCCTTCCCTGATCTATAATACAAGACTGGTATGAAATTGTTCTAGAATGATACAAGAGGGTAGTTTGAAAAAGTAAAGCATAAAAACCCCAAACAGCTCAGCCACCTCATTTTGCCCTCATAGCTTGGTCCCCGCACCTCCTCTGAGCTACAGTGGAAGGTTTTAGGGTGAGACCCCAGTGGTGCAGCCTGGAGACCACTGGGCGCTCAGTCACCACAATAATTCTCTGGTTGAAGGAATGAAATACAACTATTTTGCTTCCGGTCTAGAGTATGCAATTGACTTGGTTGTTCCTCCAAATTTATGGGGTGAAGCCATTTCTATTCTTTTCAGGGCAGAAGTACTCCAGCTGTTCAGATGCCCAGAACTGGAACCTAAAGTTCTGTTAGAACTTTATACATTTAAAAAGCACTGTGAAGCTTTGATGTATTTTATCACATCATGGTAACCATTAATGTATGACCAACACATTTACCCACAAGGAGTGAGCTGTCAAACTCTACATGACCAGAGTTTATATGTTTTTCTCTAATATAAATTTGTTATTTGCTCACCAATTTTGTTTCTGGTAAAAGCTCAGTGAAAGAAAGCTGATAGTAAATAACAGAGATCAAATGAAATTTTACAAAAAGAACAAATATCAAATGGAGAAAATATCACCCATTAAATTTTCTGCAAAATGGGAAAAAAGGCTACTATTATTCAATTTCAGTAGCAAAACACCCTCAGTCCGGCTCTCAGAAATCCATGTTCCATAGGAATATAATTTGGGAACCACAGTGGGAAAGTGTGTCCTTTTCCTTTGGGCCACAGAGAAGATTTAGGAAGGATTAGAGTAATTCAAGAGAAAAGAACAAGATTGACAGATGGCCTTTTGTGTGCCTCAGGCTCGTAGCAGTTGGCCTCTGTCACCCTTCCGCAGGGGTGTGTTGGGGAAATGGGGGTGTTTATAAGCTGTTTATTCTCAAACCAGTCTTTTTTTTGCTTCCATTTAAAAACTTTACAAAATTTCTCAAGTCTAACAAACATACAGTAACGGGCACACATCTCAGTGAATTTTTGCCGATGTACGCACCCTTACAACCACTTGTGATCAAGGCCCAAGACAACCCCCACACCCGACAGTGTCCCTCAGGTCCCTCCAGTCCACAGAACCCCTCCCCCTCCCACTGGTGACACCATCCTGGTTCCATCTCAGTGGGTTAGCCTCCTCCACTCTGAACTTCGTGCAAGCAGAATCCTACAGCATGTCCTCTCTGTGGCTGGTTCCTCACTCAACAACGAATTCTGAAGGAACAATAACGAATGTAGGAAGGAAAACGTCTGCGCTTTTCCGTATTAAGGAGTGCTTAACGGTGTCAGGTCCTTCCATGGGAGCTAAGGGTCTAGTGAATAGAGGCCAACGGTGAAGAAAGCAGCCAACAGCACTGGAAGCCCTGCCTTTGCTGGCTCCTGGCAACAAATTTCCTTTCCCACTAATACCTCTGATGTAACACACCGTGCTCCTCAGAACACACTCAGATACTCAGGAGCTGATCATGTGACTCAGGTGCAACTGTTTTCACGGTCGTTTATTTGTCTATTAATATGTCTATCAGTTTTTCTTACTCTTAGATATGGTAGAATGGCCCTTACCCTGGGTAACAGAGTCATCTTCCAGGAAATACGACAATGAAAGTTGACTAGGAGAAAACTAATTTGACTTTATGTTAACTTTGGGGAATATAAACAATGATTTGGAAAAATAAGAAAAAATAATCCTATGATGAATGACTTCCTGTTTCGTGCACACAAGGGCCTGCAGAAATATGCCACAGAGCAATTTCTGGGTCAGAATAAATTAGAGTTTGTAATGCATTTGCCTACATTGAGAAAGCATAAAAAAGAAATGAGGTAATTTTGTCAGGGTTTGATGCCCATTGTTCACTGAAACATAATGCAAGTTATGTCTTTGGCTATAAAATAAAAAAAATGAGGCGATATATTCCAAGTCTTTCTCATAGATTATAAGCTCTATCTTCCAATTGTGTATATTTAATGACTCCACAGTGCTGATCACTTATTTTCAAATGGTATTTGGAGATAATAAGCTCAAGTCTGCAGTGTGCTATGGAATTTACTTTCCCAAGATGAAGGGTGACAAGAAGTCTCTTTATGCTACCAGATTCAGTGAGTCCTCTAACAGAATCATCTTCTTTCCAGCCGGCCCCAGCAGCTCTCACTACTGGCCTAGATCACCCTACAGTTTCCAAAACAGCGAGTAGAATTCCGCAGCGTTTCAATGCGGGATCACCTCTTCATTAAATCCGTGAATTGTTCTTAATTGTTTAATAATAATTGGCTTCTGACCCTCAAGACAGAAAAGCAGACTCAAAGATAATGCCCATGGGCTTCCCTGGTGGCACACTGGTTGAGAGTCCGCCTGCAGATGCAGGGGACACGGGTTCGTGCCCCGGTCCGGGAGGATCCCACATGCCGCGGAAAGGCTGAGCCCGTGAGCCATGGCCGCTGAGCCTGCGCGTCCGGAGCCTGTGCTCCGCAACGGCAGAGGCCACAATAGTGAGAGGCCCGCGTACCGCAAAAAAAAAAAAAAAAAAAAAAAAAAGATAATGCCCATGATAAATAAACGAATACTAATGATGTATTTAATGTATGACAAGTATCATCACATTTAAATACTATTTATAACAAAGGAAGAGATTACATTTGAACAGTACAGAGTGAATGGTTACCTTTAGTTTTCTAAAACTCTTGGTATGTGTAATGTTTTTTCATATTTACTCATGCTTTCTCTATAAGTCATTGTTCAGATGTAGCTGAATAATAAGACGGCTTTTAATTCCCAACGAACACTGAAGGGTGGGAGGAAAATGAAGGGATAAGAAAGTCATCCCAGATGGAAGGAAGGACATGTGAAAAAGCACATGAGTATGAAAGATGGGAGCCCAGGGCACATGCTCTAGAGGGTTACTGGGATTAGATCATGTGCCACCTTGTGAGATACCCTAAACATACAAGAGTAGGTGCAGAGTTTTAAGGGAGAGAGGAGAACTTGGGTTTGGAAACTTAATTCAGATGCAGTGTAAGGCAAGGATGTGAGAGAATGGAACTAGGAATATATGTTATAATATTCTGCAATGGTCAATGTCAAGAAAAGAATGATGAGCAGAAATAAATGGAAAGGTGGGGTGATGAGCAGGGAAGGAGGGATGTGTGAAACTTGCTGGTGTTAAAAACAAAAGGATTCAGCATCCCTAGGGTACAAGTGTGACTGTGATCCACGTGAGGAGTCTAAGAAGACAAAGCCAACACCTTCTGTTGGGAGCAAGACTTCCTTTGGTGACTCATGGAGGCTGCTGGCAGTCAGGTCAATGCATAAGGAGGTTTCCACATATAATCTTTATTTTCCAATTATACCTCAATAAAAATGAAAAAAAAAGGGAGGTTAAATGATTTCATTGAGCAAAATGAACAGAGCTGCTTTACTTTTATTTCCATGTCCTCCCCACAACTTTGAAGCTCTGTGGTCAAAATAGAGGAATTGCCCGTATGAGCACCATCTACTTCTCACCACTGCAAAATGGTCCATGTTCCTTTCAGAGACAAAAGGTCGCTGAGACTGGGAGGAGGGCAAAAGCACATGGGAAGGATGAGTTTTATTCTATCCCTTTTATACATGTGGACCCAAAAATCCCAGGGAGATGACTCATTATTTTTCTAAATTTCGTGCTCTGCATTATTTAATCATATCAGTGCATGAACCTTTTATCAATTTTCCTCCTTTCCAAATCCCACGGCTATCAACTCAGTCATCTACCAAGTCCAGAATGACATTGTTCTACTCCAGCAGTTTTCCATCAATAAATTGTTTCCATTAAAATAAATGTTTCCGAGGTATGAAATGCTTTATAGTTTACTTAAGCAATGTGTGTGCTGGTTTTTCATAGCATGTTAATGTAAACTAGATTTTAATATTAATGTATTATTTAATTGAGCCCTCAATGCACAAGAAACAGACAATTTTGATGCAGGAAAAAAAAGAAAAAGAAAAGAGCGTTGAGATCCCTCAGTCAATGAAACTACGATCTACATGGATCGCATGTAACAGATGTCGCTGCCTTCTTTCTGTGCTGTTTGCAGCAGGCGCTGTGCCTAACGTAACCTTTGATTGTCTTGCTTCTATTTTTAAACATTTCTAAGCAACTCCGCTTTCCATTGGAACAGTTTCAATCTCACAAACAAGAGTGGTTCTGCTTTAGTTATCAGTACATTCTTTAACATCATTAAGGCGATATTCCCAAGAATCACTGTCCACTAGATACTCCCCTTCCAAAATTCTTTTGGTGTCTTTTGAAAGCATCCCACCAATGCAGTTTAAAACCAGTGAGTCAGACACTCACTTGCCCTCCCTTGGGTGCCCGTCTAGTGGAGGAGGGGGAGGAGGAGCAGATTCTTTCTCTACAGCGCGATAACTGGTCAAAAGGCAAGTTCAGCTCGGAGGACTGACGGAGACACCACCAGTAGTTCTCAAAGGATGGACCTGGACCCGGGGTTGTTAGAAACGCAGTACCAGACCATGTCCCAGACCTGCAGCTGTAACAAGCCCCCACTCCCAATGACTACCATACATGATGCGTGCTCAAGTGTGGAAACGACTAATCTAAATAAATATTACATTATTTCCACTCGGTCTCCATGTCACAAAGTGGACACGTTTATAGGGAGAACAATACCATTGTTCTGACAGCATTCACTGTCAGAGAATGAAGTTGCTTCACAAAAAAAGCGGAGGAGAACCTTCCTTCCAAAATCATTCACTCTATAGTGGAATCTACCTTCTTAGCTTCTCTAGAGGGTGTGACCGATTCTAGTCACCTCAGAAACAGAATTTTGGTTTCAGGGCAAAATGTTTTTCTCCTCCTTCTTGGTTTAGATAATGGCCACTTTTTATGAGGATAAGTGAAGATATTGAGAAATAACTTTATTATTATTTATTGAGAGGATATTGAAAAATAACTTTCAGTGAGTCTCTAGCTTATGAAAAAGAACATTAAAGTCTTCACATGGGGCACAGAATTGCTGACAAGAATGCGACGGTACAATGCTATTATCCTACTGTTATTATCCTTATAACATACTTAAGCAAATAGACTTGGAATATATAATACATAACTTGTCTTCTTTTTCACATTTCTATTCTAGACTTATTTCTTACACAAAAACTTGTCTTAATGTAAAAACATCATAATCACAAACACACATATACTTGGGAAGGACAGTTGATTTTAAATATAGAACTATACGTACAAATATGTTCTTCTAAGTGCAGACAAGTGGCTTATTGCAAGAGAAAAAAGCTTACCACGGGAGAAAAATGTAGCTTCATGACAAAGTCACTATAATTTGTGATTTGGCATTCTGAGCCTCAGACAATACATGATTATTAATCACTCCTATGAGCAGGGTGCCATATATGTCACAGGTTTTTAAATTGTGAATATTACACAATGAAAGACAAAGTGCATTGGACACATTCATGTGCTAACCTCTCCAATCAAGTTGAAAAATTTGTCTTAAATATTTGATTAATCATGAAGTTAGAAAGTGCCACTGGGACACAGAACATTTATCATACAGTTTGAACAGATGATAAAAAAATGCCTTGTATCTTCTGCAGGTTTTATAGGTGAAAGAAAGGGACAGGATCCTGAGATTCGCAGAGAGGAAAAGCATTTGTTACACAATTACTCTCCCACGATGCATGTTCTCTGAGCCAGCCTGGGACTTGCATTCCCCTGGGAACCGAGTCTTAGTTCCCTGCTTATTTCAGCCTCCTCCAAAATAAAGATATGTCTTCCTGGAGTCTGCCCCAAACTGGCACATTCCAACCCGGTATAGGAAGATTCCTTAGAACTGGGGCCGGGGGAAGGGGAGGAGGAAATGTCATTTTTTTCTACAAGAATGCATAGTAAGTGAAGGTCAATACCGTATCCTGCCTCCACCAAACTTGAAAGCTGCATTATCGAGGATGTGGGACATTATAGTATCCTTCTCCTCCTGATCTATGGTGATATTCCCTTTGCCTTAAATGCTCTAAATATACACATTATCAGTCAGTCTGAGTTCCATCAGCTTCAGTTACAATATTTTGTTCCTGCACCTACAGATTCCATGTGCAAACCTGAACCGTATCCACATGTGGTTCTCAAGGTTAGCCTACCAGGTGCAAATGATGCCAACATGTTCAATGGCTCACAGGACAGTGTGCTCTCCTGGCATTTTTAGGACATTAGGACAGGACGCTGACACCATTTACAAGTCTGAAGGGGGATGCTTAGCGACCCAGGCAGTAATAATTAATTCAGACTTCTTACGAAGAACAGATGTTTTCTAAAAGTCTTCTTTAATTCAATATAGTTTTAAGGTAGTGCTTTGGAATCCGAAGACTCTCACATCTGCCAGGCGAGCTCGGCTCCCTAGCACATCCATACAATGGTACGAATACTCTTCAGCAACAAAATACATTTACCAAAGCTCATGGAACCATGACCTAAGAAGGGTGAATGTTACCGTATGCAAATTATATCTCACTTAAAAAAAATCCAAACGTTACTGGTCATAACTGTCTGTTAGAAAGCAAGCAGTTAGTGAATTTTTAAGAATATTTTCAAATGAGTTGTAGTTCATCATTTAAAGTCCTAGCTTTTAATATAGGTTAGTATGGTACTCAGTGATTTTATTTGTCCAATGAAAAGAAACCAACAGTTTATACCTATACTCACATATTACCTTCTATTAAGAAAGCAAAGACTCTTTTCTGCTTGAAAAACAAGCACACAAAGCGAGGAAAGCAATGGACTCCATAGGGCTGTCCTATTAACTCTGTAGTTCTTACTAAATATTTGAAATAAGAAGCTATGGTCACTGTCGGTGAAATGTCTTCAGGATTTCAGAGGACAGGTGCATATTTAATAACAATTATATAAAGAAATGTGGAGAGATTCGCCACCTCTCTTTGACAGCAACCACTGTCATCGTTCCTTTTTTAAATTATTTATTTATTTATTTATTTTTGGCTGTGTTGGGTCTTCATTTCTGTGTGAGGGCTTTCTCTAGTTGTGGCGAGCGGGGGCCACTCTTCATCGTGGTGCACAGGTCTCTCACTGTTGCGGCCTCTCTTGTTGTGGAGCACAAGGTCCAGACGCACAGGCTCAGTAGTTGTGGCTCACGGGCCTAGTTGCTCTGCGGCATGTGGGATCTTCCCAGACCAGGGCTCAAACCCGTGTCCCCTGCATTGGCAGGCAGATTCTCAACCACTGTGCCACCAGGGAAGCCCTGTCATTGTTTCTTTAAGGTCCCTATTCTCTGAAAGTCTAACATATACAAGATTATTCTTAAAAGGCAGGGGAGAACCACATCTGAGCAGCCGTGTGCCTCTTACTTTGAGAAGCAAGTCTCATACAAAAGACTTGGGCCAACATGAGCTTTAGAGGTAAAGCCTGTCTAGATAAAGTATGTTAAGCTTCCGTCTAGAATAATCGTCCTTCTCTTTCCTACAGGAAAGTCTTTTAAGTCATTGTGAACTTTACCTATGAATTCCTGGCAATTCCCGAGACCACAGTCATAGACACTAACACTGGAGCGTGGGCATCACAGATCTTGGCAGCTCACCACGCCCTCATCCATGTGTTCCACGTGTATCCCAACAGGATCCCAGGCTCCAGGCGCTGTTCTAACTGTTGAAAACAACCCGTGGGACAGAGGCATCATCTGCCCACATGGAGGCTCCATTTACATCAGGACTTGGACCTCAAATTTGTATTTTGTTACAGAACTATAACTTTTGAGACAAATACCCAAAGCAGTGATGACTTTACAGCCTGAATACAGAGCAGAGGCAGGCTTCTTTGGCCCCACCCCAAATTTTAACTACCTAGCTGGCCTCATTTTGCAACTGCATGATTGGGATCTTATCAAAAGGTGTAATATCCAACACTCCATCATATCAAAAATTCATCATTTCTCTGAAGAGTTTTGTTTAATTCTGCAACTAATTTAAGGGAGAGAAGTCCAGAACATCAGCAAGATTCTCTGCAAATGTAATGTTATCAATTTTTAATGAATGGATTATTTTGTAAAATAAATGCCATATCTATTCTCAAAAAAATAATCTAGTTCTTTTCTTCCCATTAGTTTCTTAACATAATAACTATGATTACTGAGTTTTCTTAAATTAAAATGTGTTTAAATTCTTGAATTAAGCCCTATGTGGGCATGCTGTCATATTTCTCATCTGTATTCTTAAGTAAAATCTACTGATAACTTTATCCAAAAGAACAAAATGCCCACAAGAATACTGAGGGAAGAAACTAAGATTCTGAATTAGAGGGAAGGGGAAGAGAAAGGGTGAACATATTTGTTGTTAACCCAGAGGTATTTTATTTTTATTTTTGTATGTATGTATTTGGAACTACTTATGAACAAAGATGCATGTTTGAGAAAAGGGAAGAGGATAAAGGAATCGAGGCACAGTCACACTCCTTGGAAAGTGCTGCTTTAGGGTTTGAGTATTAACATGGGAATATTTTCTGATACATAATTAGATGAAGAAGAAAGATGATCACCATGCATCGTGTCAGGAATGGTCTAATTTTATTTAAAGCTGTCCTGGTAACAGTTTCTTGTCAAATCTCACAAGTTTTCTTCTGTATCTATGATTGTACAAACGATTTAGAAAGGCTGCCCTTTCTCAAAAATTATGGACGTTTTCATCTATATCTTACTTTAGTAACTGTAAGCACTATTCTTCAAAATTGAACTCTGTATTTCATCTATAACTTTTTAAGTATACTAAGTCAAGAAACCATTTATTTTTTTCCCCAGATTGTTGGTCAGTTATTTAAACTACATTTATGGAAAATTTTGAACTTCTTGCCACTTATTTGAACTAAATTGCTTACCATTAACCACATCTGTATCTGTAATGATGTTGCAGGGGAGGAAAAATGTTTCTTCTCCTGTCTTAAGTTCAGTAACTGGGTTCTGTAAATTAAACTGACCATATACAGTTAACAAACAGGAGAAAAAAAATATTTCATATACACACAGGAGCCAAACAAATAAGGAGCTAGCTTCCTAATGGTCAAAGTTAAAAGCTTATATACCTAACTCATTAGGGAAAAGGAAGGGAGGAGAAATGGCTTCTATGGGAAAAATAGGTTTCTTTACAGAGGACAAATGGGTTTTAAGAACAGAAGGGAGAAGAACTAAAGAGCAAACAAACAATGATGAAAAATACAATAAATGAAATTAAAAATTCTCTAGAAGGAATCAATAGCAGAATAACTGAGCCAGAAGAACGGTTAAGTGACCTGGAAGATAAAATAGTGGAAACAACTACCACAGAGCACAATAAAGAAAAAAGAATGAAAAGATTTGAGGACAGTCTCAGAGACTGCTGGGACAACATTAAACACACCAAAATTCGAATTATAGGGGTTCCAGAAGAAGAAGAGAAAAAGAAAGGGACTGAGAAAATATTTGAAGAGATTATAGTTGAAAACTTCCTTAATATGGGAAAGGAAATATTCGGTCAAGTACAGGAAGGACAGAGATTCCCATACAGGATAAATCCAAGGAGAAACATGCCAAGAAACATATTAATCAAACTATCAAAACTTAAATACAAAGAAAAAATATTAAAAGCAGCACACGATACGCAACAAATAACATACAAGGGAATCCCCATCAGGTTAACAGCTGATCTTTCACCAGAAACTCTGCAAGCCAGAAGGGAGTGGCTTCTGGCTTTAAATAAGTCTTTAAATAAGACATATTTAAAGCGATGAAAGGGAGAGCGCTACAACCAAGATGACTCTACCAAGCAAGGATCTCATTCAGATTGACAGAGAAATTAAAACCTTTACAGACACACAAAAGCTAAGAGAATTCAGCACCACCAAACCAGCTTTACAACAAATACTAAAGGAACTTCTCTAGGCAGGAAACACAAGAGAAGGAAAGACCTACAATAACAAACCCACAACAATAAAGAAAATGGTAATATGAACATACACATCAATAACTACCTTAAATGTAAATGGATTAAATGCTCCAACCAAAAGACACAGACTGGATAAATGGATACAAAAACAAGACCCGTATATATGCTGTCTACAAGAGACCCAGCTCAGACCTAGGGACACATACAAGCTGGAAGAAATGGACAAATTCTTAGAAAAGCGGAACTTTCCAAGACTGAACCAGGAAGAAATAGAAAATATAAACAGACCAATCACAAGCACTGAAATTGAGACTGTGATTAAAAATCTTCCAACAAACAAAAGCCTAGGACCAGATGGTTTCACAGGTGAATTCTATCAAACATTTAGAGAAGAGCTAACACCTATACTTCTCAAACTCTTCCAAAATATAGCAGAGGGAGGAACACTCTCAAAGTCATTCTATGAGGCCACCATCACCCTGATACCAAAACCAGAAAAAGATGTCACAAAGAAAACCACAGGCCAATATCACTGATGAACAAACATGCAAAAATTCTCAACAAAATACTAGCAACAGAATCCAACAGCACATTAAAAGGATAATACACCATGATCAAGAGGGGTTTATCCCAGGAATGAAAGGATTCTTCAATATATGCAAATCAATCAATGTGATAAACCATATTAACAAACTGAAGGAGAAAAACTATAAAATCATCTCAATAGATGCAGAAAAAGCTTTCGACAATATTCAACACCCATTTATTATAAAGCTCTCCAGAAAGTAGGCATAGAGGGAACCTACCTCAACATGAAGGCCGTATATCATAAACCCACAGCCAACATTGTTCTCAATGGTGAAAAACTGAAACTGTTTCCTCTAAGATCAGGAACAAGACAAGGTTGCCCACTCTCACCACTCTTATTCAAAATAATTTTGGAAGTTTAAGCCACAGCAATCAGAGAAGCAAAAGAAATAGAGGGAATCCAAATCGGAGAAAAAGAAGTAAAACTGTCACTGTTTGCAGATGACATGATACTATACATAGAGAATCCTAAAGATGTGACCAGAAAACTACTAGAGCCAATCAATGCATTTGGTAAAGTAGCAGGATACAAGATTAATGCACGGAAACCTCTTGCATTACTATGCACTAATGATTAAAAATCTGAAGGAGAAATTAAGGAAACACTCCCATTTCCCATTGCAACAAAAAGAATAAAATACCTAGGAATAGGCCTACCTAAAGAGACAAAAGACCTGTATGCATAACACTATAAGACGTTGATGAAAGAAATTAAATATGATACAAACAGATGGAGAGATATACCATGTTCCTGGATTGGAAGAATCAACACTATGAAAATGACTATACTACCCAAAGCAAACTACAGATTCAATGCAATCTCTATCAAACTACCAATGGCAATTTTCACAGAACTAGAACAAAACATTTCACAATTTGTGAAACACAGAAGACCCTGAAGAGCCAAAGCAATCTTGAGAAAGGAAAATGGAGCTGGAGGAATCAGGTTCCTGGACTTCAAACTATATTATAAAGTTACAGTAATCAAGACAGTATGGTACTGGCACAAAAACAGAAATATAGATCAATGGAACAGGATAGAAAGCCCAGAGATAAACCCACACACATATGGTCACCTTATGTTTGATAAAGGAGGCAAGAATATAAAATGGAGAAAAGACAGCCTCTTCAATAAGTGGTGCTGGGAAAACTGGACAGCTACATGTAAAAGAATCAAATTAGAACACTCCCTAACACTATACACAAAAATAAACTCAAAATCGATTGAAGACCTAAATGTAAGGCCAGACACTATAAAACTCTTAGAGGAAAACATAGGCAGAACACTTTTTGACATAAATCACAGCAAGATCCTTTTTGACCCACCTCCTAGAGAAATGGAAATAAAAGCAAAAATAAACAAATGGGACCTAATGAAACTTAAAAGCTTTTGCACAGCAAAGGAAACCATTAACAAGAAGAAAAGACAACACTCAGAATGGGAGAAAATATTTGCAAATGAAGCAACTGACAAAGGATTAATCATCAAAATTTACAAGCAGGTCATGCAGCTCAACATCAAAAAAACAAAAAACCCAATCCAAAAATGGGCAGAAGACTTAAATAGACATTTCTCCAAAGCAGATATACAGATTGCAAAGAAATACATGAAAGGATGCTCAACATCACTAATCACTAGGGAAATGCAAATCGAAACTACATTGAGGTATCACCTCACACCAGACAGAATGGCCATCATCAAAAAATCTACAAACAGTAAATGCTGGAGGGGGTGTGGAGAAAAGGGAACACTCTTGCACTGTTGGTGGGAATGTAAATTCATACAGCCACTATGGAGAACAGTACGGAGGTTCCTTAAAAAACTAAAAATAGAACTACCATATGACCCAGCAATCCCACTACTGGGCATATACCCTGAGAAAACCATAATTCAAAAAGAGGCATGTACCACAATGTTCATTGCAGCTCTATTTACCATACCCAGGACACGGAAGCAACCTAAGTGTCCGTGGATAGATGAATGGATAAAGAAGATGTGGCACATATATACAATGGAATATTACTCAGCCATATAAAGAAATGAAATTACTTGTAGTGAAGTGGACTTAGAGTCTGTCATACAGAATGAAGTAAGTCAGAAAGAGAAAAATAATTACCATATGCTGACACATATAAATGGAATCTAAAAGAAAAGAAAAATAATTCTGAAGAACCTAGGGGCAGGACAGGAAGAAAGACACAGACGTACAGAATGGACTTGAGGACACGGGGATGGGGAAGGGTAAGCTGGGACGAAGTGAAAGAGTGGCATGGACATATATACACTACCAAATGTAAAATAGGTAGCTAGTGGGAAGCAGCCACATAGCACAGGGAGATCAGCTCGGTGCTTTGAGACCACCTAGAGGGGTGGGATAGGGAGGTTGGGAGGGAGACGCAAGAGGGAGGAGATATGGGGATATATGTATATGTATAGCTGATTCACTTTGTTATAAAGCAGAAACTAACACACCATTGTAAAACAATTATACTCCAATAAAGATGTTAAAAGAAAAACAAACATAGTTTGACTGATCAAAACTCCAATATTTGCCACAATACTAAAGTATGTTCAACCCTCAGAAGCACAAGGCGCAAAGTTCCAGATATGCCGCAGGGTCTCTGGCATCTCTTGACGTCTGTGGTTTTTCCCGAATGGGCTTCAAGTGTTATTGAGGGAATTAGACTGTGGGGGTGTGGCAGGGAAGTGACCGGACTTTCAGTCAGTATCAACCAGCTGACTTCTGAACAAGCCTCCATTTTGTATTTTTCTTTTTTAAATTCTTGCCTCCTTTATCAAAAATAAGGTGACCATATGTGTGTGGGCTTATCTCTGGGCTTTCTATCTTGTCCCATTGATCTATGTTTCTGTTTTTGTGCCAGTACCATATTGTCTTGATTACTGTAGCTCTGTATTCTAGTCTGAAGTCTGGGAGCCTGATTCCTCCAGCTCCGTTTTTCTTTCTCAAGATTGCTTTGGCTCTTCGGGGTCTTTTGTATTTCCATATAAATTGTGCAATTTTTTGTTCTAGTTCTGTGAAAAATGCTATTGGTAATTTGATAGGGATTGCATTGAATCTGTAGATTGCTTTGGGTAGTAGAGTCATTTTCACAATGTTGATTCTTCCAATCCAAGAACATGGTCTATCTCTCCATCTGTTCTTATCATCTTCAGTATCTTTAATCAGGGTTTTATAGTTTTCTGCGTACAGGTCTTTTGTCTCTTTTGGTAGGTTTATTCCTAGGTATTTTATTCTTTTTGTTGCAATGGTAAATGGGACCAAATATGGTTTTTAACATTATTCTAAAACCAAAAAGAGGTTATTTTTTGTGACATTGTCCAATCCTGTTTTTATGTAACCAAACATTGTATTCATTTTATCATTCTGTTGTTTAACACTGAGCTTCTTCTAGATATTAAATCAAAAGGATGGCTCTGTTTGAGGAGGACTATAAAAAGGCAGCAGTTGAGAAGAGGTAGCATGATCTGAGCAGCAGTAAAGAAATGAGAACGGACCCTCTTGAAACAGCAGTCCAAGCTGCAGGACCTAGGAGAACAGGAATAAATCTAAACCTCACCCAAAAAGGAGAATTTTTCCTCTCACTCATATAGACTGATATAAATACATGCTAAGAAATATATGAAAATTAGTCTGAGAGTTGGCAATACGAATTAGTTGTCATGAAGTGATAAAAAATGACACTGATTTTCAAAAACACTTGTAAAGGATACTTTGGAAATTTGTATTTTAATTCACGTGACTTTACAGATTTTATCACTGCAAAGGGGGAAAAAAACCCACTGCTGGAAGCACGTGATAACAAAGTGTTATGTGCAGTCTATTCTTGAGAAGGGTATATTTATAGATTTCATAATAGGCTACCTTTTAATTTTTGTTTTTTTTCCTATATCTTTCTGCTCAGATTTGTATTCTAATGTGCCTTAAAACATCATCACCTGAAAAAGGACGAAATGCGTATCTGCTTAATGAATAATGCAGTTTTCTGAGAAATGAGAAATAACTACCCTAAACATTTCAATTGGACATAAAATTCCTTAAATTTTTAAATAACAACGTAGCTTTACTACTGTCCTTTGGAAATGGTTAAAGATCTAAGTCAGTTGCAGTTCCAAGCACATTACAGCATAAATTGACCAAAGTCAGAGTAACGCTTTACTGTGACAAACACTAACTTTTCATGCATCAGTGAGAAATCAACTGAAATCCTTGTGGGCAAGAAGCCACAGCATAGAATTAGGATCCACTGGCAGTACGGGCGTATTTTTATCACAAAGCTCTCAAACAATGATTGTTTTATAAGATCTTATTTTCTAGAGCATCATAATAAAAGTATATGTTTACATATATGTGTATATATATACACACATGCGTGCACACACACACATACCCCCGTAGATTTAGCAGAACGTTGAAAAGAAATATGATAAAGTGATCATACTACAGCTTTGCAGGTAATTATACACAAAGAAGAATGTTGAAGAACATGGATTTTTCTTATCACATTGAAACCAGCCTCCAGTTTCTTTAATTTCAGAAATCGGGAAATGCAGGATTCTCTACGATGAACAATATTTTTAGTGAGATAATAAAAACACTGTGTAATTACATACTGTTTTTAAGCTGAGTGCTTGGCAAACATTGTCCTGAAAGCACACTGCCGAGTTGGCCATGCTTTCTCTTTAATTTGGAAATGCTCATTTATATGTGCTGAAAAGAATTACAATTTCTAGAATATATGATGATGAACGTAGGTGAGCAGAGGGTGAATATAAGTCCTGCAGATTATTTTCTAAGGAAGACCAAAAATGCAATTAAGTGTTTCTTTACATAAATCATGGCTCACGTACTCTCATATTCATTTATTTATATATACATTAAACAAACTTCAACTGAGGGTGTACCTCACGCTAGAGATTTTATTAGTGTATACAACAAACAAAACAAAACAGACAAAACGACAGCAAAAAGACCTTGATCTCAGGCTTAATATGATAAAGGTTTGCTTTATTCTAACACACTCAATGTCCCCATGGGAGGTTGGGTCCCGCTGCTACTTGCTGTCACTCAGGGTCTCAGGCTCCTTCTGTCCAGGAATCCGATCACCCCCTGGGGCCTCCGGTTCTGTTTTTGATTGGAGAAAAGACAGAGGCCTTTCTCCAACCATCTTCAAGATCTGCCCCCAGGCCTGTGACCACAGTTAAACTGGAGCAAAACTGGCCGGAGGCCCTGGGCGGGCTCAGTGACCAGCCAGTGCGCACCTGCGGCCATGCCGAGAAAGGCATGGGGCCAGATTCCATGTGCACGAGTTCAGGTGAGGCACATGTCACGCTGGGTGAGGGAATTTCTCAGGGTAAGAGCATCTCCCAGGATGCAGGACTTAACCCGTGGCAGGGACCCGGGGATAATGCCACCATGTTGCTGAAGCAGCTCTTCCAGTAGTAGGGACCATGACTGCCCACAATAAGAGAAGCAGCAGTTACGAAGGAACCAGAAGGCTGGGAGGTTTGTGTGCTACAGCGGCTGTGTTGTGTGCGTAGCTTCCCGGCGCTGCAGTCACAGATTCCGGCAAACCTGGTGCTTGAAACAGCACACTTTATTACCCCACAGTTCTGAGACCAGAAATCAGAATTCAGTTTCACTGGGCTGAAACCACAGCATCCAGGTCTGTGCTCCCTCTGGAGGGTCTAGGGGAGCATCTGTGGTCCACTTCCCAGCTTCCAGGGCAGCATCCTGGGCTCCCGGCCCCTTTGGGCATCTCCAGAGCCTCGGCTTAGCACCTCCACTATCATCTCATCACATTCTCTGCCTCCTGCTATGAGGACCCTTCTGTTTGCCTGAGGGCCCATCTGGGTAATCGAGGATAATCTTCCATCTCTAGACCTTTAGCTTAATCACATCCGCCAGGTCCCTGCAACCACGTGGGCACACTCGGGGGCCGCTGTTGACCAGCACACTATGTATTCCATCCCAGTGCAGCCTGGTAGCCACTGCATTTATGATGCTGAAGAGGAGGAGGGTTAGGGGTACTTCTCTCCAGGCCGAGGATCCATTAGCAGGTGCTGTCACACTCTTAGGCTCAATGACAGCAATGGAATGAGAGGATCCCTGCATAACAGAGTCATCGCATATGGAACCGGGGGAATAACTGAGGTCCTGGCCCAGCTCTGGCTCACAGGGTGTCTACTGTCTCCTTGACGAGACAGTGATGGAAGGTCCATGGAAGCACCACAGAGAAGCCCACTCAAAGATGACACACAGCATGCAAACGGAAGTAGGACGTGCCCTAAATCAGCGACCCATGAGCTACTGCTCCATGCACAACATACATCCAAGACAGGAAAGTGAGGGTTAGAGTGGACCCACATACCAGAACTCCTAGAGACGCATTTTGGTAATCCATGCTTTCTGCACTTTACAACTCTGGGCTCGGAAGGTTTAGAAGCCCTGATTCCCACCAGGAATCTTCCCACCAGGGGAGCAAGAGACCCAGTGTTACCTCCCTCCTCAGGGGGCCTGGGAGATGAAGAGCACAAGGGCCCAGTGGTCGAGGCCATTGCTGCTTCTCCTCTGCAGCCCAGCTTCTCCCTCTGGATAATCGGACCCAAATATTGTTTTTCACTATCATTCAGTTCAAAATATTTTCATGTTATCACTGAAGGTACCATCTAATCCACAGATTATTTCACAGTCTTGTTTGATATCCAAACACTTAGGCACTTTTGTTTATCCTGCCCTTAGTGATTTCTGGATGAATCCTGATGGGGTCAGTGAACACACTTCACAGGATTTCAACCCTTGGAAATATGCTCAGACTTATTTTACGGCCCAGCATGCGGTCTATTCTGGTAAATGTTTCAGGTGCCCATGGAAAAGTGTATTCTACAGTTTGAATGCAGTGTCTATATACATCAAATAGATAAAGTGCATTAACTGAGTTGCTTATATCTACTACGTATTCATTGCTTTTTTCCCACTCATTCTAGCGGTTATTAAGGTGGACGTGTTAAAATCTTGAATCATGGTCGTGTCAGGACGTGAAAGTTGACATCCAGGGGTGGAACACCAATTCTGCCACTTAGTTTTTGCAAACGTAGTTGTGCAATTTTTCTTAAATTACTTAAGACTTGAGTAAAGTATATTGCAGGTGAAAAGATCTCCTAGGATTTTACCATTGTTTGAAATATTCAAATAAAACACGTCTTCTTTTCCTAATGTGTTGTTGAATTCTGAGGCCATTAAATGTTCACTGTCAGAGAAATCTCTTCCCAGTTTTTTGGGAACGTAAGTTGCGATTGTAAAATTTTCTATCCAACAGAAATGTCTACAAATCCATCCATCCTCTTAGAGGTTGTGCATTCCAAGGACGATGAGGTCTGATGCAGCAAAGCTCAAGGACAACCTGTACTTACTTCTAAGACTCTCACTGCTTCTTACTCTATCACAGCCAGGTTCTTCTCACCTGGGTCAGGGTGATGGCACTGAACACAAAGCAAGAAATCTCCCTTCTTATCACAGCTGGGCCCCTAACCAACACTGTGATTGTGGACAAGTAATTCGATCTCTCTGGGGGATCAAAGCTTATTTACTTATGAAATGGATTGGTTTTGTATTAGTGTTTTTCAGCCTTTTTTTTTTTCCTTTCTCAGAACTATCCAAGAAAAGACTTTGGAACAGAGGTGTGAGTCTTGTGTGTAAAAATCACCTGGGAGCTGCACTGGAGGTAGGAATTGTGGGCCCAACTCAGAGATGGAGATTATCTGATTCTGATTTCTGATATAATCAGGGGAGGGTCCAATATCCAAACCACTTTAGAAAGAGCAAAACCCCACAATCTGATAGCACTTCAGCATCCCCACCTCAGTTCTGTTTTAACCAGAGCTGCTCAGTTTTTATGCTTTTTGAACATTGGGTTTGGCATAAGATTTCTTTTGAAAAATAGAATTCCTTAAAAAAAGATATATGTATTGTATATGTTTTGTATATATAAATAAATATATATTTGAAAACTAATGCAATAATGAATGTTCATTTCCTACTTGTGTATGACATAAGAAACACACAATGATATATTATTTATGTGTTCTTTTTATTTACTTATTTTTAATGAAGTATAGTTAATTTACAATGCTGTGTTAGTGTCTGGTATACAGCAAGGTGATTCAGTAATATGCATATATATTCTTTTTCATATTCTTTGCCATTATGGTTTACCACAGGATACTGGATACAGTTCCCTGTGCTGTACAGTAGGACCCTGTTGTTTATTTACGCATTATTTTTGGAAGACCTATGTGACAGATGACTCTAAAGCTCTCACACTCTAAGATGCTGTGATCACTCTGCTTCCTTCCCTTGACAGTCCAGAACCTTGAAGGTTCTGTTCAGACTTACATGTGAACACGTTCTGTCAGAACAAATTGCTTAAAGCATCAAAGGAGTGCAAATGTAATGTAGGGACTGTCTAAGTGACCTGGAGGTCATGATGAGATCAGTGTGATCACAAATCCTGTCACAGCTTTGTGAAATAAGCAAGATATCAAGTCCTTACTAACCCTCACCTGCACTAGAGCAGACTGCCCATGTTGGGATTGAAGGTATTGGATATTACATGTGGCCGCTCCATGTCAGGGTGTAGAGCATGCCCAGTGGTCAGTGGGTTAATTTGGGCTGGAATGTCTCATCCTCAGAGTTCAACCACCAACTACATGAACCCAGATAAATGTGTTTCTCTTCCTGTATCAATTACTTGATTATTTTAAGCATCATATTTGTTCTCCTTAACTTCCAGGATTGATGGATAGGTGAAAGACGAGGTAATGTGTACAAAAGAGATTTATAAACTATAAACTAAAGATAAACTAACAATGTGAAAAGAAATTGATATATAAGCATCAAGCAGACTTAGGGTCACACACGCAGCATCTCCAGAATATGTGGACATAATGCACTCAGGCAATAAATCAAATAAAAATGAGGGAGTAAACTGGATGAAACATTTACTATACTCACTGCTGCCAGGAGTCCCTGTTTTGTTAAGCTCAAGAGGGTGTGCATTGTGTGTGGCAGACAACTCTGTGTTATCAAGCCTGGCATATCAGGAGCAGAGAAGCAGTAATCTGCAAGGATACTGACTTACAAAACCAAATGATCTGGGCCTCTTGGCAATTGTGAGCAGTCCCAATGTGGACCAAAAACCCCATGTAAACGTTCTTATAATCGTTTTCAAGGTTTTGGCTTTTTTTTTTTTTTTTTTTTTACTGGAGTGTATATTCTTCGAAAACTTGCATTTGTTTAAGATGCCATACTTCTCTAGGATGTCTTTAATCACTGGTTGCTTACACTTGCAATCATGTCTTATTTCTTTTATAATTCTTTATTTGGAACTCAGCTAAATGAGTATCATAGTTAATACTGAGAAACTACTTACTCATTTAAATGGAAAGAAATGGAATTTTCATTAGTAAAAATAGTTCTTCATCTTTAAATGAGAAGAAAAGGACAATAATGTATAGCCAATAATGATGGGTAAATCAGTTTATCACTCTTTCTCAGTGAAGGCCATTTCATTTCTCTTTGCGGGGAGAAAAAATTAAAATAAAAAAATCACATTTTCAGTAGGAAGTTGAACAGATTTAAACAGAAAGAGGAATCCCACTTCATGCTCTGAGTGTTATCTTAACATGACACTTTTTTTTTTTCAAATTTTTCATCTCAGCCATCCATCTCTGAGAGGAAAGCATGATGTTTTATGTGGCAGAAGGCAGAAAATGCTTTGGTGAATTATCTTTTCAGAGGTGCTTGTCTTTTCCTGGAAGCTCAGTGATTACCACTGAGGGCTCTAAAACGAACGCTTTTTCTTGGTCATTAAGCTGGAAGGCTGGGTTACCTCAGTAATTAAAAAGCTCAATTCACTTGAGTCAAGAGGGCTGCCTGTGGCCAGTGGTGTTGGCCAGACTGCTCTGAGCAGGAGGGAAAGTTCCAGCTGAGAGAGGTTTTTAAAGTTTAACTTGAAAACACGCTTGGAGCCTCTGATCCCATCAGGTGGCTACTTGTCAAATATGTTCTGCCACCATTAGCTGATCTGGGGAATAATTTGTCTGCCCTTCAAAAAAATTAAGTCAGAATCCAGGCTTTCCCAGGCAGGAAATAGCAGCCTGCAGGATTATTTGAAAGTGTAACTGGCTGGACCATGAAAAGAAAATTAACAACTGTCAGAGTAACAGCACTACTTTTCCCCATGTTCAAGAAGAGACTGTCTTTACAATTTTACCAAATTAAGTAGTTTTATTTCTAAACTGTAGAGTAGGTGTCGCACCTTCCTGATGTTGCCAAATGCTTCCAGGGTCTCAATTTGCTTTTAAAAGTGGTAGAGTCCAAAAGAAATGGACTATTAGTTTTTTTTTCCAGAAAGTCATTTCCTTGTTTTGCTCCACCAAAGAATTTACCTAGGAACTATTGAAAAATTATTCTTAAGCATGAAATACTTTGAAGGAATAAAATTAATTTACAATAATACCTAAACAAAGTTAAAACAGGGAAATATGCCTACAGATAATTAAAAAATATTATTGAGTTCTATGTCAGACAAGGTGGAGAAAATCAGATGTGTAAAGTTATCCAAGTAAGGTTCTCAGAGGCAAAGTTAGAAAGAAAGACGAACATATGAGGACAGTACTAAGAACACAGTAAGTTCTACGATACTGAGATATTCATTAATAATTCATAAACTTTATAGATCTGGCCCAGAGAAGTCAGAAGATTTGCACAGAGGACATGAGAATATTTCCTTTGTTCACTTTGTGAAAACATGGACAAAAGGTTTTGTCAACTCAAGCTACTCTTGTTTAGTTGCCCAGAGTCTTGGGAATTTTGAAGCTGACAGTAGAGGAATATACAACCCGTGTAGAATCCCAGCAGCGATGCCATCCTATATTTCCACATAAAGGGAGGAAACTACGAAAGCACAGTTGCAAAATGGAGAAGCCACAGCCTGCCACCGTTCGTTTATCTAAGTAGACACCTCTTAGAAATCACCCCACTTTTATTCTACAATTTTCTAAACCCTTACACCAGGCTTTGAAAAGAGACATTGATCTGTATCATCGTTTACAGAGTGCTGAACCTGCAAAGATACAAAAGGAAATCAGGGGAGGGACTTCCCTGGCAGTCCAGTGGTTAAGACTTTGCCTTCCACTGCAGGGGGTGTGGGTTCAATCCCTGGTCAGGAGGCTAAGATCCCACATGCCTCTCAGCCAATAAAACCAAAACATAAAACAGAAGCAAAATTGTAACAAATTCAATACAGACTTTAAAAAAATGGTCCACATCAAAAAAAAAAAAATCTTTAAAAAAAGAAAGGAAATCAGGGGAAGGGCCAGGGGAAGAAATGATCACCTTCAAAGGCACACCTACGAGCTTCTCTAGAGAACAGAGCTGGGCTCTGTCGGAATCGCTTCATTAAAGAAGTGGCATTTCACTGCGATGCCGACAGGCAGAATAGGGAGCAGTTTTCAGTCTCGGTGAGTTTCTCCAGGAGTAGTAAATGTGAAGGATTGTTTCCCCAACATATGCAAATTCCCTCTCCCCTCGCTGTGTTTTGTTTACCTCGGTGCAGTTATTACAGATGATGGGAACCCATCATTCACTGCTTTGCAAGCATCCGCTAAGCCCCAGAAGAAATATACCTGCACTGTTTTGTGTGTGTCTTTGTTCTGTGAGTCCTGGCACCCACTTACGGTCACCCCCAGCCAGAGCCACTGAGTGAAGGCGAGGGCCGTGCAGGACAGCTGCTCTGCTGAGGAAGGGGGAGCTGAGAGACACAAGGCTGGACTCCCTGATCTAAAAGTCCACTGTTACTAGTGGGAACAAACAGCCACAAAGTCTCAGTGCTACACAAAAATAAGCACCCTCTTTTCTCTGCTAATCTTGGTTGGGTTCGTTGGGTGGCTCAGCTGGTGGATGGGTGGCTCTCTGGGACAGCTCAGGCCCACGTCTCTTCCCCTCTTTCCAGCATCTTGGGCTAGTCTGAGATGTTCTCATGGTTATGAGCCAGCGGGGACCTAGGTAGCCAAGGTCTGGAATTGGCTGGTTGGAGCTCCCCCTCTTTCTACCAGATCGAGTCAGATGGTCAGTGGAGTCATGTGATGCAGAAATATACTCTGCCCCTCTCCTGAGAGAGGAAAGCTGCACAGTAAAGGGATAGGTTTAGGGAACATGAAAAACTGGGGCCGGTCGTGCAGTGCAATACGCTGCCTTTGCAGCAAACTCCTGAAACACGATGTAAACACCAAATCACAACCACCCCCTGAAGCACAGTTACAACCTTGTTTTTAACTAGTGGCAAAGCCATATCACTAATGACGAAATGTTAAGAACAGAGCATCTACCAGCATTGAAACAACACAGAAAAGCTCCTCTGGGGTACGTTTGTGTGAGAAGAACCAGGATCAGCAAGCAGACACCATGCCACAAACTCATATGAGCTAAAGATAAGAACCTGTGAAAAATGCATGTTTGCAGATTCTCTTAACAAAAGTGGATGCTGTAGGCCACTTGCTCTCAGCTCACGGGTCACAAAATTAAAGGCATTTCAATCAGCTGTAGAATTGGATGCATGTTTGACTACTGGAACACTCACATCTCCTGTACACATGAGCTGAAGGACACACAGTGTGGGTTCTGCAAGATGCATGAGGTCAAAGGTTGAGAGTCATGTTTCTCAGCCACTCACACATACCCATATGTCTACTGTAGACTCATCTTTAAATGGAAAGAATTGAAAACTATGAACCCCCCCCACCCCTTCTGTGAAATCTAAATTCCAAAAAAAATCTCAATTTTTTTTTTCCATTTTGCTTTGAGCTGTACAGGTTTTTTATCCACACTGATTATTTGCAAGAGAGTGTCTTAAAAATTCAGAACAACTTTAACATATCTTTTCTTTGTATCATTACCATAAATGCCCTCCCGAGGGTGAGAGGATTTCTTTAATATTATACATAGTGTTTTGTTGGATTGTCAGACAAGATGCCCGGGTGTCAGGAGACCTTTAGCCACCAACCGTTACATCAGAGAGAGGACCCTCTGCAGCTCTGTCTCCTATCCTAAGCTAATTGGCCTTTACAGATTCACACTTGGATGGACGCAGGTGACCCAGCATAGATACCCAGCTCCCGGGGATGCCAGTCCAGCTGAGTACTGAAAACCTTCATTTACCTCTGCTAAAATGTGGTATGGCCACTCCTTACCCCTGCGTGTTATCAGAACGTTCTTTAGAAAAGACGTGGGGAGCTCCTGAAAGGCCCCCTCCTCAGTTGATATATCTCCCTAAAATTGCTGGCAGCTTCCCCACCGCACCTGTCCCTGTCCCGGGATGTTAGGACTTGTTTCCAAAGCTGAGAATGAATGGCTCCTGCTTCCTGAAACTGACAGTATCGTGGAGAAAAGTCCTACCCCCAGAATAACGACAACTGTCCCTCAAATCTTCTGCTCCTTTTATTGAATTAAAAATGTGAAAGGGTGGGAAGCCAAGAGAGTCTGAAACAGCTAAATATGCCTTTGAAATTCTGAACAGATGACCATACAAAGTGTTATGAGAAAGAAAAATATTCTAATTCTGAATTCATTGATAACCAGCAGCGAGTGATCTTAAGCAACATCATTTCCCCCTGTATTTTATCTCAAAAAAGTGAATGATAGTAAACACTTTGATTTCTTCAAAACATTTTCATCTAAGATTACATTACTACTTTTTAAAATAATAATTCAATGGCTTGATGATGTTTCTTACAAAGGTGGCAGAAGGAATGATTAAAGTAGAAAAGAAGGAAATTAAGAGAATAAGAACCAAGGAACATCCCACTTCTCATTACCCTTATACAAATGGTAGTCATTCCTGAACACAGATATCATCTGTTAGTTACAAGAAATAAAGAAACGGCAAGCTGAATATTTGTAGAAAAGCACAGATGACATTAAGCTGTCTAAGTCACTAAACGGCTACACTTTTGCTGGAATTAAACAAAAAGAATCTTAGCCCGCCATGTCTATTTGCAGCTGCTCTCATGGGCGTGCTCCAAGTTCAGACTGGGCATCCACAGTCATCACCGTATCAGATCATTTGAAAAGGTGGTTTTTAATCATGCAGATTTGTGTGAACTCTTAAGTCCAAGTAAAAATATAAGGAGAACAAAGGACTCTACACGGAAGGCAGCCACATTTGACAACCCGGCTCCTACAGTTCTGAGATGTGTGGAAAGGAAGTAAGATTAATTTCTATTTGGGCAGGTGGCCAATGGTAGGTTATAGGTGGGTTTTGTCATAGCAAACTAGAAAATCACATAATCTGAAAATGAGTTCATGCAACACCAGCGATCTTAATGCTTTTGGTCTCAATGCAGAGGTGATTTTAGGCCAATTCATCCATACTTAGAGCTGACCTGGATGCAGAGGAAGGAGAGACAGGTGTGTTTTACCTTCTCAAGGGGCATCGTGAATGCAGTTTACTTATGTCGCTGCTAATGCCCTTGGCTTCCCTGTCGCTTTTCAGGTTTTCATTGACTGAAGTGAAGCAGAGACAGTTCTATGGAAACTTGAAAGTAGCCCCTAATTTACAGTCATGCTCAATCACTCAGCAAACGTACACTGGGCTCCAAACATCAGCCCGGCAGTGTTGAGATCAGGGACCACAGTAGTGAAAAGGCCAGTGTTTCTGCTCCCTTAAAATTGGGTGGAGTGCACAAAGAGTCTATGTGTTGATATTGAAAAGCTGCCTAGGGAAGCAAATGGCCTTGGATGTTCTAACAGGAAAACAGGGGGACACTGAACACCCTTAGACCGGAAGATGCTCTTGGACACTGCTTTATCTTGTATTAAAATTTAGCATCTCTATTCAAAAACCTCCACCACGTATTCTTTCTTTTAAAAAGGTAATGGGTAAGGTACAGATGCATGGTCAAAAATGATTGGTTTTATGATCTCTTAAAGCCTCACAGTTTATAAAATATACTTATTCTTATATTTGACATAATAACAAGGATAGAAGCCAGTATTTCCTTAGATTATCCACTTACACTCTTTATACTTGGCAGGTATTTTTCTATGTTTTGCTTCCATGTGACTGTGTAAAAATGGCCTAATATAACTTGATATTCTTTGCTTTTGGACAAGATCAGTGTAGATGTAAAAATATATTTTAAAATGGTCTACTTTTTCCTCAAAGTATCTTTTTCTCGAAAGAAGTCTGTTTTTTTTAATAGTTTTTCACTGTTTTCTTTTTCTTCAGTCATGAGCAACATCATTCTATATTTTACAAAAGATAACTGAATAACTGACAAAAGCTTTAAACATGCTTCTATTAAAACGTAAAACCTAGTCTAATAAAATAATTAGTAATCTTGACTCACATGTAATTCTTAAAAAGAACCTCTTTGATTCTGGCATATTAACCTGACAGGTGGAGGTGGTGCCATAACCCCATCCTTGAATTCTCAATCATTTTTCCTCAGAGGACATTTCTGAATTTTTAATTTCTGTAGGCTCCAGGACAGATTAATTTTGAATACTGAAATCAACTCAGTATAGGTCTACAATAACTACAATACAATTACTGTTATAACATGTTTGTCTAAAGAAAATCCTTACTCTCTGCACCACCCCGTTTCCCTTTTTCACAGTGCCACGCTTTGGATTCTCATGTAAAAATAAAGCAAAGTTCCTGCGTGTTCCAGTGAACACTTAATTTTCATGTGAGGCATTGGAAAATCTATTAACCTTCTAACTTGTTATTAATATTAGCACGTGTCATTAGTTGCAGCAAAAAGAGGCTTTCTTATTGATGGAAATCGGGTGTCACACCCCTGACGTGCTGTGGCATCCTAGTTATGAGACATTGATCACCAGACCGAATGATCCCTCTGATGGATGGTTTGGGCATGTGGCTAATTTTCAGTTGATGACAAGGAGGAGCTGTCACAGACGCAATGATCAGGATCCATCGTGTTAGAAGACAAATCTCATGGCTCATGCGTTCCTGGCCTAGGTCAAGCTTCCTTCGTGTCCTGAGTAATACACAGTCTGTTTCTCTGACCCTGGGGTCTCTTGTCTTTTGTTGGTAGGAAATTGGGGCTGGCTATTTTGTTAGGTTACAAGCAGGATGAAATTCAGACCTTTAGCTTCAGACCTAACACATGTGTGCACAGAAAGAACACAAATGCATCTAGAGCAAAATACAGAAGACAATGTCTAGATCCAAAGTAGTGAGGTAGTGACTGATAGGTTCACTTCTAGTTCTATTACTACAAAGATCATACATGTTATGCATGTGACTCTAGGAATTTAAACCTCATTCACAAGATGGGGATTTGGAAATAACAAATACAGCAAAGGAAGCTGGTCAGGAACCAGGGGACTCTAAATCAGGATGTCAAGACAAATTTAAGATCAGAGATCAGAAGTGGCACAACTCAGACATTTAAGCTGTGGTATGATAGAGCTTGTGGGGGAAATCATGACAGAGGGACACCTGGGGTTTAAATGACTAGTCGCATGTGGCAGAGCTGTCCTCTCTCAGGGCTCCTCATAGGCTGTGTCAAACCAGAGGGAAGTTGAAATCGGTACCTCGTGTGGATCTGCTACGTGAAGCCCGCAGGTCAGTGAGTAATGGAAAGGATCTCTGAGTTCCACCTGCACCATGCTGACAGGACATTCAGCCAGAGTTTCAAAATCAACTCAACTTTAATCCGGTAAAAAGACTTCCTCTCTTGTAAGGATCACTGTTACTGTATAACACTAACTCAAAATCCAATAAAACATTTTAAAGCATCTGGAAAACACTGATACTCCCTCATGTAGTGCCCTCTTGAATAGTAACAGTACATTTCCTCTTCTAAAAGCAATTATGCATTTCTTTTTTTTTTTTTTTTTTCGTTGCGGAGCACAGGCTCCGGATGCGCAGGCTCAGCGGCCATGGCTCACCGGCCCAGCCGCTCCGTGGCATGTGGGATCTTCCCGGACAGGGGCACGAGCCCGTGTCCCCTGCATTGGCAGGCGGATTCTCAACCACTGCGCCATCAAAAGCCCTGTGCATTTCTTTTACAAGAAATTTGCTTTCATTTAGAAATTACTTTGTAAAATTTGCTTATGAGCTTACTGGAACCTGAATCATTTATTTTTCTCAAGTCTTTGTGTTAAAGAAAAGTATTGTGCAAGGAAATGAGTTTATTTTTAATCATGACAGCAGAAGTTCAAACTCAGTGAATGTAATGGAAAAAACGCAATAATTTGTTTTGTCAGGCTTTTTCTTGAGATTTTAATATCAATATATTTGTCCTTAATTTACCTCCAATGCTGAAACATTTTAACATTCCAGTTCTTCTGCATGAACAACTTTATTTACTAGAAAAAGATGGTTTTGAAATCTTCTCATGTCATTGCCTTAGCAACCGAATCCTGTATCTTTTATTGTTTTTCAAATTTCATCACATTTCAAACAAGAGTTCTTGATATAACTCTTAACTCTTGATATAACTCAATAACAGCTAATGCTTATTTACTGCTTGTCTTGGGCCAGGGAGTATTCCAAGTGTTTTATATTTACTATCTCTGTCATTCCTCTTAAGGACTCTAAGAGTTAAATATTCCCACTCAACAGATGGAGAATTGGAAGCATCAGAGTTCAGCCTCACTGCCCAGGTTCACAAAGAGTGTTGTGTAAGAATGGACATTTCAACTAAAGTCAGACCCTAACTCCCAGGCCCGTAACCACTGTCCTTTACTGCTTCAAACAGGGCATTTTCAACAACAACATCTATAATTTGAAGGAAATCTTTGGCCCTCTTTGAAGGTATCATGTTTAGTTTTTAACAGCTTTTGCTTTTGTCCAACTTGCAATGACTATAGGACACTTTAAACAGAAACTCCACACCTTCCCTTTCCCCTGACGTTACATCTGCTGGATGATTCAGATATTGCTACAAACTACTTAATGGCTTGTAACCATAAATTATTTGCACTTACTTGACAATTCTGGTTCTCTTTTGTAGGTGTCAAATCCTTTACAGTGTTAACCCTCCCATTCCCCCTTCAGGAAGATAATGTACAAAAGTAAGCAAATTGTAAGGTAGGTTTTATGTCCCTGGGGCATTTCCGTGGGATGCTCTAAGAAGCACTGATGCCACTGACAAGAGGGCCCTTTCTCTGGAGGAGGCTGAAGGTCCCTTTGGACCAGGTGTTTGGTAGATGGGCCTCCAGGCTGGGAAGACAAGACAATGTCACGGATGGTGGTTGATTTTACCTTCTTATTTCTTTAGGAAGAAGGTCTGATGTCATTCCTCTTACAATACTGCCTTTCCAAGTCACCTCTGAGTATTCAGAGCATTCTGAACAATGGTACCCAGTGTGGACCCAGCGGAGTCCGACACCAGCTTTATTACTCCTTCCCCCTTTGTAAATGCCTCAGGCCAATACTGCATGAATAGTGAATTTTGTACACAAGTACATTATGTCAAGTAGCCAAAGCCTGAGGAAGGACTATTTTCTGGACAGCAATCTGAATTCAGACTTTTTTTTTGGCCATGCCCCGTGTCTTGCAGGATCTTAGTTCGCTGACCCGGGATCGAACCCAGGCCCACAGCAGTGAAAGTGCCGAGTCCCAAACCACTGGACCGCCAGAGAAGTCCCCAGACTGTTTTTTTTTTAAAGAGTTTAAGTACTAAAGATATCTAATTATACCTAATTCGAAAGATAGGGACATACATAGGAAACATATCAGAAAGACAAATATTCCTACATATCTTTCTATAATTTACCAACATATTTGAAATACGGTCTCTAATAATTTAGGTATTTAATACAGGTCTATTTTTGGTATAAAAAAGTATTACAAAGCTCTTACAAATTATTTGCCTGAGACGTGACTTTATTGACAGCTTACAACACTTTTAATTTTACATTTATTGACTATATATATGTTGTTTCATGATATTTTGTAGTTCTCACTTGCAAGGAGTTTATTTCTAAATAAAATGGGGTAAAATATGAAAATTCTTTGAGCCTTGTCTGGCACCTCATAGTTATGAAAAATTGGCTTCCATACCAGACTCCCCCCACAGCCTATTTATAACAAAGGAGAACTTTGTTCTGTTTGATTCCCTGAAATCCATTACTGCCATAAATAGGTGGGACAAAATGAGATTAATTTTTGACCAAAGTAGCAAGCTATTTATTTTAGAATTGCTGAACTATAACTATTTTACTGCTAATAAAAGTCACAGAGTTCTGGGTTACACCACAGTATGGTAGCCTAAATCTGTGTTCTGGAGAGACTGAGAAAAATGGAGAACAAAATGCCTGGTCCTTGTAAACATTCAGAAGAAATTCTAAATACATTCAAGGCATTCTGGGTGTTTGGCAATGAAGAAAAACCATAAACCAAATTCACAGAAGACTGTAGAGCAGTGGTTTAAAAAAATGTTTATAAAAACATTTGTTTTAGGTATAACACCTGATCTAAAAAATTGTTTATCTGAATTAAAGTTTTATCTTGCATCAGTGATAAAAATTGTTTATTAAAATCAGAGCTCTCAAAGCATCAGGATATTTTAGTTAAATAACAATGATGACAAATAATCTGGTATATATTTGACAGGTGGTAACTAGACTTACCACGTGATTCTTTTGTAATGTATAAAAATATCAAATCACAATGTTGTATGTCTGAAACTAATATAATATTGTAAGTCAATTATACTTCAATAAAAATTTATATTCTCTACTCTTACAAATTCTTTATATAAATTAATGATTACAAACCCCATAAATCTATGCTACTGTCATCCCAACTTCACACACAGGCACACCTCTGAGATACTGTGGGCTCACTCCAGACCAACACAGTAAATGAGTCACACAAATTCTCTGATTTCCTAGTGTATATAAAAGTTATGGTTCCACTATACTGCAGTCTATTATTACTTCTCCCAATTTGATTTCAGATTTATCTCTTCTCCCCTGTTGATAATGTAAAGAGAAGCCTTGCCCTTCCACAGAAGAGAATGTAAATGTGGCATCAGCCCACACTCACCATTATCCAGAAGCTCCTGTCTGGTGAAGCTACACAATGTAGGCCTGTAGCTATTTGCAGATAAAGCATCTAGAGCTAATTTATTCTTCCCAGAGTGTCCTTCTCTCCCTCGCCATATTGTTCTTCTCTCGGCACCTCTAGGCACTTTCTTTGAATTCTTAGGAGCATGACTTTCTAAGTCACTCAAGCTGACACCCTTCATGACCTGCCAAAGGCAAAAACATAAACCCAGTTTTACTACTGAGGAGTTCTGACAACGTGCTTCTTGAGGAAAAGTGAAGCATTTCATTATATGAAAGTAAAAGCAAGTCACTTCTTGTAGGAAAAAAATTTCCTCAGAAAAAAATAGGAAAAATGCAATGTTAACAACTCCATTTTATAGATTTCTAACTTGACCCATTTAGTCACTTCTTAGAATAAGAGGCATAATAAAAACACATGTTTAGTGTTAGACTATAAATATTTAACCCAGCTTTGAAATGATTCCTTTTTAACGTTATTGAAAACAGAGGTAATGACTAGTTGGATTATGATAAACATATCTTTTCAAAACCACAGAATTTAATTATTTAATGCAAATTAAAATTTTATGAAATATATTTTGGTAAATTTTTAAATGTAACTTTCAATAAATGAGTTACATGCTAATCACTCACTAATTAAAAGAAAGCTTCCTGGGCACTGGTGTCAGAGGATGAAAGATAAAAAGGCTAGTTCAGAAGTCTAAAGTTATTTCAGGGAGTAGTCTTTTTTCATTTTTATTTATTTTTAAATAGACTTTATTTTCAGAACAGTTTTAGATTGAAACAGACATTGAGAAAATACTCAGAGAGCTCCCATACATCCCAGCCTCAGTCTCCCCCACGTTGGCATTGTGCGTTAGTAGAATACCTTTGCCACAAGTATGGAACCGGTATCGATACATTTGGTTATTCAGATGCCCCCAGTTTTTCTCTAATGTCCTCTTCCTGTCCCAGGATCCCATCCAGGACGCCACATTACAGTAGTTGTCCTGTCTCCTGAGTCTCCTTTTGCTGTGATCATTTCTCTGACTTTCCTTGATTTTGAGGACCTTGCCAATTTTGAGAGGTGCTGGTCAGGCATTTTGTAGAAAGTCCTTTTGTTGGAATTTGATTTTTTCATGACTAAATTGGTTTTTGTTTGTTTGTTTATTTTGTTTTGTTTTGGGGGAAGAAAGACCACAGAGGTCAAATGCCATTTCCATCATCGAGGATCAAGGCTGCACACCATCAACAAGATCTGACGCTGCTGATGCCGACCTGGACCACCTGGTGGAGCCAGCTTGTGTCGAGTGTCTCCAAAGTGAAGACTCTGCCCCACCCCCCACTTCAATCTATTCTTTGGAAGGAAGTCACTCTGCAAAGCTCACAGTGAAGGAGGGAGGGTTCTCGCTCTCTCACTGAGAAAAGAATATCTACATACATTATTTGGATTTTTTTTTTTGTATCAGAAATTGAATCTCTTATCCTCCATTTATTTATTCAACCATTTATATCAGTTTAGATACATGGGCATTATTTCATACTTTGGGTTATAAATCAATATTGCTTTAATTATTTTGTTGCCTAAATTGTCCCAGCTTTGACCATTGTGAACACTTTGGGTTGGCTCCTTAATCTTTTGACATACTCCATGGATTGTATGTGTGTGTGCGTGTGTTTGTGTGTGTGTTTGTGTGTGTTCAGCACTTCCTTACTTTCTGCCACAACATGCTCCAGATACATCGTACATTTCTTGCCAGGATCCTAGAATCAGCCATTCCTCAAAGAAGCCCAGATTACTTTTTTTTTTTAATTGGGGAATGGTATTAGAAACCAAGATTTGGGTACTGGGTGTGCTTGTTTAAATTGGGGTGGCATTGCTTCTTTCTGACAAAGCAAGGATTTATATGTGTATATTAATTAAGCGATACATACTAAGTGATGTATACTGACTAACGTCTGAAAACAGATATTTTTCATGTTTTGTTCACTTTTATAGCTGTCTACAGAGCAAATTTGTTGCCAGCTGCTTTGTGGTGATAGAAACTGAAATTCATTGAAGCAATATTCAAGAGAAAGAAACAAAACTGGAGGACTTAACTATTGACTATCAATATGTACTCTATAGCTACAATAAAAAAGACACTATATTATTTTCTCCAAGATAGCTAAAGTAACTAATGGAATTGAATACAGAATCCACAGGGCTTATAAGTTTATAGCCTACTAATGTATACCAAAGGTTCCAGTGCAATGTGGTGAGAAAAAGATGATATTTTCAATAAATGGAATCAGGCCAATTGAAAATCCATATTTAAAAATGTAATTTCACCTCTTCCTCACACTGTACAATTAAGCATCTAGAATGGGATAATACATTAGTGACCTTGGATTAGATAGATTTTTTAAACAGCAAACAAAAGTTACTCCATATACAAGAAAAAATTTCAACTTTCTTAATTATAAACCTCAGGCCCATCAAAAGACACCATTAAGAGAGAGAGATAATGATCCACAAACGGGGATAAAATATTTGCAAAACATTGTGCAACAAATGACTCATATCCAGAACATATAAGGAAATTTTACAAATCAGTAACATAAAAAAAGAAAATTCACACAAATTCACTAAATAAGAAAAAAATCTTATATAGACTCTTTTGAGAAAATAATACCTGATAGTTAAGGAAAAAAAATCCTCAAATGTCCTGAGCATAATTTATCACCACTATAATAAAAGTTAAAACTCCAAAGAGATAACACCATAGTCCACCAGAATTAAAAGGACTGGCAACACCGAGTGTTGGTGAAGATCCTGTTTCACTGCTCCTGGGAAACCATCTGGAAAAGCATCTGACAGCACCTATCACTTGATGTTTCCTTCTTGCACTTATGCCCTGGAGAGATGAATGCTCATGTCACCAAAAGGCACCTATGATACCTTCCATGGCAGATATATTAATGAGAGTTGAATATCCAAAAATTGCAAATGTCAGCGGGAACAGTAATGGTAAATAATTTGTGATACAGTCATGCAACCAAACACAACATGGCAATGAAAAAAATGAACTCTTGGAACACATAACAACCAAGTGAAGCTTACAGATTTAATGTTGAGTGACAGAAGTTAGAGGCAAAAGAGTGCAAAGCATGTCATTCCATTTCATATGATATAAAAACAGGCAAAGCATGACCAAAGCCCAGGTACAGTTCTTCAAGATGCACGATGCATTATGAACCAATGGCCTTTATATTGTGCTGTGTCTCTGAGAGCTAGAGTAGATGGTTACAGTAGAAGTAGGAATGGCCTCTCTCATCATGATCCCAGTGACACTGGGGAATCTGTGCTTCTTGTCCTCCAACCATAAGCTGATGGATGAGGTCTTCTGCTTCCTGAGGTGGGAAAGGACTCTTGGAACAGAAGACACACTAGGTGATCCACTAAACCTGAAGTTGTGGCTGCCGATGAGTCATCTGAGGGGCGTGTGTGTGTGTGTGTGTGTGTGTGTGTGTGTGTGTGTGTCTGTGTGTGTGCGTTCAAATCCCATTTACTAAAATCATTTGGCAATTTCGGTAGCAGTACAAAGTGTCTGACACTGGACACATTAGCCATGAGTCCACATTTGGTTTACTGTGGGCTTAGATGCATGTATTTTCCTGATCCCCTGCCCTTCATGTCAGTACCAAATTGCAAAGTATTCTCTGTATAAGACAACCTATTATTCATAGAAAAGGCATTTGTACAATAAGATTGAAAAAATATAATCCACAGGTTCAAAAATTCTCTTCAAATATTGCAAACATACCAAGTATATTAAAAACATCTACATTTAATCCTCAGGGTGACAAGGAAGGAATTTTAAGTCTTTGGTCACTTATTTTTACTTTTTGCTAATTACACTTCAGAGACCAGAGAGTCTTCAAAACCCCCAAACACCCTGGTTGGCAGAAAGGAGTTACTATAGCTATAAGGGTACCTGACCCTGGTAATTGCGAGGAGCTGCCTTCTGCCTCAAACAGGGACAGGAAGGGGTGTGTGGCGCTTGCGGGATCCCCTGGGGTGAACTCCCTGAGATCACTGCCAACAGGCAATCAACAGCCACAGTCTGACCTGGCTCATAACCAGGGACCCGCCTTATGGAATGAAGTTCTGATTGATCCCACTAGGCAAGTGGCCCAAACCAGCACAGCTACTGCCCAAGAGCAGAGGGGATGCTGTAGATGGTCATAATGAATACAGATGTAAATTACGGATTTGGTTCAATTGGAGGTGGGAATTATCATTTGTATTTTGCCACACTAGGCTTTCTACTGTCTTTTTAAAATACCTGTGGCTTTTACCTCCTTAAAGAATCAGTAACAAGCCCGAATGGATACAGTGTGGGGCAAGCATGGGTCTTGGTGTTGCAGTGGGTGGACCCCGCCGCCTCTGTGGGTGCTCTGCCCGTTTGCCTTCAGACCTCATTGCTCCCATGCAAGCTGTGGGCTCCAATCTTCCCACGAGCACCTGCACCCCTGCCTGAGGGATTTCTCTGGCTGAAGGAAATCCTTGGCCTGCCAAGATTTCTAAAGAGTGAGAGCCCCAAGAAGCAGCCCTAGCAAATGACAGATGGGAGTTAATGGAAAACTACTTCCTCATCCTCACCCCTGTGCTAAGTCAGAGGAGTGGCTGCCTCTGTGGTATAACCTACATGAAGAGGCAGGAAGGGGTCTCCTGCGGCTCTGGAAATGATCTGTATCATGATCTGGGGGTGGCTGCTTGGGTTTATATGTAGGACCAATACACTTAGCTCCACAGTTAAGTTTTTTTTGCACTTTACTGCATGTATGTTGTACCCAACAAGTTTAAATCTAAAATAAATATGTATAGATATATAGATAGATAGGCTTCCAATTCATGACAATTGACTAAACAGATTATTGTCCCAACCTTCATGAAATCTCATGGAAATAAATGTGTAGAAGGTAAGCAGACAGATTTATAATAACAGAACTGGAGTGGGAATAAACTTCTGCAGGCAGAAGGGTGGCTGTCATCGAGCAGGGAATGAGATGAAATGGAAAAGGAGGAACACAGCTCAGAATATACTTCAAGGATCTTCAACAGATGTGGTTACCACTCACCCTGAAAGAACCCGGGAGAAGTTCACAAGCCATATTAGTAGTCATGCAGGACCGTATTAGGAGGTCCCTTAGTTGGTTAAAAGAACTCTCAAAAATATAGGCAGAGTTAAGCTTAACAGAGAGATGTTACTCAATGTTACCTATGCATCTGCAGCTGCATGTGTTGAACGGTCTTCTTTGACTACAGAGTTCTTAGAAGAATCGATGACCTCAAATGTCCTGAACATAATTTATGTTCCCTGGTGGCGCAGTGGTCGAGGGTCCGCCTGCCGATACAGGGGACACAGGTTTGTGCCCCGGTCCGGGAAGATCCCACATGCCGCGGAGCGGCTGGGCCCGTGAGCTGTGGCCGCTGAGCCTGTGCTCCGCAATGGGAGAGGCCACGACAGTGAGGCCCCCATATCGCAAAAAAAAAAAAAAAGAATCGATGACCTTTGAAGTCAATCCCGACACATCTTCAGCAGATTTATGTCCTTTGGGTTCCATGGTGTCATTGTATACCTTAGTGGATGATAATTGTCAACAAACGTATTTTGCAGGGTGCATATTCATCTGTGTGTTTTCTAGCAGATACACAGTGCTTAATTTTTCACTAAGCATATGCTTTCATTTTTAGCTCATTGCTTCCCAAAGAACGTATTAAATAAATCACTGTAGGTTTATACCAGATAATAAATGACAATGCTGTTGTATTCAGAATGTCAGATTATTTTAAATGCATTAGATAAGCTTCTACCTGCCTACCTATTTTAAGGTAAGTTAACCCACAATTCCTTGACTACGTATGCCCTCTGGATGCATTTCACAGGCTTCCACATGGATCAAGCACATGGGGTGACCAGCTGGAGGCGCTGCAGACCAAATAGCTGCTGTAGAATCTGGGGAATGGGGAGGAAAGACCATCGCTAATGATTTTTCAGATTTAATCAAGAATTAAGAGTAAGATCTTCCTTCACAGTGGAAACTGGAACTACAAATTAGAAATCTACTATACCTATCCTACCTTACTTTAATGAAATTTAAAATGGCATGTTATTAAAACAATTTTTTAAATGAATTGGAGCAAATTCTAAACCAGGAAAGATGTCAGGACAGTAGGCAGAAGCTAGGATGTATGACTATCCTGTGTATAAACATATTAATTAGACTTATAGAGGTAGGCAACCCAAGACTCACAAAGAAATTGTGAAAAAGAAAGTCCTCTTTAGAACAGAGCTAGTAAAAGATGGTGTGTGTGTTTTTAGACTGATTAAACATTTTAATGTTTCTGTATATACAGTGCATATCTATCTACCTACCTATCTACGTATCTATGTATCTATCTATCTTTCTACAGATAGATAGATAGATGATACAGATACATACAAAGATGTAGGTGTAGATATGGACAGACACCCCTATGGTCAGGTTGAAGTAGTGAGACAATGCTTGACTATCATTTGGTAAGTTATCTAGTTATGTGGGTGCCAGATTATCACATTTTAATTGAGTTGACAAGATCACTGGAAAGAATTCTGAAGAGAGACTTACTAGACTACTAGGCTTGCATGAGTATGATCTCTCATCGTCTGTCATGTAGAATGGGCCTTATTCCAAGTGATACCCACATTTTGTTTTATGGAAATGCAAGGGCAGAGATAGAACACTTCCTTTCTTATTTATTCTTGCCATGTCTAGTGACGTGCTCATTGCCAAAGGGCCATCAATAAAAACATGTGTAAACTGGATTGAGCTGCTTCTCCCAGATGATTAAGGACAATTCATAGCCCTAGTTCTTCCGAGAGAGCTGGTCAGATGCCAGAGAGAGAACACCACATGTAAATGAAGGAAGGATTCACCTTGGAAAGTAAGGAGTTAAGACACATTTAATTACTTGCCTTGCTAACTTCTATTATCACTCAATGTTACCTGTTCCTTATGAGGAAAAGAAAACGAACACAGTATTAGAAACTATGTCATCCCAATACCTCATACTTTAAGATGATAAAGTCATCATCAGTTAATAATAACTACTAATAACAAGGAAACTTAAATGCATTTATAACTTTTAACTAATTTTGAGCTCAAAACTTCATTTTCCTCAAAGATCTCATATGTCACATATAATATAGTGGTGGGAAAAAATTAAAACTTTTCAAAATATTTTAAGCAATATGTATTATTATTACAATGTAATGAGTCCATTTATTAATGATATTAATTTGAGACATATCAAAATTAATGATGTGTAAAAACAGCTTAAAGCAGCATTCAAATATTGATTTTCTGGGAAGTTTTATGTTCTTCATTATTAAGGTCTGTAATGATTATTGGAAATCCTCATTTACTTTAAGAAAACTTCAAAGTTAATAAAGTATGAACCCAGAAATATTCTCGGGTAAATTGCAGCTTAAGTAAAAAAGATTGTTCCCTCTTTTAGACAAAAACTAATTATATTGGATTAATTCAGTAAAGTATCTTTCTACCAATATAGAAAACTAACAAAACATATGGCAATATTGACCTGTTTCTCAGTGGTCTTAAAAATAAATTATCCTAGAATCCCACTAATGTAAACACAAGGTATTATTGCCTAAAATGACCAATAAGAGAGAAATATAAGAAAAAGCTTATTTCAGAATTGACATAATCCACCATAAAACACAAAAATAAAAATAACCACTCCATGTAATTCAAAACTTTGATTTGACCAATGACTTAATTTTTTAACAACTTTATTGGAGTATAATTGATTTACATTGTTGTGTTACTGTCTGCTGTATAACAAAGTGAATCAGCTATACGTATAAATATATCCCCATGTCCCCTCCCTATTGCTTCTCCCCGCCACCCTCCCTATCCCACTCCTCTAGGTGGCCAAAAAGCACCAAACTGATCTCCCTGTGCTATGCGGTTGCTTCCCACTAACGAGCTATTTATATTTGGTAGTGTATATATGTCAATGCCACTCTCTCACTTTGTCCAATCTTAACCTTCCCCCTCCCTGTGTCCTCAAGTCCATTCTCTATGTCTGTGTCTTTATTCCTGTCCTGCCCCTAGGTTCTTCAGAACCATTTTTTTTTACATTGCCTATATATGTGTTAACATATGGTATTTGTTTTTCTCTTTCTGACTTACTTCACTCTGTATGAAAGACTCTGGGTCCATCCGCCTCACTACAAATAACTCAATTTCATTTCTTTTTATGGCTGAGTAATATTCCATTGTATATATGTGCCACATCTTCTTTATCCATTCATCTGTCGAAAGACACTTAGGTTGCTTCCATGTCCTGGCTATTGTAAATAGTGCTGCAGTGAACATTGTGGTACATGACTTTCTGAATTATGGTTTTCTCAGGGTATATGCCCAGGAATGGGATTGCTGGGACGTATGGTAGTTCTATTTTTAGTTTTTTAAGGAACCTCCATACTGTTCTCCATAGTGGCTGTATCTATTTACATTCCCACCAACAGTGCAAGAGGGTCCCCTTTTCTCCACACCCTTGCCAGCATTTGTTTGTAGATTTTTTGATGATGGCCATTCTGACTGGTGTGAGATGATATCTCATTGTAGTTTTGATTTGCATTTCTCTAATGATTAATGATGTTGAGCATTCTTTCATGTGTTTGTTTGCAATCTGTATATCCTCTTTGGAGAAATGTCTATTAAGGTCTTCTGCCCATTTTTGGATTGGGTTGTTTGTTTTTCTGATACTGAGCTGCTTGTAAATTTTGGAGATTAATCCTTTGTCAGTTGCTTCATTTGCAAATATTTTCTCCCATTCTGAGGGCTGTCTTTTCATCTTGTTTATGGTTTCCTTTGCTGTGCAAAAGCTTGCAGGTTTCATTAGGTCCCATTTGTTTCTTTTTGGTTTTATTTCCATTTCTCTAGGAGGTGGGTCAAAAAGGATCTTGCTGTGATTTATGAAATAGAGTTTTCTGCCTATGATTTCCTCTAAGAGTTTGATAGTGTCTGGCCTTACATTTAGGTGTTAACACCATACACAAAAATAAAATCTAGGTATGCTTTGATTTCCTCTTTGATTTCTTCAGTGATCTTGTGGTTATTTAATAGTGTATTGGTTAGCTGCCATGTGTTTTTATTTTTTTAAAGATTTTTTCCTGTGATTGATATCTCGTTTCACAAAGTTGTGGTTGGAAAAGATACCTGATATGATTTCAATATTCTTAAATTTACCAAGGCTTGATTTGTGTCCCAAGTATGATATATCCTGGAGAATGTTCCATGAGCACTTGAGAAGAAAGTGTATTCTGTTGTGTCCCATAAATATCAATTAAGACCATCTTGTTTAATGTGTCATTTAAAGCTTTTGTTTCCTTATTTATTTTCATTTTGGATCATCTGTCCATTGGTGAATGTGTGGTGTTAAAGTCTCCTACTATGGTTGTGTTCCTGTTGATTTCCCCTTTTATGGTTGTTAGCATTTGTCTTATGTATTGAGGTGCTACTACATTGGGTGCATAAATATTTACAAGTGTTATATCTTCTACTTGGATTGATCCCTTGATCATTGTGTTATGTCCTTCTTTGTCTCTTGTAATAGTCTTTATATAAAGTCTATTTTGCCTGTTATGAGAATTGCTTCTCCAGTTTTCTTTTGATTTCCATTTCCATAAAATATCTTTTTCCATCCCCTCACTTTCAGTCTGTATATGTCCCTAGGTCTGAAGTGGGTCTCTTGTTGACAGCATATATACGGGTCTTGTTTTTGTATCCATTCAGCCAGTCTATGTCTTTTGGTTGGAGCATTTAATCCATTTTCATTTAAGGTAATTATAGATATGTATGTTCCTATTACCATTTTCTTAATTGTTTTGGGTTTGTTTCTGTAGGTCTTTTCCTTCTTTTGTGTTAAAGCTGGTTTGGTGGTGCTGAATCCTCTTAGATTTTGCTTGTCGCTAAGGCTTTTAATTTCTCTGTTGAATCTGAAAGAGATCCTTGCTGGGTAGAGTAATCTTGTTTGTAGGTTTTTCCCTTTCATCACTTTAAATATGTCCTGCCAGTCCCTTCTGGCTTGCAGAGTTTCTGCTGAAAGGTCAGCTGTTAATCTTATGGGGATTCCCTTGTGTGTTATTTGTTGCTTTCCCCTTGTTGCTTTTAATATTTTTTCTTTGTATTTAGGTTTTGATAGTTTGATTAATATGTGTCTTGGCGTTTTTCTCCTTGCATTTATCCTGTATGGGTCTCCCTGCACTTCCTGGACTTGACTGACCATTTCCTTTCCCATGTTAGGGAAGTTTTCAGCTATAATCTCTTCAAATATTTTCTCAGTCCCTTTCTTTTTCTCGTCTTCTTCTGGGACCCCTATAATTCAAATGTCAGTCATTTAATGTTGTCCCAGAGGTCTCTGAGACTGTCCTCAATTCTTTTCATTCTTTTTTCTTTATTATGCTCTGTGGTAGTTATTTCCACTATTTTATCTTCCAGGTCACTTATTCGTTCTTCTGCCTCAGTATTCTGCTATTGATTCCTTCTAGAGAGTTTATAATTTCATTTTTTGTGTTGTTCATCATTGTTTGTTTGCTCTTTAGTTCTTCTAGGTCCTTGTTAAACATTTCTTGTATTTTCTCCATTCTATTTCCAAGATTTTGTATCATCTTTACTATCATTACTCAATTCTTTTTCAGGTAGACTTCCTGTTTCCTCTTCATTTCTTTGATCTGGTGGGTTTTTACCTTGCTCCTTCATCTGCTGCATATTTCTCTGTATTCTCATTTTGCTTAACTTACTGTGTTTGGGGTCTCCTTTTCGCAGGCTGCAGGTTCACAGTTCCCGTTGGTTTTGGTGTCTGCACCCAGTGGGTAAGGTTGGTTCAGTGGCTTGTGTACACTTCCTGATGGAGGGGACTGATGTCTGCATTCTGGTGGATGATGCTGGATCTTGTCCTTCTGGTGGGCAGGACCACATCTGGTTGTGTGTTTTGGGGTGTCTGTGAACTTATTATGATTTTAGGCAGCCTCTCTGATAATGGGTGGTGTTGTGTTCCCGTCTTGCTAGTTTTTTGGCATGGGGTGTCCAGCACTGGCACTTGCTGGTTGTTGAGTGGAGCTGGGTCTTAGCATTGAGACAGAGATCTCTGGGAGAGCTCTCACCGATTGATATTACTTGGGGCCGGGAGGTCTCTGGTGGTCCAATGTCCTGAACTCAACTCTCCCACCTCAGAGGCTTAGGCCTGACACTCGGCCAGAGCACCAAGACCCTGTCAGCCAGATGGCCAGGTACTTGGGGAGTTTCTTGCCTTTTGGGAAGTCTGAGGTCTTCTGCCAGCATTCAGTAGGTGTTCTGTAGGAGTTGTTCCACATGTAGGTGTATTTTTGATGTATTTGTGGGGAGGAAGGTGATCTTCATGTCTTACTCCTCCGTCATCTTGAAGGTCCTCCTATTAATTTTAATTTAAAGAATTTTGAGAAATCATACAGTGGATAGATATGCAGGCTCTATACGACAATGTTTATTCTACTTCCAATAGTTAGTCACTGAAAAAAAATCCTCCAAAGAGGTTGTAATTTCTAGCCATGGATAGAAATAAAGGGGACTTGACTAATTTTTTTACTCACTTTGGTGACTTTTCAAGAGAAAATATTCAGTGTATTCAGTTGCCACTGGATGCCATATTCAAAATAAAGAGACTCTCTTCTATTATCTGTACTCTAAAATTATAAGTGTGGTAAATAAAAAAGCACATAAAAATTATCAAAGTAAAAGCAAACGAAAAAACAAAACCAGAACAAAAACAAAGCCACATACCAACAATGAGCAGATGTTTACCAGGTTATGAACACCACCAAATAATGCCACTAGAAATATGGACCAAGATATGCATGGTTAGTGAACACAGTATGAGAAAGAACTTCATTTTTTCTACTGGAAATCAACTGCCTCAGATTCCAGACTGCAGTCATCAAATTGTATAATTTTCCCAACAGCACTGGCCCTGGACCGGCTGATGCAGCCAAAGCGGTGACTCTACAACAGAAACGATTCATAAAAGGATAAAGCAAGCCTCCAAGGGGGGGTGGGCAGAGACTGGCTGTTTTAAAAGATTTTAATAATACTTCTACAGCTCTTAACATAATTGTAGCATTACCATTCATGCTCTATAGTTAAGTAAATGTCACATTTGTACTGGGCTCCTTTTTAAAGCCCAATGGGGCGTTTTATCTTTCCCTAATGTAGCACCACTATAATGCCTATTCTTCATTACTGTTAATACACACAGAAAATGTATGTTGTACCAAATCTGAAGGTGTTATTACCAAGTGAATTATATTAATAATTCCCAGATAAAGTTTTCCCAAATAGCAGGGAACTGCATATTTTATAAATGACACCTCCTAAAATTGAATCATAGACCATGTGTATTCAGACAAATGAAATGTGATAGATAATGTATCCAGAGGAATGGTCAAACCTTTAACACAGGCTTGTTCAGACATGTAGTAAAAGACTATATTTGATGAAGTTGGCATACATTACATAAGAACAGTAACTGAATTTTTAATAATGGAATAATTTCATACAAATCATTGCAAATCTGTCTTGCATCCCTTCTTTCCCTTCAATTCCCTCAGACTGCGGTTAACAGTATTTTAAAATTACAGTATGCATAAGAATACCATGAAAACCATCAAAGAGAATATGGTAGCAACATGGGGAGGAAATGGAGATGCTGAACACAAGTCCAGTCTTGAAACAGGAAGTCATATGCCCCGTCTGAACTGGTCCTGAAAACACAGAATGAAAGCATTCCCAATTTGAGGATTCAGCAGCGCACTAGTACATGGTAAGAAAAGAGTCACCAAAAGTAAAGAATACAGAATAGAGGCACTTTGTGAGACCTCTACCTTCTCCTGTCCTAACACATTTGTGCATTTCACCATTTCATAATGGAAGAAAAATGTCTTCTGGGCACAGTTAATATTTTTTTCAAAAATTGAGAAAGCCTGTCAAGATGGTGTTATGTACTGGGTAAGACTGGAATTCATGAAACAGGAAGGGTGCATTTGATGAGTTGAAATTTCAGCCTCCTTTTACCATACTTAGTTTAGAGCAACCACTTGCGGCAGAACAATCAGAAGAACATTAGGTTTGGAACACAATCATGAAAGAAAGGAAACATCTGTTCTTTAGGGAACTAACATGATGTATCAGTCAAGATGTGTACAGTTAGCTGCATTAAGAAAAATCCCCAAATCTCAATGAATTTTTACAACACAAGTGTATATATGCTCAATGCATGCTTTCCATTGTCAAGCAAGAAAAAGGAATATAGAAAATGCTTCCTAGCTATAACGTGACGGCTAGAAAGTGACATCCTTTGTATTTGTTCACATTTAATTGGTCAAGCAATTCACATGGCTGCACCCAACCTAAAGGGTGACAGGTATCATTGTAAATTTGTGAACAGCCCAGATATGCTTCACACAAGGAACGTCAATACTGCTTCTCAGTGGACTGCAGAGATGCTCCCTCCTCTCCGCTCCTCTCCTTTCTCCCCTCCCCTCTCCTTTCCTCCTCCTTTCCATCACTTACAAAATATGGTAGCTTAACGGTGGAAGGCAGAAGAGTAAATAGAAAGACAAATCATTTGTAACAAATTCACAGTTTTTCCTGTGATACGAATTCCCCCTGCTTATCTGAGCATCATGAAAATGGTGGCTGACCAGCAGCATTCATTTATTGCTTAACAAACTGTCATTGTAAGACCTGAATTTAAAAAGAAAGAACAATATAGGCATACTTAGCCATCAAAGGTCTCCAAATTGATCTGAGCATGTCTATAAATATCTAGTGCCATTCACTGGACTCTGTAACTCACTTGGTGGGTTGATTTTGTAACCACCATTCACTTTTGGTAATTCTCCCCCAGGCAATTTCTTGTGGCCACGACTGTCCTGGTGTAGTCATTCTTGCAATGTACAGTGGCCACCTACTGCCCTTTGGGGTTCCCACCTCTGCCTGCTGTGCAGATTCCCAATGAGTCGGGTCCCTCTGAGACTCTAAGCATCCTGGTTAGTCCCACACAGTGCCCTGCCCAGGTCTCCTCAGAACTGGGCTCCCGCTCTTCCTCAAAGCATCCACTTACCATCTAGTAACGGTATAAAACACGTGCTTATGTTTGAATCTGTGATGGCTGCACTAAATGTTTTAACTATATTTAACATATGTGGTTATGGTTCAAAACAATCTAACCTCTGTTAAAGTTCAAGATCATGGGTCATGCTAACCCTTTTACACAGACTCAGACTATTGGAGGTTCATTAGAAATCAACTCACAGCATCCCATGCCTTCACCAGAAAAGCTAGAAAAGTCTCAGAGATTAAGAGCTTGTCTTCTTCTTTTTCAAAATGTTAGAGGAAAGAAATAAAAATAAAATAAAAAACCCTACTCCTGGAAAAGAGAAGACTGCTCAGCAGAAAATAATTTCTGTAAGAGTTAAGAACTGAACCATATGAAATCAAGAGTTGTGTTTCTTAGTAACAGCGACTAGAAATGTTGTGCTGTTGCTGTGTCAACACTGGGACTCTTTTTTCAAAAACAACCAAGAATAAACTGAGCTAGAAACAAGTTAAATTAAATTGAAGAAAATTAAAGGTTACAATAAATTTTTTATTAGTGAAGAATTTGGAGAAGAGAATGGAGAAGAATCTAAGCTAGGAGAAGCATGTGTCCCATCCTTATAAATACTGACTGGAGTTACTGGTGTGGAGATACCTAAACTCTTCAAACCCTGGAGCCAGGAGTTAGGTAAGATGGAAGGTAAAAAGAAGTAATGGGGTGATGTTAAAAAAATAACATGTAATAAGTAAATGTAGGTAATAGAAAAATAAATGGCATATAGATGGCAAGCTAGGAGGAAATGTTGCCATAGAAACAGAAGTTAAGGAAAGAACGTGTTGATAACTCATCTTGAAAACTCTAGAATGATCAGGCTGAAAAGTGTGGAGGTCACTAACACAGCCATCTTCGTCTCACGAATGATATTTCTTACATCTGATATCACCATAGATCTCCTACACAGATGTAACAGGAGTAAGAAGAGACAACAAACTATAAGGAGAGAAGGAAAAGAAAGACTCTGTGACACACTGATAAGTACAAAGAGAGGGAAAAAGAATTTGTTCTGAAATAACTCACTTTACACTTGTACACTTACTTAATAATTGCTGTTTAATTTTAATAGACTAGTAATCTTATTATTTTTGAAAAAAGGACATAAACTCTTTGTAGAGATTCAAGCAAGGCATAATATATAAGAAAGAAATAACAAATTACCCCAAATTCCAGTTTTACAATTTTTATCAAGTAATTATTATTATTTATTTATTTATTTTTACGGTACTCGGGCCTCTCACTGTCGTGGCCTCTCCCATTGCGGAGCACAGGCTCCAGACGCGCAGGCTCAGCGGCCATGGCTCACCGGCCTAGCCGCTCGGCGGCATGCGGGATCTTCCTGGACCGGGGCACGAACCCGTATCCCCTGCATCGGCAGGCGGACTCTCAACCACTGCGCCACCAGGGAAGCCCTATCAGGTAATTATTAATCAAGCGAATCTCTCAATCTCTCAATCTCTCTCTCTCTCTCTCTCTCTCTCTCTCTCCCCCTCTCCCTCCCTCCCTCTCTCTCTCTCTCTTTATCTCTCTCTCTCTCTCTCCCTCTCCGTGTGTGTGTGTGTGTGTGTGTGTGTGTGTGTGTGTGTGTGTGTGTGTGTGTAAATAGAATCTGGAGGATTGCTGGGTAGTGTTAGAGACACAGGGAGAACAATCCTCTACTAATACATGGAATTGGAGTCTGCATGGTATTTAATACTGTTATTTAATTTTACTTGAAGTCCACATTAGTATAAAAATTAAGTTAAACCGAAAGCATAATTGAACTTCAGGGAAGTGTTTCTTCATAACAAGATATGTCCTAAGTGGCCATTCTAAGGATAAAAAGAAATATAAAGAAAAACATCTTATTTATTTTCTAAGCCATGAATTTTTCAAATACAAAGCACTATATGCTTTTATCATATCCTTGTTTTTCACTATTCTTAATTTCATTAGTGTTTTGTGGAGAAAATGCCTGTTTTGTGCTTTTATTTCAACTCCTTTCTGGGAAATTACTTACTGTATTTTTTCCTGTTTATATATAGTAGTTATTCCTCAATGTTTCTTTTATATAGCCATTATTATTAATATTATTCTCAATGTTTCTTTTATATAGCCATTATCATTATTATATCATTTTGATTTTTTCAAATAAAAATAAGGGTTATGGATTTTAAGTAATTTACTCGAAGACAATAATGAGCTAAGTGAAGGAAAAAAATTCTGGGTTCTATTTTATCATAAAACTTGTGATACTAACCATGACACTAACATTCCCTTTGAAAAAAAATGTTAATGTAGTCATATGATGCTTTACATTCAATACAGAAACAACTTATAGTGGATGTGATAACATTATTTACTCCCCTAGGTAATGATGTACAGTGTTAACAAAACATGAATGTTAATAATAATACTATTTATAATAGTAATAATAATATCTCATTTATTTAAAAAATGATTTCTTGTGGCAGAACTTGAATTGAACTTTTTAATATGAATAGTCCTTCGTTTCATGAGTCAAATTTACAAATAAAGACAATGCTTCTTATAGTCATAATGAAGTCCACTGAATACACATTTTAGAATATAAAATTTCACATTGGGACAAGAAATAGATTAAATCTGAGATAAAAATTCCATAATAAAGTGAATTTTTCTTACATATTTTTAAATTTCCCTGAAGTTATTTTGAAATCATTAATTTCTGCACTAGCAAAGACAAAGTCTTCCTATTCCATAACTGTGTCTTCACTCTCCATAGCATGTCCAAGTCATAATTTGTATAAATATGAATTTTGTCTTATTTTTCTTTGTTATTGTTTGCTACAAAAAGAATAGATAAGTTTGAGGTTTAATTTACTAGTTAATTGATAATGAAAATGCACAAATTATTAAAAACTAATCCTTTTTAACATTGTGTTTCTGTCTGATAACACTTAAACCTAATAATTACAGAATTCCAAAACATTCAAATGGGGTTCATAATACTCTCCTTTTTCCTGCAAATCATATGAGTGAGACTCTATGAATTCACAAAAAGATGATGATTTTACACAAAATGAGTGAAATTAGTAATAGACATTAAAAATACACTAACTGGGGATCTAATTCTGAAAAGTGCCCTGTTAACTAGACAACAAAACACCCAGATCATGGACTGAGTGCTTGAGATAACTGTGTTGCTGGTGGTTGTAGCTTTTTTTTAGTTTTACTTTTTGAAAAGACTCCATCCTAAGTTAATGTTCAATACACTATAACAGTTTAACTAAAATTTAAGCTAATGGTATTTATGTATGAATAATTTGCATGGAAATATCATTTTCCAGTTAGAATAAAAGATATAAAGATGGGTGAACAATTGGATCTATAATTGCAGAAAGACCAAAGTGAGACACAGCTCTTAGAGAAGATTGCTCAGTTCTGCCTCAAACATTTTGTTCAGGTAAATTGAAAAATCCTTCAGGGTGAAATATTTTCATTGCTTCTTTTAAAATATGTAGAATGATGACCAACATATTATATAGTGATTAATAAGTTGGTCTCCTCTTAAATAAAAAGAAATATACAGATAATGGCTTACAAAATCACTTATAAGTCCCTACAAATCTTGTGTTTCAAGATAGAAAAATTATAACTCACTTGCAATTTTCCACTTATGTATAGACTAACTCAAGAATCAAAGAATGTTCACATTATTATCTATAAATACTTAGAATTCAATGGGTCAGTTTATTTTGGTCTTCTGGGCCAGGCTTGGCTGACCCTGTCTGGGCTCAGTGGTACCTCTCTGTCCAGCTGTCTGGTCACTGGGAAGAGTCACCTAGGAGGCCCCAACTGAGATGATCATACCCCATATGGACACTCATTCTCCAGCAGACCATCTGGTTTCCAGATGAAATCAAGAGAACCCTGCAAGTCAGCCAACAGAAGAAAACAAGGCCTGCAGGGACACCCATGCACCATTTTGTCCTCCACACCTGATTCACAGGGTGAGAAAACAGAACCTGCTATGGAATGGAGCAACTACTCATATTGAGAAGGGCATGGAGACCAGAGGCCATTAGTTATGGCCATCAATGCAATCAATCTACCATCACCGGCCCTCTGGCTTCAATTATTCACTTTCTCTCGTGTAAAAATACACTCCTAAGTCCTTCAAAAGTCTCATTCAATCACTGCGTTTGGCTTGAAGTTGAAGACCTTATCATCTTTGTCAGGTTCAGAAGTGGCTCTTCTTCATCCAGGCATGGTAGTGTGCTCATAAATATTTAACAACTAATTCTCTGGGGGAAAACAACCCTGATTTGTAGCATCAGTTGAACTCTTTGATGTAAATACTCCCGCCAAGGCCAATTTCAAGGCACCTATATGAAGTCCCTGCACTGCCAATTTCAAGGCACCCATATGAAGTCCCTGAAGACGAAGTTGAAAAAAAAAATGTGTACCCTGCTGTCTGGAGACAGTACATGGTCTAGAGACCTGGGAACTGAAAAGACAACTTATTTCCCCCACATCCCAAACATACAATGATGAGACAGAACAACCACAGAAACAGGCCCAACTGAAGATTGCTTGAAAGGGGGAAGAAAAAAAAAGAGAAAAAAACACAAAGCAGTCTCTGGTCCTTAGAAATTCTGTAATCCTGCAGGGCAAATGCTGATACTATTCCCTTTCTAGGAGGGTATGTGCCTTGATTGGGTCCTGTTTGCCCTGGAAATGGCCCCCATGGTTTTTAGATTCGGTCTTTGAGAAATCTGTCCTTCTTAGCCATCACCTTAAATGGCTAATTCTGCAGAAACGGTTCATGTTGGCAGCTGAGCAGACTCCTTAGTCCGCTTCCTGCTCAAGGAAAGCTGGGAGCTCAGAGCTCCTTTTGTATTTCGACAATTTCAGTACCTTTCAGTCCATGTCTGTGGCCCTTGAGCCTGTGAAACTCCCATGAAAAACCTGCAGACTTCTTTGTATCTGATTCAATTTCAATCCATTTGAAAAAAAAGACAAACTCACAATTCTTTTCCAAACAAACTCTTTAGTCTTGATCTGTGCTCTTCTGGACATGTCAGTCTGCTGGGGGTCAGCCCTTTGAAGTCCTTTGTTTAGTTCAAAGTGTCTATTAGGCACTGCCTCAAATCTTCCAGAGATCCTAACAAAGGTTCTTACTGCCACACCATTGATTTGATCTGTGCCCCAGGCTATATATTATTTTGAGAGCCCTTTGCTGGCTGGAGAGAGATGAAAGATGAGAAACAGCTTTATTTTCCAAACCCAAAAGACCAGACCTCTATACAATGCCTCTAAATTTGAATTAAAATTTGGCCAGCTCTTTATTTCACTCATCTTGTGGTTTTCAAACCTTCTAGTATTCACCTGAAATCAAGCTCTTTCAATATTCTGGCTGGAGGTCCTGTTAGCCAACTCTTAACAGTTCATTAGGTATATTTTCCATCTTCCCAGTTACTGCAAATGACAGAATTGCAATTATTTCTCAAACACATAAGATGGCTCACCATTCTGGAGCCTCCAATGACAATTCCGTCAGTACTTTTTCCTCAAAAATTTCCAGTAACTTGCTCACAGTTTTTCTTACATCCCCACCTCCTGTCTAAATGCCAGGTCTGTACATGAAAAATTTTTGTTATGTCAGCACCTTACTCCTCAGAACCAATTTATGTATCAGTTAGTTATCTAAGGCCATGATGATGCTACATAAGCAACCACAAACTCCACAGTGCTACACAACAATCAACATTGACATTTTCTCCCAAATCGAGGAGCTGGCTGTATGAGTTTGCTCTTCTGGGCTGGGCACAACTTATATTAAAGCTCAAATTTTTAAAAATTAATTTTTATTGGAGTATGGTTGCTTTACAATGTTGTGTTAGCCTCCACTGCACAAAATTCATCAGCCATACACATACAGATATCCCCTCCCTTTTGGACTTCCCTCCCATTTAGGTTGCCACAGTGCATTAGGTAGAGTTCCCTGTGCTATACAGTATGTTCCCATCAGTTGTCTATTTTATACATAGTATCCATAATGTGTATGTGTCAATCCCAGTCTCCCAATTCCTCCTTTCCCCCTTGGTATTCATACATTTGTTCTCTAAGTCTGTGTTTCTATCTCTGCTTTGCAAATAAGATCATCTATACCATTTTTCTAGATAACACATATATGTGTTATTATATGATATTTGGTTTTCTCTTTCTGAGTTACTTCTCTCTGTATGACACTCTCTAGGTCCATCCACGTCTCTACAAATGACCCAGTTTCATTCTTTTTTATGGCTGAGTAATGTTCCATTGTGTGTGTGTATATATATATATATATATATATATATATCACATCTTCTTTATCCATTCCTCTGTTGATGGACATTTAGGTTGCTTCCATGTCCTGGCTATTGTAAATAGTGCTGCTATGAACACTGGGGTGCATGTGTTCTCTGGGTATATGCCTAGTAGTGGGATTGTCGGGTAATATGGTAGTTCTACTTTTAGTTTTTTAAGGAACCTCCATACTGTTTTCCATAGTGGCCGTATCAATTTACATTCCCACAGGGTTCCCTTTTCTCCACACCCTCTCCAGCATTTACTGTTTGTAGATTTTTTGATGATAGCCCTTCTGACCAGTGTGAGGTGATACCTCATTGTAGTTTTGATTTGCATTTCAATTGTAACTTGTGAGACTCAAAGAGCTTGAGAATTTTGCCCTGACTTTCAAGTATTAAATCACCAAGAAATTTCTCAGTATTTAGGGTGTGGGGTCCTCACCTCCTTCCTCTCTCCCCACTGCGAAAGGGGATCTGACTTCAGGGTCAGGTTCTGCAGCTTCCAAGTATAAATCCCTCTCTACTCAGCTTCCATCACCCCACAAACACCCAGCCACCTTGGGTTAAACAGAACAGTTTCAGAAGCACTAAATGCATGGTATGAATAAGTGAGTGATTCGGCATTATCATTAGTTATTTGTTGGTGAATGAGCTGAGACGGATGACTGGTGGGAAGAAAATGACCACCAGATGGATTTGGGATTCTGGGAATCTCCACTGTTATGGGTTTAATTGTGTCCCATCAAAAGTCCTATGTGAAATTCTAACTCCCCAGAGCTTAGAATGTGACTGCATTTGAAGGCAGTCTTTAAAGAGACAATTGAGTTAATAGGAGGTCATTAGGGTGGGGCCCTAATCCCATATCACTGGTGTCCTTATTAGAGGAGATCAGGACACAAACACGCACAGAAGGATGGGCATGGGAGGACACAGAGAGAACACGACGGTCTACACACCAAGGAGAGAGACCTCAGGGGAGATCGACCCTGCTAATGGTTTGGTCTCAGTTTCCAGCTGAGGACGGTGAGACAATAATTTCTGATGTTTAAGGCACCCAGTATGAGGTATGTGTTACAGCAGCCCTAGGAAATGAATCTACCTAATATACTTAAGAAGGATAAAGACTGACGAAGGATACATCCTGTGAGGGAAAATTTATGGTTGAAGTCACCATGGTTTACACATTGAAATAAAATAGATTGGGTTATCTTGATTTTGGTTTTACAGATGAATACAAAACTGATCAAACTGTACAGCTTAAATATGTGCAGTTAAGTGTACTTTAAAATTGCATACAAATTAAAATAAAATAAACTTTATTTCACACCCAAAACCAGTGAAGTAAAACATAGTAGTAATAATAGTTTGTACTTCTGTCTTTGATACATAAATTAAAAGACAATTACATCTTTGCATGGAATACTCTATTACATTATAAATTTTCCTATTCCTTTATTAAAAAAAATCCTTTTGTAAATTTTTTTGTACTAGGACTTATTCATGGCATGTTTTATATTTTCTTTTTATCATTTCTTCTGTGTTTTCATTTTTCTTTCTCTTGCTTTGGCTGAGTTGTTAAATATCTCAATAAACAGTTTTTATTTCACTATTGGACTGTTTTGATTTATGAAACATAAGTAAACAAAAATATAATTATCAAAATCAAGAAATATATAATATCCCATCGTGAGACTTTTAGCAAAGTGTTATGCTATGATTCTCTTATACCCATATCCCTATTTTATTAAACTTATCCAGACTTTTAGTGCCAGGTGATTACTCATTTTAATAATATATTTATTATGAAAATGTAATAGCATATTACTAACAATTTCATTATACTTAAAATTACTGTTATCAACTTTTCTAAATTTAACATCAGAAATGTATTCATTTCATTGCTCTTATTCTGTCATGTCATCCCTTGCCTTTGGCTTTTTTTCCTGATTCAATTTTAATTTGACAGATTTCAGATGCTTATTTCACAAGTGTCTACTGTTCTAAAAGTGTGTCTATTCCATGTTTGTCTGAAATGTCTTTTTCTTCCCCTCTGAAGCCATGAAGAACATTTTTAACCTGTTCTAAAATGCTCAGATCACAATTCTATAATCTCCTGGTAGTACCAAAACTATTTTACTCTGCTATGGCAGTTACCATTTTTTAATAACAATAATAAATACATAACTTACATAGGTTTTGTTTTTGCCAATGAAATAGGATAGTTATATAAATTGAACTTTCACGGTTTCCTGTGAGGTGTTACCATTATCAGAGTTGATAAGACTGATGCTAATTTGATCTTCCCTTTCTACATAATTTATTTTCTCTATTTGGAAGTTTGTTGATTCTTTCTTCATCCTTAAAATTATGCATTTTACTAGAATATGTTTATCTTATTTTCAAATCTCCCTTTTACCTCAGAAAGTGGTTTTTTTTTTTTTTTTTTTGCGGTACGCGGGCCTCTCACTGTTGTGGCCCTTCCCATTGCAGAGCACAGGCTCCGGACGCGCAGGCTCAGCGGCCATGGCTCACAGGCCCAGCTGCTCTGCGGCATGTGGGATCTTCCCAGACCGGGGCACGAACCCGTGTCCCCTGCATCGGCAGGCGGACTCTCAACCACTGCGCCACCAGGGAAGCCCCTTACTTTTTTTTTTTTTTTTTTTTTCAGAAAAGTGTTTTTTCACTGTGTCTTTGATTACTCCATTTTCATCTGGACTTCTTACAGAGATTTACATTTATTCTTTTCCATGGCTCTCAGGTTTTCTCTCATAACATTCATTTTTCTTAATAATTTTACTCCATGTCATAGAGCAATCTCCCAATATGGTCTCCTAACTCGGCATTTAAAATGTTATCAGGGTCCTTATGTTAATAACTCTCTTGGATGCATTTTTGAATTTATAATTATTTTCACTTCCAATTATTCATTTTTTTTACAGTTTTCCTTTTTTTTCATAGCTTTCTACAGTAAGATCTTTTTTATCGAATAGAAAATATGTATGACAGGGTTCCCTTCATGGATTTATGGCAATGACAGGAGATGGAGTAGTTTGGCCTCACTCCTTCCAGCTGTTTATTCACTTAAATGTCCACTGATTTTTCATCACGTGCTCAGTATTAACAGCAAAGTTATAGAATGGATGTGTCTGCATGGTGTTAGCAGACAACAGGACAGTCAGACAATAGGACAATAGGACTGTCCTATTGTCTGCTAACACAGACAGATGTTGGCCTTCAGATAACAAGGAGGAAGAAATGCCTATCTTTTGAGTTGCACCAGTAGTAAATGGGCTTGCGAGTCTGCTCTTTTGGTGAAATGAAAAGCCACTAGGTTTACCATCTTCTCCCAGACATGGCAAATGGCTGAAGCCAGGCTCTTCTGAGGGACTTGGTGGGGGGATCTCCTTGCTACTCGGTCTGGTTGCCTGTCAAGGGCTGTGGCTAAGAGAACAAAGCCCTGGCTGCAGAACCAGCCAAGCAGAGGGGACGTTCACAGCACTGTTGCTGATTCCTGGGTGCTGGTGGCAGGACTAGATGCATATGCCTCACAGAGCCCTTGGTAATTCCATCTCCATGGAGAAGCAAAGCTTCCTGCATACACAGGGGGCCTTGGTAAAGCTGCTTTGTTGCATGAGGTGCCCCAAGGGGCAGAAGGATGGAGTGATGGCCACATGTATGCATCGCCATCCTAGAAGTTCCTGAAGTAGACACTGGAATGTTTTCTCAGGGGCTGCTCTAGGACAGAGAGAATTGCATAAAGGCATCTAGAGGGGATTTGGTGTAGGATGAAAGAGATAAAGAAGTGTATAAGTAGCAATTAATTCTAAAGCAAAAACTCACAATTTTCTGGATGATTCACCTTCTCAATTTGAGTATCCGTGAAAAGGACATAAGCGTGGATTGTGAAGATCTCACAACATTTTTTCGGTGATATTTGTTTCTTCAGTCTGGGTCATAGAAACTTAACCAACATCTGAAATAACCTTTAGCTACTATGACTTTCCAAATCCCAAATTTGAACACCTGGGGTTGCTATCAAGGCCTGAGACCAGGTTTATTCTTCAGTCATTCAGACACTTGGGTCTTTGACATACTAAAATTTTGGCAGGACATAGAGTGAAAAGGTACCCACACTACAGAACCTTAAAGGAGTTTCATGGAAAAGGTTCAGTGGCAGAAATTGGGCATACAGGGAGGGCTCTGGGGAACAAGGGTGAGTTTCTGCTTCTGCTCTTTATGTGCCTTCTCTGAACTTCAGCTACTGCTTGGAAGCTGTTTAGTAATGAAAGAGGGCATTGATTTCAAATCTGTTTGCTGTTGGTTGACATGAATATGTATAATTTTTGGCTTGCATTACTTTGAGTCATTCTTAGATTTTAGCACTAAACAAAGTGCTTTCATCAAGTTATTTCTGTGAGAATTGAAATAGATATCTAAATGTGGCAACTCATTTTCCATACTGTATGAATATATTTCTTATTTAATTTGGCAATTTGATGATATCATAGTTCCTATTTAACTGGTAAGCTCAAAGCCTAGAATTTCCTATGCTTAAAGCATAATGGCAAGAATGGTAAGGGTATGTGTTAGCTCTTACAGCAGGATTCTGTATGTTTTAACCTAATCATGTTTAATTCTTTCTATGCAAAATTATATAGTGCAGGGCATTTGGAGATACCAGAAACCTAGGAGTAAATGTGCTTTAAATATAGATAGTAACATAATTGAGCTAAAAATGAAGAGTTTGGGTCTGTTCTATGTCCAAAAAGAGAAGCACTGAAGCTGGCAGAAACAGCATGATTTCAAAATGTATGCTAAATACTAATCTGTGTCATGGATATTTCATCTCTTCCTCTTCCGCCTCCCCTTAATCTTTTCTCATAGCATGCTCAAGCAGAAGAAGATAATAATTAAGCTCATCTGCATTGTCTTTCACTGTCTTTGGGAATTAATGAAATGAGACAGAAGAATAGGCCCCCTAAACACTTTTGAAAATGTGATATGATACTTATGCCCTGTGAATTTAAATAAAACTGCTGACAGCCCTGTCCCAGTGTGGAACTTTTCATTTGCAATATCAAACTTGTATTTTGATCTTTCTAGGTGGGCAGGATAGAGTTGGGAGGTGATGATGCTCAGTTGTAAGAATTTCACTTACCTGGTTGGTGATGCACACTTTCACACAAGAGAAAAGCATCCCATTTCCGTCTCTGGGTATTTCTAGAAAGAAGGTTAGAAACTTAGAAGTTTTGAATCTCCACAGTATCGCTTGAATAATGCAAATGCTCTAAATTTAAAGTCACCTAATTCTCAGTCTATTTATTTGACTCTGATTGATAGAAATCTGGGCAAAAGAGAATGAAGATCTTTGTCCACATATGGATCAACTCTTTCCCTTCCCCTGGCTAGAAAATACATTCCTAAACCAGAAAAGAGGTCTACATGACCACATGCCTTTGTAAAGACAGCTTCTTTAAGTTTTATGTGTTAGGATTGATTATAAAACCTTGCTTCTGTAATAAACTCATTACCATGGAAGCCCACATGCCTATGCCCTAACTGATAGATTTTTCTTTCTCTATAACAATTCATGGTCTGTTATTGCTTAAATACATAAGGTCTTACTAAGTTCTAATTTATCACTTTATTAATACAATGAAAAGAAAATTCATTAGGCAACTGACATATTAACCTATCATCAGTTTAGTTTCAAATGTCAACAAAAAACCCACAAATACAAAAAAATTAAAATTCATTTTCAATCCTTAGAAAAATTTAAATAATCTTTATAATTATATGGAGAAGTGTTTTGTTTAAATTTGAAAAATATAAAAACAAATTAGAATAACATTTAAATACTTATATTTCTATTACTACAATTACTTGTTTCTAGCTTTGAAAAAACAAGAAATATAAGCAAGTAAGTGAAAGATCCGTACACTGAAAATTACAAGACACTGATGAAAGAAGTTGAAAACAACACAAATAAATGGAAAGATATCTCCTGTTCATGGAATGGAAAAATTAATATTGTTAAAATGTCCATACTACCCAAGGCTTTTGATAGATTCAATGCAATCCCTATCAAAATTCCAATAACATTTTTTGCAGAAATAGAAAAAAAATCTGAAATTCCTATGGAACCGTGATAGAGCTAGAATAGCCAAAGCAATCCTTAGAAAGAAGAGCAAAGATGGAGTCAACACAATTCCTGATTTCAATTCTTTTTACAAAGCTATAATAATCAAAACAGTCTGGAACTGGCAAAAAATTAGACACATAGACCAATGGAAGAGAAAGAGAGCCCAGAAATATACCCAAGCATGTAAGATCAACTAATAGTTGACAAGGGAGCCAAGAAGACTCAAAGGGGAAAGGATAGTCTCTTCAATAAGTGGTGTTGGGAAAACTGGACACCACATGCAGAATAATAAAGATGGACAACTATCTCATACACCTCACAAAAATAACTTGAAATTGATTAAAGACTTAAATTTAAGATCCCAAACTGTAAAACTACTAAAAGAAATATAGGGAAAAATCTCTTTGACAGTCTTGGCAAAATATTTTTGAAAAAGACACCAAATGCACACACAGACACAAAAAAAAACAAAACAAAAATAAACAAGTGAGACTACATCAAACTTAAAAGCTACTGCACAAGAAAAGAAACAATCAGCAAAATAAAAAGGTAACCTATGGAGTGGGTAAAAATATGTGCAAACCATTTATCTGCTAAGGGGTTAATATCCAAAATACATAAAGAACAGATACAGTGCAATAGAAAAACAAATAGTATGGTTAAAAAATGGGCAAAGAACTTCAATAGACATTTTTCCAAAGACATAAAAACAGCCAACAGGTAAATGAAAAAGTGTTCAACATCACTAATAATCAAGGAAATGCAAATCAAAATTACATTGAGAGATCACCTCACACCTCTCAGAATTGTTATCATTAAAATTATAAGAGATAAATGCTGATGAAGAGGTGGAGAAACAGGAACACTAATACACTGTCGATGGGAATGTAAATTGGTGCAGCCACTAACAGTATAGAGGTTACCCCCAAAATTAAAAATAGATCTACTATATGGTCCAGCACCCCGACTTCTGGGTATATATATGAAAGAAATGAAAATATTATTTCAAAGGGATATCTGCGCTCCCATATTCATTACAGAGTTATTCATCATAGCCAAAATATGGAAATAACCCAAATGTCCACTACTGAATGAATGGATAAAGAAATTTTGGTATATATACAATAAAAATATTATTCAGCCCTAAAAAAGAGGAAATCCTGCTATTTGTAACAACATGGATGGATCTTTAGGGCGTTATGCTGAGTGAAGTAAGTCAGACAAAGACAAATGATATATGATGTCATTTATATGTGGAATCAAAAAAAAAATGTAGATACAGAAAGTAGACTGGTGATTGACAGGGGCTGGGGAGATGTTGGTCCAAGGGCACAACTTTCAGCTATAAGAAGAATAAGTTCTGGGGAACTAATGTACAACATGGTGACTATAGTTCATTTAAAACTATATTACATACTTGAAACTTGTTAAGAAAGTAAATCTTAAATGTACTCACTGCAAAAATAAAAGTAATTATGTGATGTGAGGGAGGTGTTAACTAACCTTATTGTGGTAATCATTTCCCAATGTATTGTTGCATCAAGTCATCACACTGCATACCCTAAACTTACATATATTTTATATCAATATCTCAATAAAGCTAAAAAATTTGAGATAAAATTTAAATCTGTTTTAACAAATACCCTAATCCCTTTCTCTTCTCATAACATGTGAATCCCAAGAGGCAACAACACTCATATGTCATTGTGTATTTTTCTGGCCCATTAGAAAACACACACACATGCACACACATGCACACACACCATACATACACACATGTACACATATAGGATCACATTTACAATTTGTAGATATAATTGTTTGGATCATGCTTTAAACATGCACATAAATGTTTTCATGATGTATAATTATTTTGCAACCTGATGTTGTCATACAACTATGTACTTCTGAGGTTTATACTAATATGTTGGGATGTATCTTAATGCTGTTGCCTGGTCTATATTATTTAAAAATCTTATTGGATAAATTACACAGACTCTGTATTTCCTTATTGATAAACATTCAGATTACTTGTTTCCCACTATAAGAAGTGTTCCATGAACATGTTTGTTTACATCTTTTCAGGCACATGTATGAGAATTTCTCCAGTATGTAAATATACATGAATGTGGGTATATGAAACCATGCAACCTGTAGGTAGGCTTGATGCCAAATGTTAGGGGCTAAGCATAGCACTGAATATTTAATAAATCATCTCTCATAAAATGAAGGTTAGAAAGAACTGCTGGTAATTCTGGTAAAAATATGTAATTAATGTTGAGAGTAAGTTGATAGAAAAAATACAGAATATAATCATTGTTGCCATGATAAGCCATAACATTTTTCATCTAATTCTCACTGGCATAAGGCAGTAAACAGACAATGGTGCAAAATAACAATTTATCATACATGTCCAATTCTGATTTTTACCAAATCTAAGTGGAATAAAAATAAAATGTATGAATGGGAATGCATCCACTATAGCTCTAAGAATAGGGGTATGAGCATGGGCAGACTAGATATTTTAGCAAATTTGTGTGAGATAGAAAAAACATGGGACCACGTTAATGGATTAACCAGAGAAAAGAGAATAAGTCTCAAATATGCACAAATACATGAAAATTCAAAGTAAACAGAGATATTTTTAGAGAAGTTCCTAACTTATTGTTTGGTGCACAGAGAGGGTAGAGATGTAATCAGGATGGTTATTAAATATGTAGATTATTTGCAGAAGGGCTGTACAGGTTCTATTTTACACTCATGACTTTCAGTCCTCAAATTCAAGCAGCTCTTGCACACACAAAGAAGGAAGTGTTTAAAATGCTTCAGCTAATCTGCTGTGGAGGGCTCTGTTCCCAGTAGAGATGCTGGCATGCCAGGGCAGATCACACCTTAGTTTGGCACAAGAGAACGGTCTCAGCCAATTTACCAACTGCCAATGCAGCCAACTTGAACAGAAGCTTAGCAATTCACATGGCAACCCCTCTACAGAGAGCTTTCCTACAGCTTCCCTGTTTATTATAAACAACTGATTTACCAGACTGTGGGGAGAAAAGGAAAAAATGTCAGCACTGTATATTACTCAAAACTTTTTTCATGTTAAGGTATGAGCACACATCTATTACCAGAAATTTTAGGGTAATAAGCACCACAAAGATAAATATGAAAACATACAACAACAAAGTACTGAAGTCAGAAAAACTGTCACTAAGGCACCAAGAGAATTCTTAAAAATTTAATATTTCATGGAAAACTTGAGGAAGGTAAACATAAAATAAATCAAAACAGGTTGCTCTAAGAAAGGAACTATGCAGAGATATTAGTAATTAGTGAGAAAGCAAACTGTACACTGTTACATAAAATATTATTAAAATTTAAAAATCAATAGAATGCCTACACAATAAACTTAAAAACAATCATAGAATTAGAACAAATTAAGTGTAGAAAACAGGTGAGAAAAATCTTAGAAAGCAAAACAATTGAAGAATGGCAATATGCATTTTATAGGGGATGCAGAGAGAGAATGGAGAAAATATAAGAGAGAACAAACTATTATAGCTAAACTATTTTTTTAAATAAAAATTACATTTTTAAGTGCTGAAGAAACATGAGATTTCAGTATGCTGAAGGGCATACTCAGCAACAAGCATTATGAATTAATGAGCCACACTCAGAATGTCAATGACAAAGTGATGCTCTTAAGAGCTTCTCAGCTCAGCTTCTTCAGAAAGAAAAAAAGAAAAACTCACCTTCAAAAGAGTAAAAAATAGACTGACAACATTGGCAATATTCATTCTTTAAGGCAAAGGAACATTATCTCAATTTCAGAGGGAGGGTAATTTTCAAGACAGAATTCCATATCAAACCAAATTATCACCCATAAGAAACACAATTTCAGACATAAAAGGCTTCAGAAAATGTATTCATTATGGAAAGTGGGGTATTGAAGTTTCCTACTATTATTGTATTGCTTTCTATTTCTCCTTTCAGTTCTGTCAATGTTTGCTTGATATATTTAGGTGCTCTGATGTTGGATGCATATATATTTAGAATTATATTTTTCTAGTGGATTGATCCTTTTATCATTATATAATACCCTTCCTTGTCTCTTAATGGATAGAACATCAAAACAGAAGATCAATAAAGGAACAGAAGACAACACTATAACCAAATGGGCCCAACAGACATACACAGAACATTCCACTTAACAGCAGCAGAATATACATTTTTCTCAAATGCACAGGGAAATTTTCCACTATAGATCACGTTAGATCAAAAAACAAATGTTTACAAATTTAAGAAAATTAAAATCATACCAAGAGTCTCCTCTAACCACAATGGGATGAAAGTAGAAATCAATAGCAAAAGGCAAACTGGAAAATTTACAAATGTGGGAATTAAATAGCAAACTCTTGAAGAGCCAGAAGGTCAAAGGAGAAATCAAAAAGGAAATTAGAAAAAAACCTTAACAAATTGAAAATAATAACACAACATACCAAAATTAATGGGATTCAGCAAAAGCAATATTCAGAGGAAAAGTTTCCTGTGATAAAAGCCTACATTAAAAAAGGAAATATATCCAATAAGCAACCTAACTTCACACCTCAAGGAAATAGGAAAAGAAGACGAAACGAAGACCAAAGAAACAGAAGGAAGGAAACAGCATAGATCAGAGCAGAAATAAAAGACATAGAGAATAGAAAAGCAGAAGAAAAAAATCAACAAAACTGACTTGTTTTTGGAAAATTAAGCTGGTTTTCAACCCCTTAGCTGGACTAAGGAAAAAAGAGAGAAGACTCAAATAAATAAAATTGTAAATGAAAGAAATGACATTACACCTGATGCCAAAGAAAAAGAAAAAAATCCATGAGTCAACTATAAACAACTGTGCAAATCAATAAAGATGATACACTACATTAACAGAATAGAGGATAAAAATCATATGATCATGTCAACAGATGCAGAAAAGGCATTTGACAAAATTCAACATTGTTTCTTGATAAAAATGCTCAACAAATTGGTTAAAGAAGGCAAATATCTCAACATAATAAACACCATATATGACAAGCCCAGAGCTAACATCTTACTCAACAGTGAAAAAAATAAAATCTTTTCTCCAAGTTCAGGAGAAATGAAAGGAAGTACCACTGCATTCAATATATTCACCATTCACCATTTCTATTCAATATAATATGTGGAACTCTATGCAGAGAAATTAGGCAAGAAGAAGAAATAACAATCATCTAAATCAGAAAGGAAGAAATAAAACTGTCCCTGTTTAGAAACAGCATGATATTTTAGGTAGAAAATCCCAAAAACTCCACCAAAAAACTGTTACAATATAAAAATCAGTAAAGTTGCACAATATGAAATTAACTTACAAAACTCAGTTGCATTTCTATATACCTATAAAAATTATCTGAAAAGAAAATTAGGAAAACAAATCCATTTATGACAGCATTAAAAAGAATTAAATACTTAGAAATAAACTTAACTCAGGAGGTAAAAATCTGTATAATAAAAGTTACAAAATATTGATGATTGAAATTAAAGAAGATACAAAATGAAAAGACATCCAGTGTTTATGGATTAGAAGATTTAATAATGTTAAAATGCCCATAGTACCCAAAGCCATCTATAGATTCAAAGCAATCCCTATCAAAGTATCACTGGCAATTTTTATAGAAATAGAAAAAAATTCTAAAATTCATATGGAACCACAAAAGACCTTGGACAGTCAAATTAATCTTGAGAAGAAGAACAAAGCTAGAGGCATCACACTTCATGATTTCAAAATATATTACAAATCCATGGTAAACAAAACAGTAGGCTGGGATAAAGGCAAATATATAGACCAGTGGAACAGAATATAGAGCCCAGAAATAAAACCAGATTATACAGTCAACCAATCTTTGACAAGGGTGTCAGGAATAGACAATGGAGAAAGGACAGTGTCTTCAGTAAATAAATGGTAATGGGAAAAATAAGTATCCACATGCAAGAGAATGAAATTGAGCCTTATATTACAGCATACACAAAAACCAACTCAAAATGGATTAAAGACTTAAACATAAGACCTGAAATTTTAAAATTCCTAGAAGATAACATAGGCGGAAAAACTTCATGACATTGATCCTGAGAATAATTTCATGGACGTGACATCAGAACCACAGGCAATTAAACAAAAAATAGACAAGTGGGATTACATCATAATTTTAAAAGCTCTGCACAGCAAAGGGAGCATTCAATAGAGTGAAAAGGCAACCTATGGAATGAGAGAAAACATCTGCAATAAAACCATATATCTGATAGGGTATTAATCTTCAAAATACATAAGGTACTCCTACAACTCAAGAGAAAAAAAAAAACAACAATTGAAAAAATGCCTAAGGACTTGAATAGGTATTTCTTCAAATAAGACAAAGATATGGTCAATAGGTACATGAAAAAAATTCACATTCACCAATCATCAGGAAAATGTAAATCGAAATCATGAGATATCACTTTACATCTGTTAGAATGGCTATCATCATAAACACAAGAAATAATAAGTACTGGCAAGTATGTAGAGAAAAGGGGACCATCAGAAACTGTTGGTGGGAATGCAAAATGTTGCAGTCACCATGGAAAGCAGTAGGACGATTCTTCAAAAATTTAAAAATACAATTAACACATGATCCAGCCATCCCATCTCTGGGTATGCATCCAAAAGAACTGCAATCAAGATCTCAGAGATATGCACTCCCGTCCTCATTGCAGCAACATTTACAATAGTCAAGATGTGAAAACTAAAATGTTATTTTTTTTAATCTACAAAAGGAGTGATATGATGAAGTTAAATATAAAGAATAAAGATGTAGATTAACAAGTTAATTATGCAAGTGTTTTATGGATAAAGTGATAACAAAGATAAAACTAAAAATAACAAAAACATTTTAGAAAGGGAACGTGGATCAGAGAAGACATGTGTTGATATAACCCAGATATATTAAAACAATCACAGTTAAGATGCTTATGACTGGGACTTTCCTGGTGGTGCAGTGGTTAAGAATCCACCTGCCGATGCAGGGGACACAGGTTTGAGCCCTGGTCTGGGAAGATCCCACATGCTGCAGAGCAACTAAGCTCGGGTGCCACAAATACTGAGCCCATGTGCCACAACTACTGAAGCCCATGCGCCTCGAGCCCATGCTCCGCAACAAGAGAAACCACCGCAATGAGAAGCCTGTGTACCACAACGAAGAGTAGGCCCTGCTTGCCACAACTAGAGAAAGCCTGCATGCAGCAATGAAGACCCAACACAGCCAAAAATAAATAAATTAAAAAAATAAGATTCAATTAAAAAGTAATAAAAGAGAAGTAAATCTAACACATGGCACATATTCTTTAAAAAAAAAATGCTTATGACTGAGGAGTGCCTAAACCAGTGTAAGAACAGGAGTGGAGGGTAACTGTAGGTGTGAAAGGGAGACATTAGCTTATGGGTTCTATTTTTCACTTAGATTCCATTTTTTTATTAATGAAGTTCTATACTCACGTTTGTTTATATTTTACAATTCAAAGAAGCAATTATCACAATGAGAAACAAACCCATGAAGCCCCCCCTGGGTCCTTACTATCAGACTCACTGATTTCTAACATCCTCTAATACCTTCTGTCTCTGGAAGTTTTCCAAGATGTAAGTGGGGAAGGAGAGGAGAAAGAGGTGTTTAGAATGGTCTCAAGGGACTTTTCTGAAAGATGATAATACAGAAACACTGCCAACCACTTTTCATAAAAATCAATGGAGATCCATTTTTGCAATGCAGGTTTGGGAACCACGGACCCACTCCCTCAATGAAACAAGTATAACTAGTAAAAACTATTTTTAAAAATGATATAAAGTCTTGGGAAATGTCCTAAGGGAGCCACTGTCTCCACCCCAGCTGAGATCAATGGCTCAGAGGTTTTGCCCAGGAAGAGGCAGACAGTCAGCCTGAAGAACCCACAAAGAAACTGACTTTACTGAGAACAGAGAGTGGAAAACTATCCAGAAATAAAGTTAATTCTCACTGCTTTTCAAACCATATCCTGTGCTAAATGAGTAAACTTATTCCTGTGGGCTACATGTTATTGTCACTCCCACTCCCACTCCCACAAATGCCATATGGTTAAGCCCTAACACCCTTAGTGATGGTGGTAGGAGATGAGGTCCTTGGGAGGTAAGTAGGATTGGATGAGGTCATGATGGTGGGGCTCTAATGATGAGGTCAGTGATCTTATGAGAAAAGACACCAGAGAGCGCACTTGCTCTCTCTCCTCCCTGGGGGGACAGAGCGAGAAGGGAAGCCAGGAGGGGAGCTCTCACCAGAAGCTGACCATGCTAACACCTTGATATTGGACATCCAGCCTCTAGAGCTGTGAGAAATAAATGTCTGTTATTTAGGGCAACCAATCTGTGGTATTCTGTTGTGGCTGCCCAAGCTGACTATTATGCTTATACAAATCAGGATAAAGCTTAAAATCTAAGAAGAAAATTTTTATAGCATTAGGGAAGTATGGAAAATAAGAGTCCATGATCATTTTGAAATAAACATTAATTTTGTTAACCTTTTTTCCGTTCAAATATGGCAAAACAGAAATATAATGAAGGGAGTCCCCCCAAAAAAGGCTGGGGTATTAAGAGATAATCTATCATAAAAAGCATGATGAAATATATCATTGCGTTGTTCAATATTTACATTAAAAATTTTAGATAGCACTTCTTTTCACTCTTAGGAAGGAAGAACAGTGGGCTCAATGAAACAGGAAAAGACAGGTTAGCTACAATAGCAACAGGCTGAGATGAAGAAAGAGATGATGGTCTTAAAAGAATGAGAGGAAAGGATGCAGCAAAGATCAAAATGGCATCAAAGACGAAAAGAGATTAATCCATGTTGTAGATGCTCAAATCAGTGACAGGAATACCACCATTCATAACTTTTTTTAGACTAGATGAATCAAAAGGAAGAATTTTTAAGAATAAAAAAAATCCATAAAGAAAACTTTCTTGGACTGGAAAACAACCTGAATCTATAAAACAAGACATCTGAAAAAACATACCTCCTTGAACTTTGGAGCATCACTGAATGGGAAAATTGCCCTCTTTCCAAAGCAAATAAACTAGGAAGTAAGTACCTGCATACATACAAATCATAAATTATTTTAAATTATGCAGGTTATACTTTTATAAAGATATTTTAATAAAAAAAATGCTTTATAAAAGCTATTGCTTCAATTGTAAAACTGGGGTTAATCCTAGCAAATTTTAGACCCACAAATTCACTTTGTGAAGCAGGAATTTCAATTAAAAACAATTTATAGCTAATGACCTTAAAATACCTATAAACCCTGTCTTTATGTACATCTAGGTTTTGCTCATGTTCAATGTCTTCTATTCTTCTCACTACCAGATCACCAGCACTGTATGTTTTATATTTTCTTAGAAAATTTGAGCCCTTTGTCAGGATAAAGTACAAATCCACTCAAATGTAGCAGCTGTGTTCCATGTACAGAAGCTTTTGTTTCATGGTAATTGGGGCTGGTTCCAGATGGTAGTATTAATTACTGATTTTAATTGCATTTTGACTAATAGCTGTTCACATTATACAAATCTCATTCCCTAATGAATCGACAAATATATTCAGTTCATGTTGTGAAATCGTACTCTCTAAGTAAAGCTGTACTACAAAACCAAGAGAGAAATCCTCTTTTTTCTCTGCTATTTTAAGACTGGATAGTTATCAACACCCTAGAGCCAAAAAAAAACCACAAACAGTTTAGGCTCAGCTTCTTTGTACATTTTTAGATGACAGGATACCATGGAATAAGAGCTATAGAATTATGAGAGAAATAATTGTGACCCCTGAATTATATAAGCAATTTAGTAGCTCATTATATCAATTATAATAATATATACTATGTAAAACTGTATAAAACTATAAACATTTTAATATTTTCATTTTAATTAACTTTTATCTTTATAGTATAAAATATAGTATAAACCATATTTTTAAAACTATGTAAAAACTATTTAAACTATCTTAAATAATACAGACTAGACCAGGCTTCACTCGTATGCTATGTCTAAACTCATTCTGGAAAACTTATCTGAAGTTATACTCCAGTTAGCTGAGGGATAAATCAGGAGTTTGTTGTTGTTCTTACTGTTTGTTAATTGGTTGGTTGATTTTTAGTGGCATTATGATACTAAGTTACTGAGGGTGAAAAGTGTAAACAAATTCCATATACGCTTAGTAATAATTGTTGTCAATATCTATTGAGTTTCTGCCCCACGTAAGCTCTAGTTAAAAGTATTTAATGAAGATTAACTCATTTGCTCTTGAAATCAGCTCTATATAACAACATAAATGTTTAAAAATAAGTATATAATGGCACTGTGAACAATTTCACAAATAAAATAGTTGAGGAAAAGTACATTATATATTAGCAGGCAGTAGGCGGGCTACAAGCATTAGTGTGACAGTGTCTCCATATTTTACAGGAATCTAATAATTGCAATTTTATTTCCTATATTGAACTTAGAGTAAAATAAATGTTAATATATATTTGTAGTATTTGAATGCCCAAATATTACCCTTTGAAAATTACTGGAGGAAAAAAATACAAAGAATATGTCAGACAAAAAAAGAAGATATTAAAATACAAAATATGAAATAAGTTTTCAAATTACAACCCAATATTTCTTGCATTGCAATAGATGTTAATGGGTTCAACACACTGAAGGAAAATCTCTCTATGATTATTTTTAAAAATCCCCTAAAATGGAATATTGTGTTTCTATGTACTAGCAATGAACAAGTGGGAATCAAATTTAAAAACACGACACAACTACACTCACTCAAAAGAGAATGAAATATTTAAGTGTAAATCTAACAAAACATGTAAAGGATTAATATGAAG